>NC_142096.1:30859351-31163934 GCF_054644295.1 Miniopterus natalensis | reverse complement strand
GGAGGGGGCGGGAGTGGGGTAGAGAGAGTCAATGGGGGGAAAGGGGACATCTGTAATGCTTTCAACAATAAAGATAAATTTAAAAACAATCCCAAACGGCAAACATAAATAAATAAATAAATAAATAAATAAATAAGAACTTAAAATATAGACATAATGAACAGGGTGAAGTGTTACCAAACCTGTCAATCAAGAGGCTACTGACAGCTTTCAAAATAGTACTTTTTCTGCCATTCCCAGTGGGGGGACGCTGGTTCAATAGGAATGACATTTCTTCTTCAGGCTCCTTATTCCTACTTTTTTTCTTTCCCACTTTTCAAAATCTCAAGCTAAGGCCATTAGATTAGCTTCTGGAGGTCACAGCACCAGAAATGCCTTTGTTACAAGAGGGAGCTCGGACTCCGAAATGTGTGCAAAGTTCCTTGTAACACCGACCGCGACCAGGCCGAATGCTTTGTACATGGGCGAGAAAGCAGCAGATCGACTCCAGTTCCATCCTGTCAAACCTACACAAGTGCCTCAGTTCATTTAGCATCTAATAGTGCACATCGGCCTATTTTCATTTCTCCATTTCTGAACACCAGGCAATTAATTTCTCCTTTCCCTGGGAGACGGTGAAAGGAAAGGAAATAAAGGCATAAATCAGTTTCAGTCGTGAAATCATACATGGGTTTTCTTTCCAGGGCTCTGAATTTAGAAACTTTCCTCAGACACTGTTTAAATAGAACAAAGTCCAAATTCAGTAACCCCTTAAAATGTAATTATCTTCCTCAGTTGCACTGAACTGAAAAATTAAATTTTCTCATTTGTTCTCTTTCTTCCTGAAAGGGCTTCTTCGATCCCTGCGGTCACCGCTCCATAACTTAGCGGATTCATCTCACGTGTGAAATCACTGGCAGGGAAGATGGGGCTTGGGCAGCAGTCCACTAAGCTTGACCCATCTCTTGCCAAAGATTTCAGTTTCTCCAGGAAGCAAGCAATAGACACCTTCATTTTCCAGCCATTAGTGGGATATTCTCACGCACTCTCTTCACCAGAAAGATGCCTCTTACAATTACAGAAATTTGTGTTGCGCTTAAGATCAACCGCGCTAATCTGTATCTCATATACCTTGGGCTGACTTCTTCAAAATGAACTATTGCATTAATATTTGCTACCACTTAATGTTCAGAATAATTATTTATATCGTTAAATATGTCAAGGTTACGAAGGGGACAGAATAAAGGGTTTTGTTGTTCTTTGTTCCCTCTCTAGTTGGTGTGCCTGAGCCAAAATTCTAGAATCTAGAATATTTTAAATTTTAAGCCCAAACCACATTCAACAGGAACAACAAGCCCAAAGTGAAATGGGCCCTGAGGTGCTCATGATCCCAGGGAACAGCTCTGGAGGGGCCACTCAGCGTGGGATTTGCCCACCCCTTCCCTCCCTCTGCCTTGTATACTGAAGGTGGAGACAAAGAAACCAACTCAGATCTTTCTAAAGTATTTTATAAAAAGAATGTGTAATCACAAAAGCAAAAGCAATAATGGTATATGACAGAATTAACCTGACTTTTTAGAACTAGTATCTTTGTCTAAAAGCAACATTCAAAACGGAAGATAAGCACAGGTACATTTTTAGCTATACACCCTGCCCCTCTTTCTCACCGATCCCCTGTTTTAATTTGCTAAAATTAAATTACATGGCTGTTGAGTCAGAATGTCTCTCTAATGTCAAGTTTAGAGATAACATATCTCCTTTTAAATGGAATATTGGCACACAGACACCTCACAGTCTGGCTCCTGGCAACTGTTCTCAGTTGGTGAAGAGGCACACTGGAACCCCCACCACAGCCATCTTCACCATTTCACAGCATTTTATTCAAATGTGCATCCCCAGGTGGCATCAGGAACAGGCCCTTGGGCTCAGCAGCAGGGCCTTGCAGGGAGCCCCTAGGACAAGTTGTCAGCGCTCCTCCGTGGGCGGCTAACTTGAGCTTTGAGCTCAGATGACCAGAGGCTCGGACTGGCCGGCTCTGCTGGCTTTTCTGGGTGCCTGTGGGGAAGCCTCTCTGGAAACTCCTTTGAGGTTACGGGGGAAACCCGAGGATTAAGGCACTGCTTGCTTTCCGGGGAGGACTTGCCCAAACCCAACCCAGCTAGATGTCTTGCAACCCAGCTGGACAAAAAGCTTCAAGAATAACCAGAGAGACTGACATTCACATTTCTGTTCCCACCTATGCGTGAGCACAGGGGCAACCCTGTAGGGATGGCCTCCTCCCTCACCCCCACAGCCGTCCTGGAAACCTTTCTGGTAGTGCAGTGACTACAGTGCAGGGAGTTACTGCAAACCATGTCGATGGTCTTGGGCAAAAAGCAGAATTTTTGATAACATGTATTTGGGGGAGGGACACAGGTAACCATATATAGAGAGAAAATACCCAACTGGGTAGGGCATCATCCTTTCTGGGTCCTTGACAAAACCCATCATGGAATAGAGAAGGTGGGTAAGCTGACAAAGGTTGGCCTGTGAATGGGCACAGCACCCCCCCCCCCCAATCAATGGAACCAATGACAGAGAAGATGGTAGAGAAAGGAAGACATGCAGACAGGTGCTGCTCAACCAAGCTGAACTGCAGGAGATGACACAAGTTTCTCCTCTGATGTGAGACTTCCTCAGGCCCCCTACTGAAGTGGGTGCTGGGCATTGATATTTGCATGGGCCCATTTCACAGCTGGGAAGGGAGAGGCCGGGGTCAGGGAGAAGGCGAGGAAGGTTTCTGATGGCTTCCCCAGGCTGCTGCCAAGGACCTGCTGCTCCTAAGCTAGAAAAGACCCGAGCGAAGGCTGCAGGCACGGAGGTGGAAGTGCAACTCCAGTTAGTGTCCATAAGGAGTGTGGCACCGGCCTGGGCGACGATCGTGAAGCGCACAGAGGCCGCCGGCCCCCTTTGTCTGCCCAGTAACACCGCTCCCCCCATCTCGGGCACCGGGCTGGCCGCACCGCAAATCCAGCTGTTGCCCCTTTTCCCATGCACAGTGCCGCAGAGCCGGTCCCCACGTCGGAATCGCAAACCCCGTTATTAGCGGAGCGGGAAGCGCCGCGCGGCCCAGGCTATTAATAGCCGGTTGCTTACCTTCCCCGCTCGGGGTCCGGCGGGCTCAGGTCCCGCGCCCGCAGCCCGGCCGCAGAGCCCCGGCCGGCGCGCTGGTCACCGCGGCCCGCACCCCACCTGCCGGCTGCGGCAGCTGCTCCGCCGCGCGGCCCGCCCGCATGAAGTCATCGCGGCCCCGGGCGGATCGCCACATTCCGCGCCGGCGGAGGGGGGCGCGGGAGCTCCCGGCAGCGGGGAGGGGCGCCCGGCGGCAGCCGCCCGCCGCCGCCGCCCCGCCCGGCTTCGGGGTTATTTCCTATCGATGCTTTCACGCCGGAAGCGCGGCCCGACGGCGGCCGGGGGGCGCAGGGCCGGGCGGCGCCCCGCGCCCGGCGCCCTCCGCGCAGCGCGCCCCCGTGCCCGCGGCCGCTTGGGCAGCTCCATTCCCCCGGGCTTCCACCCGCGCGCCGCCGTCTCGCATTGTTCATTTGCCGGGCTCGGCGCGGGCTGCTGATTTCGGGACTGGGTGGTCGTTCGAGCTAAACGTTCAAACGGTCGGGAATGTCTCGAATTGGCGTCCACTTGTCTAAGGCTCGGGGCACGCTCCCCTCTCCCCCGGCGCGCACACGCACGGGCACACACACTAGTACGCACAGTGCACACTGCCGAGGTGCTCACAATTGTGAAAGCGGGGACCTCTCGCCCTCCCGCCGACGTCACGGAAGGGAAACTCCCAAAGCCGCGGAGGAGCGGGGCGGCCAGAGGAAACCGCGCGGGAAGCAGGGAGGGTCGCCCCAGGATTTGTTGCTGTTCTGTGGGGCACTTAGTGGACAGATGTTCCCTCTGACGCCCCCCCTTCCCCTCCACACCCCCCTTCCCCTCCACCCGCCCCGCCCCCGGGCGGGCTGCTCTGCTGACAGCTGTAAGGTTTGGAAAACCCAGAAGCAGAACCCACAGCGACAGATGGCTTTATCTCCTTCCGGAAGGATTGGCCGGGCTTGGCCTTAGGCACCAGATGAGCGCACCGCATAGAAGCCCCCCCCACTCTAAAATGCCACCGGCTATTATCAGGCTTACATTCTATTCACTCCCCCTCCCCTCCCCCTCCTTTCCCCTCCCCCTCTCCCTCCCCCTCTCCCTCCCCCTCCCCCTCTCCCTCCCCTTCCCCCTCCCCCTCCCCCTCCCCCTCCCCCTCCCCTCCTCCCCCTCCTCCCCCCTCCTTCTCCCCCTCCCCTCCCCCTCCTTTCCCCTCCCCCTCCCCCTCCCCTTCCCCCTCTCCCCTCCCCTCCCCTCCCTCTCCCCTCCCTCTCCCCTCCCCCCTCCCCTCCCCTCCCTCTCCCCTCCGCCTCCTCTCCCCTCCCTCTCCCCTCCTCTCCCCTCCTTCTCCCCCTCCTCTCCCCTCCTTCTCCCCCTCCCCCTCCCCTTCCCCCTCTCCCCTCTCCCCTCCCTCTCCCTCCCCCTCCCCCTCCCCCTCCCCCTCCCCTCCCCTCCCCCCTCCACTCCCCTCCCTCTCCCCTCCCTCTCCCCTCTCCCCTCCCCTCTCCTCCCTCTCCCCTCCCCCTCCTCTCCCCTCCCTCTCCCCTCCTCTCCCCTCCCCCTTCCCCTCCTCTCCCCTCCCCTCCCCCATCTCCCACCCTGCCACCCTCTCCTCTGCTGACCAGATCAGCAGTTGGGGGGCTAAGCCTGTGTGTGTTGCCGGGGAGGCCAAGGATTGGCCGCCTTACAGCCTGGGTGTGGGTGGCTCTGTTTTTCCCTTGGCTGAGGCCCTCCCTGCAGGGCAGACAGAGCCTTGACTCTAGGGTTCTGCTGAGTGGAGTTCCCTCTCTGAGCTGCTTTGCCTTTGGCCCGTCCAGGCGGGCCTTACAATGTGAGTGTTACCAGGGACCTGACCGGTACATGGCACAGGCCGGGGAAGCCACTTTGCTCCATGAAGTAAGTGTTCCCATCCCTCTGTTTACCGGCCCCCAAACTGGGGGGTAGTGTAGCCCACAGGGTTCCAACAAAACTCAGCGTGAATTCTGGGCCCTAGAATGTATGTTTTTTGAAAGGTAGAACAGCCTAATTCATCTCTCTGAGCCCCACTCTCATAAAATTAGGCCATTAATGTCAACATAGCTCAGGGGCTTCCTAATTTATATCTAAGGGGTATATGAGATCTGGGTGGAAATATGACATCTTTAGTTTCACTAACCTGAAACTGAAACTTAGCGTTTTCTTTAAATATACATGCAGACAACAAACCACAATAATTTTAGGAGTACTTGTGACTTTGTCACCAGTGGAAGTCACAGATAATTTTTTATTGCTGTTTTTATAAATACCTCAAAATATCATTGCTCTGATCCTCAAATCAAACCACCACTACCTTTTTTTGTTTTATTTAATAAACTATAGTTTTAGAATGGTTTTAGAATTTAACACAAAATTAAGGAGATAGTACAGACCTCCCAGATGTCCCATTCCCTTTTTCCTAGATTATTAACATATTAATATGGTACTTTTGTTACAATTCATGAACTAGTATTGATACATTAATGTTAACCAAAGTCTGTACTTTATTCAGATTTTCTTTCTTTTCTTTTTTTTTAATATTCAGATTTTCTTGGGTTTTAGCTAATGTCCCTAATTCTGTTCCAGGTTCCCATCCAGGACATCCCGCCACATTCAGTTGTCATGCCCCCTTAGGCTTCTCTGGGCTGTGATAATTCCTCAGATTTTTCTTGTTTTTGATGATCTTGAGAATTCTTGAGGAGCACTGGTCAAGGCTTTTGTAGCGTGCCTCGTTACTGTCATCTCTGTCCCACGCTTTTCTCATGATAAGACTTGAGGTTGTGGCTTATTGGGAAAACAACCACAGAGATAAAGCACCATTCTCATAATATCCTAACAAAGGTATTTACTCTCAATGGGATTTATGACTGCTGATGCTGACCTTGGTCACCTGCTGAAGCAGTGTCCCGATTTCTCCCCTGGGCAGCTGCTCCTCCGCCCCTCAGGATCTACTTGGAAGGAAGTCGCTATGCGGAGCCCACACCTAAGGCGTGGACAGTGGATCCACCTCCTCGAGGGCGGAGTATATTCATCAAGTGTTTGGAATCCTGCACTGGGATTTGTCTATTCTCCCCCCAAATGTTAATTTATTCAAGTACTTACTTATGTCAGTATAGACTCATGGACATTTATTTTATACTTTGGGTTTTAATCCATTCTCATTGTTCGGCTTTGGCCATTGGGAGCTCTTGCTGTTGGCTCCTATGGTCCTTTGACATACTGCCTTTGACGTGTGTGTGTATGTGTGTGTGTGTGTGTGTGTGTGGACACTTTCTTACTTTCCGGCACTACAAAATGCTCTTGTACTGCTTATCCTGTATTGTTTCCTGCCCCAGTCCTAAAATCAGCCATTTCTCCAAAGTTCCCTGGTTCCTTTTATTGAAAAATGGTAATAGAAACCAAGATCTGGGCTCTAGGTGTGCTGATTTTTAATGGAACATCATTTGTTTAGGCTTTCTTAGCTGAGAGAGCAAAGAAATATTAAGTATACTAACCCCTGTATGTACATACCCCTGTGTGTACACACTATAAATACTTTGATATATAGCTATTTGTATTTATATTGAGCTAAATAAGTGCATTCTGATTTATCCAACTCTAATCCATAACACACGGGTCATTTCAGTTTCCTCCCCTTACTTATCTGTAAATTCCTTCTCCAACATGAGCAATGTTGCTCCCACCATCCACTGTTCATTTACTTAAGCGCACGTGTATAGCAGTATCAAAATTGTTAGCCCATTCCCCCAACATCACTATTTTTAAGTATAGTAGTTAATAGAGCCAGTGTTACATCTTGTTATTTAATGAGTTTTAATATTTTATTTTATTCCATACATTTGTATATTACAAGTTTGGTTCTTAAAATATTGTAAAACTGCACTTTTAAATTGGTTATTAGTTTCCTTTGAAATTCTCTATGTTACAGTTTATCAATTTAAAAGTGTTATGTTAAGAAGAGTTACAGAGGCTACCCCAGATTGCCAAAGGGATCCGTGGTAAGTAAAAAGGTTAGATCCCAGCCCTTGTGAGGTTATAATGAGATGAGGTGAAATTGCCGGGTGCTGAAGTAGGGGGAGCTCACGCTTGAGAAGTGTTATCCTCGCCTACTGGGCAGGCTTCTGCCTCCTTTTAAAGTTCTAAAAACCTTGGAAGAGAGAACTTGCTAAACCATATGGTTAGTGATTTATAACTTAGTTGGAGGGTTCGCTAGGTACCAGGTGCTGGAGGTACAGGTTCTGTGAAGTTAAGGGAGGGAAGGAAAGAAGGTGAAGGGAACCAGAAGAAAGGTAACTGAGCTCAGGGCTCTTGTAGCTGAACAGACTGGGCTTGGGTCCTTCCATTCCCAGAATGACTTTGTCTCATCTTCGAAATAAGAACAACAGTGGCTATTACAAAAGTTTGTCCTTAAGAGTGAAAGTAGATGTTTTAGCTTTTTCTTCAATTAGTCGGAGGCAGTGAGGATTCTGTGTGGTAGCTTGGGACAGTCCCAGACATACCTTAGTGTCCCTCCTGGTACAGTTTCCAGACTTGCTGGAGGTATAGTCAGTTTCTCAGGATAATTTAGTCTCCTTCATCCATCAAACTACTCTTGCGAGGGACTTTTTACTCATGGAAGAGAATTTGTGTTGATGGTGCTGAGAAAAAAACAAAAATGAAAGATGTTAAATGTCAGGAATTAATATCTTTGCATCTCTGAGCAGATACAGTGCCTGCTTCAGATACCACTTTGTGACAAAAGGCACAGGGGAGCTAGCAAGGAAAAGACAGAGAAATGAGAATGTCTTATGTCAACACATAGGGTTTGAATCTGCTTGAAACTCCATACATACCAGTGTGCCAGATAATTTAATCAGTAGAGGCCAACGTGAGGTGAAAGAGATCAATTTGTTACTCTATGACTTTTCATTTTAACAATCCTTTTGAAAAACTCATCTTTGGACCCTACTCTGAGGTCTGTAGTGCTTCCTTTCTGATAACCTGGAATTAGGGATCAAATGGCCTGATGAGATCATGAGTCTCAGCTACGGACCACGTGAAACCAGAGCCTGAGGCCCCGTGTGCCTGGAGCTGTCAGCCAGCATTAGAACCACTCTTTGGGTTAGGGAGTCCTTCCAGAAGAGGCTCATTGACATGCAAATACACTATCTGGAGGGGTAACCAAGTATTGAGTATCTCATTAGCAGCCATTAACAATTTAGCAGAGATTAGCTTCTCGGATTTATCAGGGAGAGGAGTTGTCAGGGTGATTTTTCCTGAGCATCTGTCACCAGTGACTGCCAGGTCTCCTGTTCTCATCACTCCAGAGGGGTCTGCCTAAAGCCGGGAACTTGTTTCCCTAGGAAAGAGTTGGGCACTTAGTACAGGACAGTCAATATCGTTTTATGTAATTTTGATTTAAGAGAAAGGGTCGGAGGAGAATTTCTATAATAATAGTGGTGTGTGTGTGTGTGTGTGTGTGTGTGTGTGTGTGGTGGCTAGTCAGCTTGTGTCCATTCATTATGCTCAACAGAAATCTTACAGTTTTATGACAAACATCTACTCTTTCACTGAGGTCAGAAAGTATGTCATGAAAAACATATATAAATGTAATTCAGGGACGGCATGGCTGTGGTCATAGAAATAGAATTGCATTCATGTAATTATAGATGGGCTAAGACTTTTCTGCATTAATATGAAAGCACTGATACAAGAAAACATGAGCTCATATAAAGATTGGTATTAGGTATTGAACAGTATCAGCAGATACAGAAATCGGACAATGAAAGAAGGGGAAGTGACTACAGAGCGGAAATGTTTCTGTCGGCCTCGCTGGGCATTCGCCTTGCTTTGGTAAGGAGCTGAGGTATTCTACTAGGTCCCTATACCACAGGCACTGTTCTGTAACTGGAATTCCACATTTCATTGTGAAATGTATATGCACTTGAGTGAAATGTTTAGGCATACAATACAGTCAATAGTGTGGTGGAAGTGATTCTCAGATAAACTTTTCAATCATCATTATGAAGTCATGAAGTGAAACAACCTACTTAGGCAATGCTCTTTATATTTTTCTAACCTCAGTCTTCTAAAGAATCTGACAAAACCAATACATCTTTTCTGCAGAAAAGTACCCTTTGATGAAAACTTTTCTGTAGTAATGAATAGATTATTAAATAGTTTTTATAAAGAATTACGTCCTTATAATTCTTCATTTTTTAATGAAAAAGGAATCTCAAATCCTCAAATCTAATCTAGGCTAATAAAACAGTTTGGTTGGTATCATTCATTCAGCAGATACTGATTAGTCTTGGCACTGGAGATACTGGGGTGAACGAAAAAATCTCTTCCTCATGACTCGTGTGTTCCAGTGGAAGGAGATGGCTATGTCCATAAAGATAGCATGGTGGCTGGTGGAAAGGCTGTGAAGACGCAGTGTCACAGTGCAGGGAGGGGGCATTTATATAGCATGGTCAAAGGACATCTGAACAGAAATGTGAAAGGCATGTGGGAGAAAATTGTATGAATACACTGGGAAAGAAGTTACCAGTTTATTAGTGATATTCAGGTAGGTGGGCTTATACTTTATGTGTTCCAGAGACTGGACAGTTTGTCCAGAGTGAAATGATAAAAGGGGGAATTGTTAGAAGTTGAGATTAGAAAGGTAGGTGTGTGAAAAAATCGCTTAAGGCCTTTTAGGCATTGGTCAAGAGAGACCTTTAGGTGATTAAGGGTTTGTGTTTGGACATGCTAAGCTTGTAATGCCTGTCAGGTCTTAGTGGAGATGTGACACAGACAACTGATGTATCAGTCTGAAATTCAGGAGAGATTTGTCATGGCTGTAGATGAAATTTGTGAATCATCATGGTATTTATGGTCTTTAGACAAGATGAAGTCACTTTGGAAGTAAGTGTAGTCAGAGAATAGATGATGTTGGAGGACTGAGCCATGGGGAACTCCATTGTCCAAAGGATCTGGCCGAGGGGAATATGAAGAAGTGAGTAGGGCCCTGCTTGCAGGGCTCGGTGGTTAGGTATCGACCTATGAACTAGAAGGTTACGGTTCGATGCCCAGTCAGGGCACATGCCTGGGTTGCAGGCTTGATCTGCAGGAGGCAGCTGATCAGTGACTCTCATCATTGATGTTTCTGTCTCTTTCTCCCTCTCCCTGCCTCTCTCTGAAATCAATAAAAACATATTTTTAAAAAAAGGAAGTGAGCAAGGAGATAAGAATTGTGTCAGAAGCCAAGTGGAAATGTGTTAGAAGGAAGGGGGAGTGTTTATTAGCCCTGTGCTTCCAGTAGATTAAGATGGAAACTGATAACAGTGAAGGATTCTGCACCATAGAGATAACTAACAACCTTGAAAAAACAGTTTCTGTGCCGTGGAGAGCACCAGAATAGGGAAATGGGAGAAGAGAAAGTGAAAATATTCGGTAGAGCTACCTTTTTTGAGTAGTTTCACTCAAGGAAATTGGAACAGAGCAACGGGATAGTAATTAGTATGGGGTATGGGAGCAAAGAAAGGACTTTTCCCCTTTAAGATGGGAGATATAAGATCTTTGCGTGCTGATAGGAGCATCTAGCAGAGAGCAAATAATTGACAGTGCAGGAAAGCAGAGACACAAGGAAGAGAAATGCTTGATTAGGCAAGAACAGTGAGGCCCACGCAGAGTAGAGGGTTTGCCCTTAGATCAGAGGATGGACGTTTCTCCCACCAGAGGGGGAGGAAAGGCAGAGCAGGCGGGTTCAAATACACCCAGGTAGGTCGGTAGACTTGACGTTTGGAGCTCATGGAGATTCCATCCTGATTACACTTGTGTTCTCGGTGAAATAAGAAGCAGCTGAGAATTTAGAGAGAGGAAGAGGTGCTGGAGATGTAAGAAAGAGAAGTTAAGGGACCTACACAGAATCTAATGACGGACCATGGATTTTAATCAGGGTGAGCAGGGAACTGAGGCATTAGACCTTGAGCACTACACTTGGTTTTAACAGTATGTTGGACCCCATTTATGAGAAAATTCTGACTCACAATGGTATTTTCAGAGCAAGCACACTGGAACCCTTATATCTGACCCGGTTACACAGGAATTCTGCGTTTCTTTCACCTGAACTCCTACCTTCAAGTCTTGACTCTTAAGTCAATGACATCATCTGAGGTGAGGTAGAGATTTTTTATAAAGTCTTTCAGAAATGCATTTTACACAACTACTTTTTAATTTTAAAATCATTAGAATAATAACAGGGCTTGCAGCATGTTGTCAAGTTCTTTGCTTTATCTCTAAAGAGACGTTTGCCTGACTGCTGCACCTATCTTTCAGATGTACTTCCTCTGCATTGGAAACAGGAAAAAAAGCAAAATTAAACACAATGTCTTTAAAGAGCTATGCAGCACTGGCTTTCTTCCTAATACAGGCCAAATCGCATCGTTGACTCCACTTCCCATTTTTATCCTGCCCTGTAACTAGTTTATTACTTCAGCGGCCGTTCATTATGTATGTGAGGCATGGTTGCCCCCTCGTGGGTGACTCTGGAACTGTCAGCATGAATTTTTTTCATTTTAAGTAGGAAAAAAGGACCCAAGAACAAAGGTATTGTGGTCAATGGGCATTATTTTTAAAGAAATGTTGAGACTGACCAAAAGAGGTTGAAGCTACTAGATAGTTACCCCTCTTCTATTAGTCACAAAACTTGGTATTATGGTAGCGGTCACACTTTAAATCTGAAAGATGATAGTCAAAGAAGTTAAAAATTTGACATTTTTTTATGAAACAAAGGTAGTCTCACCCTTGTTTAAATAGTGAGAACTTAATGTTTGTAAGTTAACTGAGAAGGGAGAGGTGGATTTTCTTAAATTAGTTTAATATTTACATAAATATAAATAAGGGAAAGCTGGCCATTTTATTAATCTTCACCTGCTACCTGTGGAATTATACAAGTTATGAGAAAGTCCAGTCTTAAGACTGTGTACACACTAGGGAGGCTGACCTTTCTTTAAGAATTTTCTGTAACATACTAGAAAAAAATAACTTTAATGCTTTTAAATAAGCATTTATGACTTGGCTCCTAGGGAGCAAAGAGGATCTTATAACAGTCATTCCTTCTTTTACTCATGACTTCATTTAAACAACTATTGAGCACATGCAATGCGTGGCACTGTTTTTAGTTGCAGGAATAAGACCGCGGTTCCATCCTCAAAAGAGTTGCAATCTGATATAGAGACAAAAATTGCAATAAAGTGTTATAAATTTCACTGAGTTTGTGCATGGATTCACATGATTCACATGCAAGCAACATATTTTAAGTTCATTTCAGAGGAGTAGTTCAGAAAAGCTTCATAGAAGAAAGACCTGAGTTGTCTTAAACAGAAGAGAAGTGGGAGCAAACAGTCTAGCCTTGGCAAGCTCATGTGCACAGACATGATCTTGTGACTCATGCACCCATGCTTGGAGGACACCAGCTGATAACTTCATCATCTTCATCATCTTAACAACTAAAGAAAAAATTCTTATTGCCGAGTAGTAAAATAAATGTTTTCTACCATATACCTTATGAGTTCAATATTGTAATTCTTCTCATTTTATACATACAAAAATGAAGGCTCAGAGAGATTAAATAATCTGCTAATATCTGAGTGTGTGGACTTTCAATTCTGTGCTCTGAACGTCTGCACTTTACTGGTTGGGACGGTTTGCTCATACTAAGAATGTTTTGGAAAACTAAGAAATAACTAAGGCCGCTGGACAAAGTGGTAAAATAACAGGATGAGCTCAGGCATTTGAATTCCCAGCTTGAGCTAGGAGCTTTCCTGTGCGCTCTGAGCAAGGCCCCCTTCTCCTGGAACCACAGGACGGACACCGAGGAAAACCCAGAGCAGGATGTCATCCTGTGACTGGCTGAGTTACAAGTCAGGCTGAGCTCCCAGCCCCCTAGGGTGTCTATGCTAAAATGAGGGCACTGATGGAGGAAAAAAAGGGATTCTTTAGGCAGCCCTGGGGATGTGTGTGGGGACCCTGCGAAGCTGGGCCATTGAGGCCTAAGTTATGATGAGTCTTCTTTGTCAGGGAAGAGGGCTCGTCACCCGTCACCCGAGGAGTAAGAGTCTCTCCATTTCTGTCAGAGGGATTCATTCTGCGTTGCCAGAGGGAACGGTCATGGCCTCTCCTGAGACAGTTGCTATGAAAACAATGGGGATGCTCCTCAGAGCCCTCCCCCCCCAGCCCTCTTTGCTTCTAGGCCTTTACTAGACTCAAGTCCCACAGGACCCTAAAGGTGAGGCACAAAGTATGACTCATGAAGAAGTGAGCTACACTCCAAAAGAACTGCTTGAGTTTTCTAATTTACACAAGCAGAAGCCTGTGGAGTACGTGTGCGAACGGATGTAAGGCTAGGGGCCGCCTCTGTGCTGCGTCTATTTTGTTGCCAGCACATAGAAGGTACTCAGATATCCTGGAATAATTGAGTGATTGCTAAAAGTGAAATCCATCCTGGCCCGTGTGGCTCAGTGGTTGAGCATGAACCTAGGATCCAGGAGATCGCTGTTCAATCCCCGGTCAGGGCACATGCCCGGGTTTTGGGCTCGATCCCAGGTAGGGGGGGTGCAGGAGGCAGCCGATCAATGACTCTCTCATCATTGATGTTTCTATCTCTCCCTCTTCCTTCCTCTCTCTGAAATCAATAAAGACATTTAAAAAATAATGAAATCCATTTTTCTTGTTGACATTTTCATATATGTTTATATGGATATATAATTTTATCCATATGTTATAATCACACACACACACACACACGGCTTTCTTCCCTGCTTGCCCAGAAGTGGGGCATAAAGGAAAGAGGAAGTGCTAAGTCTTCTGAGGGCTGTCAGCAATCAGACATCAGAAATGGAGTCAGACTCTTTATTACCTGTCCTTATTTTTATTAAGATTATTTTAGAACCCGACTTCCTCACCTGCCCCACAGCAACAGGGCAAATACAGCTGCTCTGCTCATGTCCGAATACCAGGCGCCAGCTGTAGCAGGGAGCACGCAAGAGGCTCTCAGTGAATCGAGTAAATGAGTAAAGCCAGTGTTTCGTCGCCGGGGGTGTGCACGTTCCAGTGGCGGAAGGGGCTCTGAAGCGGCTCCGGAGGAGTCACCTGCGGATGACACGTGAGACAGTTACACCGGAGGTGAAGCGTTTTATTACGGAAGCGGATCTGTCGGGAATGCACGAAAGATGGAGCCGCGGGCCACGAAACACACACGCGTGCACACACGTGCACACACACACATGCATGCACGCACATACGCACGCACATGCACGAACACACGCACATACGTACGCCCATGCAGACAC
The DNA here is from genome assembly GCF_054644295.1 of Miniopterus natalensis. Classification (NCBI taxonomy): domain Eukaryota; kingdom Metazoa; phylum Chordata; class Mammalia; order Chiroptera; family Miniopteridae; genus Miniopterus; species Miniopterus natalensis. Next base: position 31,149,499 of record NC_142096.1, on the reverse strand, counting down.
ACATGCATGCACCCACACATGAGCACGCACGCACACGCACGCTCGCGCACGCACGCCCCCCCCCCACACTGATTGCGGGTTTCGCGGAGAGGAAGCGGGGGGAGCAGGACGTGCTGGCCGGGACGCCGTGAACGGGGCCCGAGGCCGTGGCCGTCGCCAGTTCCTTAGCGGAACCGAGCCGCTGAGTTCCCGGGCCCGCTTGCGGGCGGAAGGCGGGTGAGTGACGGCCGCGTGTCTGCTCAGCTCCGGGCGGCCTGGCTGCGGCCCAGCGACCCTGGGCTCCGGGGCCGGGGGAGGGGTGACGCTTCCAGGGCAGCGGCTCTCGCCACGGCCCCCGAGGCTGCCCACGGCCCCCGAGGCTGCCCACAGCCCCCCGAGGCTGCCCACGGCCCCCGAGGCTGCCCACGGCCCCCCGAGGCTGCCCACGGCCCCCGAGGCTGTCCACGGCCCCCCGAGGCTGCCCACGGCCCCCCGAGGCTGCCCACGGGGCGGAGGCTGCCCACGGCCCCCCGAGGCTGCCCACGGCCCCCGAGGCTGCCCACGGCCCCCCGAGGCTGCCCACGGGGCGGAGGCTGCCCACGGCCCCCGAGGCTGTCCACGGCCCCCCGAGGCTGCCCACGGCCCCCCGAGGCTGCCCACGGCCCCCCGAGGCTGCCCACGGCCCCCCGAGGCTGCCCACGGCCCCCGAGGCTGCCCACGGCCCCCCGAGGCTGCCCACGGGGCGGAGGCTGCCCACGGCCCCCCGAGGCTGCCCACGGGGCGGAGGCTGCCCACGGTCCCCGAGGCTGCCCACGGCCCCCGAGGCTGCCCACGGCCCCCCGAGGCTGCCCACGGGGCGGAGGCTGCCCACGGCCCCCGAGGCTGTCCACGGCCCCCCGAGGCTGCCCACGGCCCCCGAGGCTGCCCACGGCCCCCCGAGGCTGCCCACGGCCCCCCGAGGCTGCCCACGGCCCCCCGAGGCTGCCCACGGCCCCCGAGGCTGCCCACGGCCCCCCGAGGCTGCCCACGGGGCGGAGGCTGCCCACGGCCCCCCGAGGCTGCCCACGGGGCGGAGGCTGCCCACGGTCCCCGAGGCTGCCCACGGCCCCCGAGGCTGCCCACGGCCCCCCGAGGCTGCCCACGGGGCGGAGGCTGCCCACGGTCCCCGAGGCTGCCCACGGGGCGGAGGCTGCCCATGGCCCCCCGAGGCTGCCCACGGGGCGGAGGCTGCCCACGGCCCCCCGAGGCTGCCCACGGCCCCCGAGGCTGCCCACGGGGCGGAGGCTGCCCACGAGGCGGAGGCCGGGGCGATGGCCTCGTCCGCGCGGGACATTTATTACCATGTATTTGTTGGGTTTTCAGCCCCGTACACCCGCTGACCCACGCTGTTGCCCCCTCAGAATCGGGTGAACTAAAAAAAGACAGGACGGGTGGGAAAGAGGCCAAAAGGAACAAGGCGTTAGAATGAAGAAGCCGAACCTTAATGGAAAAGAGGCAAGCTTGATTTTAAAACAGCAAAAAGCAAGTGCTCATGTCAAAAGTCTAGTCACATTAAAACCTTTTGAAATTGAGTAAATATGTATGTGTATAAACACACACGCGCGTGCATACCTCTGCACACAGGTGGTAAAGTGCAGCGGAGCAGAGTTTCACAGAATACGCTCAGGACCCTAGAAACGTCAATTTTGTTCCCTTAAAATCACTGTCCTCTAAACTGCAACTGATGTCTTCGCCAGTGCATCTACACTGAAGATCAATTCACCTCCATGAACATGCTTTACATTATTCACTGTTCAAAAAATGAAGGCATGCCCAGCAGGCCCCAGCACAGCTTTTCATGTCCTGAAGTGGAATGTCCTCCCCAGACTTACCTATTGAGTCTGTGTGTAATTAGTTTCTCACCCACACCATCATGCGACGTGATTTGTGTAAGTTTTACTGCCCGGTTCCCCTCTCACATCTACAGCATAGTGGTAGTTTTATGTAATTTTACAATCAGTAAGAATAAGGCAAGTTTCTAGCCTGCGTTTCCAGATCCTAGTACCAGAGACCATCCTCCCTTCCCCACCTGATGTAATCCTTCGTGACCACAGTAGGGCCCTTTAAATTTCTAGATATGTGACTGGGCTATTTTTTAAGGACCTACTCTTAAAATGAAAACTTAACTAAGGAACTTATATGCATAACCCATGGACACAGACAGTAGTGCAGTAGGCCTGGGGATGGGTGGGTGCGGGGTGGAGGGGATCAATGGGGGGGAAAAAGGGGGCATCTGTAATACTTTCAACAATAAAGATAAATTAAAAAAACACATTAAAAAAAACCCCTTAATCTGGGAATAACCTAATAACCTGTAGGTGAGCTTGATTTAATTGGTCTAATTTATTTAACTTGTTTTATTCAGAGGCACAACCAGTAATTTTTTATAAGTCACGTGCATATTGCCCAGTCTCGTAGCACAGCCCTGGGTAAAGGCTCAGTGGTGCTGTGGTGAGGTCTCTCTGAAATAATGAGACATGGGATGGAGGGCAATGCTTAGCTGGCACTGGTTCTGAAAAATATAATGCAGATAGAAGAGAGTAGATTGAAAACGCAAGAAAAACAAAGTTCACGTCTGGTTCAGTTTATCCACGGTCAATCACAGTGTGTAGTGACCTTAAAACTCAATATTCTGCACGATAGATTTATAGAGACAATCTCCTGCAGAGTCAACTCAAAGCGGGGGCTCAGTAAACAAGACACAACCCTGGGGATTTTCCCTTTGTCCATCGAAGGTTTGCTGTTGTCTTGGTGTCTGGAATTCAAGCCGTTGCTGCATATCCTGAGAACACAGAAAATGTGTGTCTGGAATGTATTTAAAGGAACAGGGGAAACAGTGAGGAACCAACAGAAAGTGGGAGAAATGAGATTTGGTGGTTGCTCTAATGGGTCAGTAGGAAAACAAGGAAATGTGCAGGGAAAGCTGAATGATGCTGTGGAGAGAAGATGCAAACACGCTGACGATTGTGGGGACCATTTGCACTTCAGGAGAAGGAAGTGCTCGAGTCCTGTTAGGCTGTGGGAAGCAGCTTGGGTCCTGGCCGCCACCTTCGTTCTCAGCTTCCAGGATGAGGAATATTAGAAACGTGGGCTGACAACTGGAGGCATTGGAATTTCTGTGGGTTGCCCCTGCCCCGCAACTGTACTTTCACAGGTGCCATAGTTGCATGTGGGGATTACAGCACGTGGGTGAAGCACAGAAATGAGAAGGGACGCATTGAGGAGGAGGGGTCCATTCACACTATACACCAATTACCCCTCCCACGAGCCCCAGAAGCCCAGGAGGAGAGAAACGCTGTCTCTTTGGGAGGAGAGTGACGTGAGTGTCAATTTCTCCGGGGACCCCAGAGCTGGCCTTTCTAGCACCCGGCTGCCTCACACCCTGTGATCCCTGAATCCCACTTCTGGGAATTTATCTGAAGGAAATGAAAACACAGTCTCAAAGAGACATTTGCAGCCCGCTGTTCACTGCAGCACTATGCACAATCGCCAAGACATGGAAACTACCTACGTATCCACCAACTATGAACAGATAAAGAAAATGTGATATACAATGGGATATTTTCAGCTATAAAAAGAAGGAAATCCTGCCTTTAGCAACAACATGGATGACCTTTAGAGTATTATGTGAAGTCAGACAGAAAGACAAATACTGTCTGATCTCACTTATTTGCAGAATCTAAAAAAGCTAAAATCAGAAATGAATAGAGAGTATAATAGTGGTTGCCAGGGGCTGCAGGTGTGTGGGGGAGATGGGGAGATGGTGGTCAAAGGGTACACACTTTCAGCTATTAGATAAATAAGTTCTGGGGATTAATTATAGCATGGTGACTATCATTATCAGTACTGTATTATATACTTGAAAGGTGTTGAGAGAGTAGATCTTAAATGTTATTGCCACACACACAATAGTAATGTGAGGGATAAAGGTGTTAACTAATCTTGTGCTGATAATTTTGCAGTATATATGTGCATCACTCACCTGTTATTTAAGCCAGAATTTAGGGATATGCATAAGCCAACAAGTACTTTGTCATGATGTCAGTGCTGGTGTGTGCTGCTGACCTGGAACCTTTACATTAATCATAATAGTCATATAAAAGTCATTATGACACATAAAAGTCAACTACAAAGTTTTTACAAAATACATTTGACTCTCTTCCCAGATATTTAATATTTTAATTTTTTAGCACTTAGTACAGTTTCGCCCCAGATATTTTAAATTAATTGAGCAAGAGTGAGGCCCAGACTTGAGCATTTTTTGAAAGGCCCAGACTTACAGATTCTGATTGCAACCAGGATCAAGATGTTTTAATTTAGTTTATGAAACTTATATTTTACCTACCATACTGAAGAAGACGCTCATCTGAATATACAAGACTCATCCTGAATGTGAAGGAAAGAAGTTGAGGTGGACAACCACTTAGACATAAAATGATTGCCTTGAATTTAAGAATGTTTTGAAAAAAACCATTTCTTATATTAAGGAAATGTAGCATATTCATGGTGGCCAAGACATGGAGACAACCAAAGTCTCCTTTGATAGAGGACTGGGTAAAGAAGGTGTGGTACATGTACACAATGGAATACTATTCAGCCATAAGAAAGAATGAAATACTGCCATTTGTGACAACATGGACGCACCTTGAGAATATTATGCTAAGCGAAACATGTCAGTCAGAAAAAGCTAAGAACCATGTGATTTCACTCATGTGGGTTATAAAACTGAAACTCATAGACATACAACAGCATGGTGGATATCAGAGGGAAGGGGGTGGAGAGTAATAAAGGGTAAAGGGGGCCAAATATATGGTGACGGAAGATGATTTCACTTTGGGTGGTGGGCACACAATGCAATACACAGATCATGTATCATAGAATTGCACACTTGAAACCTATATGACCCTATTAACTAGTGTCGCCCCAATAAATTTAATAAAAATGCCTCTTTCTACCTCTTCTTTTAATATTGGCAATCATAAGGGTGTTTTGCTTTTAAATCAGTATGGAAGCATTTAAGCCTTCAAACGAAGCAGAGATATTCTCATGTTGCTATCAGTTGTTCCTCAAGGCAGTTACCATTAGGAAGAACTAGAGCAGACAGCACCCTTGAACTGCTGGATTGACTTTAAAGTGGGAAATGGGAGAAAAACTCACATCTCTCTTACTGCTGTTTTATCAGTTTGCTCAAAACTAACAGTATGATGCAATACGTTCATTTATGAAACCTAAGCAAAGACAAATTGGTATTTCTGGGGATAGTATTTTGATTTAGCAAAGTATGACAGTGCTTTCCTTGGTTATACAGATGCTCTTTGTTTTGATTCCCTTGACAATCTATTGTGTGTATAAGGGGGATGGAACTAGAGATTTTACTGCATATACTGGGTATTTTACATATTTGTTTAATACTTATGTGAAATCTATGAAATAATTTATGCTCTTTGCACTTCATGTTCCCAACATATAAGATTAGGATAATAATAGCATCCATATCACAGGGTTATCCTGAGAATTAAATCAGATTATACGTGTAAAGGCATTGGAAGAATTATCAGTGTAAATCCTTAAAACTCTAAAAGTCATGATGATGATTAGGATGGTGGGGAGTTAGTCTTGACACCCCTTTTTCACAGATAACTTAGTTTATGAGTGTGAATCATCTGTAATCACATATCTCAGAAATAGTAGAATGGAGATTTGAAGCCTGGCCTGGCTAACCCGAGTCTTGCTTATTCCAATACTGTAGACTGCCTCTCCATTTCATTCCTTGGGCTGGTTACTAAGTAACCCAGTGAAGCCTTGTGCTATTTATAATTTGGAAAAAGTATGTGAATTAGGGCTAGAAAACCATATTGACTATTTTGTTATTTTTTGTTTCCTCAATTTTCAGAGTTTGAATAGAATCAAAGTTCTATTCCAAAAAAATATGTAAGTATGTAAACCATTTAAAAGTACACCTAAAACACAACACCTTGATATTTTTAAAAGGGAAACTAATGAAATATATCAACTTATGAAGAGATAGTGATGTTTCTAAAATATAGGAAATTATTCATTTAATCTTATTTTATTGTTCTGTAGGCCTGGTCAGTTTCACGTGATGTTTGTCATCTTGTGGTTTTTCTATTTTTAATTAACTTAAAAAGTGATTTGTTGCCCTGGCCAGTGGTTAGAGCATTGGCCATGCACTAAAGGGTCCTGGGTTCAATTCCTGGTCGTGGGCACGGCCCTGGGTTGCAGATTTGATCTCCAGCCCTCACACTGATGTTTCTCTCTCTCTCTCCTCTCTCTCTTTGTCCCTTCCATTCTCTCTAAAAATCAATGGAAAAAATATCTTCCAGTGAGGATTAACAAAAACAAACAAAAGTGACTTGTTGGTTGATTTGTATCCAGGTTGCAAGGAAAATTCTAGAACTTTATCCTCATATTGTCTGTACTGTCAAGTGCCCAAGCTGAGACCATGCCAAATGCTATTCCATCTGGTAAAGCACAATTAAGGATGGAGTATTAGGGCGATTATGTATTTTCCTTTCTCAGAAGTGATTGGAAAATAGATCCTTCATGCCTTACAGATGATAATCTTGTGAAAAATATGTGATAAGAAATAATTAGGAAAATATTTTATTTATCACTCAGGGACCAGTAATACATCAGGCTAAATATATTGGGACCTTGAGCCTGCCCTTACCTCCAGGCTCCTCAAATCAGTTAGTCAGTATAGAATTCTCTCTGTGTCTTTTGGTCTCTTTGTCTTTCTGTCCCCCTTCAACCCCTTCTTTCTGCTTGATTTTGTGTTTCTCGGTAGCACTACTTAAAACCTTCTGAGGTTTTACTATCCCTTGCCTGAGCTTCCTCTCTTTCTAAGTTTGCAAGAGTTGGACTTTGACAAAGGCAGCTTATCCTGTAAGTAAATCAGTTTTTGAGGGTGGATGTTATTTCAGTGGTCTCTTCCCTTACGGATTATGATTTGGGTATGAGGTCTTAATAATACCTAATGAATGTACACATTGAGTGGATTAAGTTCATTAACTATTAATGAACTGTCACAAGTTGGAAACAAAGCTGTGGCACTCAGTCTTCACATGATTTGGTCCATCAGTGGTTCAGCAGTCATATGAAAGTACATTCTGTTTATGTTTTGTTAACAAAAGGTTTTGGAAACTCACTGTTCATTTCTGGTTCTCTGACAATGTGTGTATTGTCAAGACACCACAGCCATGTGCTACAATGCACGCATTGTAATCATTCTGTGTTTCTGCATATTACTATTGTTCACAGTTCCTTCTTTGACATGACTTACATTGAAAATGGAAAAGTGATTTTAGCACAGTTCCAGAATATAGGTCAATATATAAGCAATGTGTAACTGGATGTTTAAAAATGCAGCATCATTTGAAATAGCATGATAAATAGCACATTCTTAGGGATTTGTTTAACAAAATATATTCAAGAATTTTATGCTGAAAACTGTAAAATGTTGCTGAGGTAAATGAAGGATAGCAAATAAATGGAGAGATGTACCATGCTAGTGGTTGGGCCACACAATATAGTTAATGTCAGTTCTGGCCAAATTTATCTATAGATTCAACTCAATCCCAATTGAAGTCCCAGCAGGCATTTTTTATCCCTAGAAATTGATAAAATTGTAAAATGCATATTGAAATGCAGAAGATCTAGAACCGCAAAAGGAACTTTGTAAAAGAACTAAGTTGGAGTGCTGATATCGCCTGACTTTAAGACTTATTAAGTTACAGCAAACAAGACACAATAGTATTAACATCAAGTCAGACAAATAGACTAGTGGAACAGAATAGAGGGTCTAAAACTAGACCTGAATATATGTGGTCAAGTGATGTGTGACGAAGTTTCAAAGGCAATGCTATAGAGAAAAGGTCTCCTTTTCCAAAAAATGCTTCAGCAAATGTATATCCATATGCACTGAACTTTGATGAATACCTTGAACTGTATGCAAAAATTAACTCCAAATGGACCATAGACCCAAGTGTAAAACTAAAACTTGTAAAATTTCTAGAACTAAATACAGGAGAAAGTCATCTCAGGCAAAGATTTCTTAGATAAGATACCAAAAACATAATCCATAAAAATATGTAAATTAGACTTCATCAAAATTAAGACACGTTGTTCTTTGAAATATACTGTTAAGAACATAGAAAGATAGCCACAGCCTGGAAGAAAATATTTAAAATTCTATATATTATAAAAAAGGAACTTTATCATCTATATGGCCTTGTTATTCATGGTAGTTAAAGTTTGTAATGTTATATTGTTGTAAACACTGGATTATTGAATTCTGAGCCATTGCCCCTAGGACAAATACAGGGTTAGGTTCCTGTGAGCCTCTAGTCACATGTATTCATCGACTGATAAATACAAACCTTGTTTTGGGTGTGTTTCTATTAAAGACACCTTATTTAGTATATATTGTTTATTAATATTGAACTCTTGGCCATATGGAGCTTATCTAATGCTCTGTAAGGCATATCACAGCCTTCTCGCACAAAAAATCACTATCCTTAGGGGTCATTTCAAATTAGCAAGTTACCAAGGAAAAGCCCCAAAATGTGAAAAACACAACACTCAACAGACCATGAAAATGATAATTGTTTCCAGTATGAGAGCTAACCCTTGTTTGGCCTTAGCTGGAGACACGCATACTAGGGAATTCAAATATTTAACCCCTCTGCACATACCCACAACTGCCTGAGAAAGGATGTAGAGTGTTAATTTGGGGTTACAAATCAATTTAAGTGAGTAGGTGAATTTACAAATATGGAATCTGCAAATAATGAGATTCAATTCTGTCTGTCTCTATCTATCTATCTATCTATCTATCTATCTATCTATCTATCTATCTATCTATCTATCTATCTATCATCTATCTATCTATCATCCATCCATCCATCCATCCATCCATCCATCCATCCATCCATCCATCCTCAAAACTCAATAGTATGAAAAACAACCTGATTAAGAAAATAGTCAAAGATTGAGGAGACACTTCACCAAAGAAGATACATGGATGGCAAGATGCTTATGAAAGATGCTGAGTATCATTATTCATTGGGAAATGCAAATTAAAACTACAATGAAATACCATGACACACTTTTTGAGCATCTAAAATGAAAATATGTGGCCATCCGAAGTGTTGGCAGAAAGGTGGAGCACCTGAAGCTCATATACCGCTGGGAAATGTGAGATGGTGCAGCCACCTTGAAAACAGTTTGTCAGTTTCTTACAAGTTAAATACCTGCTGCATCCACTCCACACACAGGTATTTACCCAAGAGAAAAGAAAGCATATGGCCACTGAAATGTCCATGGCTGTCAATGTATCTTCACTTGTAATAGCTCAAAACTGAGAAGGAGCCCACATCTTCATCAGCAGGTGAAAGGATACACACATTGTGGTATGCCCATAAAATGAAATACCACCGATGGCAATGAAAAGGAACTATGGATACAAAAGTCACGTGGATATATCACAAAATAATTATGGTGAATGGAAGAATGGAGACAAAAAAGTCTAGGAAAATGCCAAAAGATGCAGTCTAGTTGATAATGACAAAAAGAAATCGCTGTTTGCCTGGAAATCCTCCTCTAGAGACAACAAAGGGAGGGAAGGAGATGTTCCAAAGGGCCATGAGGAAACCGTTACGGCTGATGGATGGTCCTTATCTGGACTGTGGTCGTCATTTCACAGCCGTATCCATAGGTCAAAACTTGTCATATTTTACCTTAAAGGAGTGCAGATTATATTATGTTAATTACACTTTGCAGAGCTGATAAAAATATTGGTAGCTGCTGTCTTCTGGTGCTAGAAATATAGGTGATTAAAAAAAACTGCTGCTGCTTTTCCTCTAAATCGTCTTAAAATTAATGCTAACTATAAAAAATAAGCAATTTTTTAAGAAAGTAAAGATTTATTATTTAAGTTTTTTGTCCCTTTCTAAAATCCAATTGAATTTTTTTTTAAATAAAAAATTGTTTTTCGCAATATGTTTTTCTCCTTTTTAAAAATTTATCTTTATTGTTGTAAGTATTCTTTCGTTAATTTTTTATTTGAAAACGTTTTGAGCAATCCAGCATTTGTCAGAACAATACAAGGGACAACTGCATGCTTTTCATCTAGATCCAGTCATTCTTAACATTTTGCCACATTTGTTTTACCTCTATTTTTTTCTCTATAAAAAATATATATATTTTCAATTATTATTTTGCTGAAACATATGAAAGTCATTTCCAGAAATTAATGCACGTTAAGATATGAGCCTTTATCACGAAATACTTCAGTATGTATATTCTTGGAATAAGAATATTCTTCTACATCGCACTCTGGCAGCTGAAAACTGATGCCGTCTTCTATTTAATATATTGTTTGTTTTTGTTTTTCCGCTTAGTGTCCTTTTATGATTTCTTCTACTGAAAAATCTAACCAAGGAGTTTTGCATTTAGATATTATATTAGCTTAGTCTTCTACATTCTAGAATAGTTTTCCAACATTTGTTGCTGTTGTTGTCATAGTTAATTGTTAGGACACGTATATTTTTATAGAGTACAGGTCAGTTTTGCAGAATGCCCTTCAATATATGTTTGCCTAACATTTCCCTCGTTACTGGGTTTGGGTTATACATATTTGTCAATAATTCTACATAGGCGACCTGATGTCTTTTTCCAGTGCAGTCATAGGCAATAAAAAATAAGGAACAAAAAGGATTTTGGAGGACACATTATGTCATTTTGTCCCGTTATTAGTGTTTCAGGGTGATCTCCCCAATAATCTACTGCATGCATATCTCAGAGTTCTAAGAAACCAAATTTATGAGAGTCTGTTTACTTTGCTTTTACCACAGTCATCCTGTCATTTTTGCTGTTGTTACATTTAACTCATTCTGGGGGAGAGAAGTTGGTGTTGGGGAGAAGTGATACTGTTTGGCTATGGCCGAGGCAACTGAGATACACAGTCTTTGTCTTTTGCCTGAGAGGGCACGTCTCTGCTTTTAGTTTCACATTCACTTTTTTAAATTATATTTACTGGGGTGACATCAGTTAATAAAAGTACGTTTCAAGTGTACAGTTCTATGACACATCATTTGTATACTGCGTTGTGTGTTTATCACCCAAAATCCAGTCTCCTCCGGTCACTGCCCATTTGGCCCCCCTTTCCCTCTGGCAGCCACCACACTGCTCTCTGTGTCCATGAGTGTTTGTTTGTTCGTTCATTTGTTGTTTTCAGCTTTATATCCCATGAGGTCATCTGGTTCTTGCCTTTTTCCGTCCCACGTATTTCCATGGTACATATATGCGATGGGACACTACTCAGCCGTGAGAAGAGATGGACACTGCCGTTTGCATCACCATGGATGGGTCTTGAGAGCATCATGCTGAGTGAAACATGCTCACTTTTCAGCGGAGGTGAGCAGGAAGAGTCCTTTTCAATTTTTGTGGGATGATTTAGAATTTATTTTTATTCAGTAGACAATTAACTCCTGCTAAGCTGAGTCCCTAAAATATCCTTCTAGATTTCTACTTCTCATTCTTCTCATAATGCTGGTATGTCTTAAAGTTTCTTACCTCCCTCCTTCCTCTCCCTCCCCCTCTTCCTCCTGCTTCTTCCCGCTTTAAACCACCCACCCTCACTCCCCTTTCAAGTGCTCTGTCGTGGGAAAAGTGTTTCAGGAATCCCCTCATGGCCTGCCCACACGACTAGAGCTTACTATTTCAAGTCTATCCAAGGGCTGTGGAAGTTATGTCTGAGTTACAAGTAATACGCAGAGGTTTTCAGCTCGGCACAGCAGCCTTAAGCAGTGAGTGAGCCCCATCTCTTCGGCAGGCTTTCTGCTCACGGGGTAGGTAAAGTAATTAAAGGCAGTGCCTTCCAGGCCTGTGGCTTCCAATTTCAGGCAGGTCTGCCCTTTGAGCGAAGTCTGCAGAGGTTGGCCTATGTCCTTGGCATCCTTTTTCAATTTGGAATTAGTTGCACTGTATTTGGCAGCAGTTATTCATAGATTATGCTGGAGGGTTAACACTGTCTTTTAGTTTTATTAAAAAAGGAGTATCACCCAGCCAGGCATGGCTCAGCGGTTGAGCATCGACCTAGGATCCAGGAGATCGAGGTTCAATTCCCAGTCAGGGCACATGCCCGGGTTGTGGGCTCGATCCCCAGTGGGGGGCCTGCAGGAGGCAGCCGATCAGTGACTCTCATCATTGATGTTTCTGTCTCTCTCTCTCTCTCCCTTCCTCTCTCTGAAATCAATAAAGATATGTTAAAAAGGAGTATCTTGTGTATTTTTTACTTTTAGTGTTTTTAATTGGCATAAATTAAAATAAAGATCTTTATTTAAACACTACTGTGTAAATTCTCAAGATTTCAATAATCACTTTACAAATCAAAACAGATGTATGATATATATTATATGTAGTTATTTGAAGTAGGGGGGAGTGTATTGTCCTTGAATTTGGATTTATTGCTTGTTTCACATTACTCACCTATGATTTTCCTTTCATAACAATAGGTAGAACGCTTCAGCTTCTGAATGAAATTTGCTTTACCTTGATTAGATTTTGGATTTGGAAGTGAATTGGCATCTATATGACATATTGATATCAATGACTTAAATGAGAGTTTATTTTCTTTAATTGATACATGGTTTTAAACATATTCAGTCAAGTTTAAATTTCTTCCCTAGGAATTCAAAGCAAAGCTGTCCTATTAGTTGTAACTTGGCTTTGTTAGTTACATTAGGAATCAGACTGTGAATACTCTTTTGATGAATTATGCTCAAATTTATTCTTCAGAGAGTCAAGTTGGCTCTGATGTTTCAAATCCTAAACAGAATTATATCGTAACTTCCAGATTTTTGTAATTATTGGTATTCTAATGAGTAAAACACATAATTTAAGCATGTTTGTGTGTGAAAATTTTAGATCATTGCCAATATGAAGCTCCATCCTGTCAATTATAAACAGATTATTGTATTTGTTTCTCAAAGCTTTGTCTGGCTTTCGGAGGATTTTGCCTGAGTGCTGCTGACTTAAGCAATAAGGAACAACATGACCTGTTCCTGCTGCTCAGATTGCTCTCTTGTTAAGTGTTAAATGGCTGTGTCTCTTCTATCTCACTTTTTTTTGTTCCTATTTACTCTGTGTACCAAGTTGACTGTGTATATGTTTTTCCGTGTATATGTCTTTGGTCTCCTACCTAATCAATTCACTCTATTTAGTGAATATTAACAATATGCTAATCGGTACCTTTGTATTAGAAGAGGAATCGTGATGCAGCAAGGCTCATGAAAAACCTCCCTCTCCAGTCCACATACTCACAATTGGGCAGTTCAATCATTTAAATTTCCTCAACCTCAATTTCATAATCTGTAAAACTGGGAGACCAGATAATCTCTAACACTCCTTGCAGCTCTATCACCTCTACTTCTGTAGTAATTTTCATGATCTATTCTTGTTGGATTCTTATATAAAAGCAACTGAGGATTATTTATGACCTTGTGAGTAAGGAACAGGGGACTGAATAGAAAATCACTCTCCTGCTAAAGAACCCTTTATACCTCTATTTTCACCTTATACCTCATGTGTAAATGATATCCATTACTTAAAATCTCATATGCGGAGACCATCTGGTCTTCATAAATGCTGTTTCTGTTTTACCGAATATTGATAAATTGTGCAGCTTTGTGCTTCCAAATACTTAGGCCCCTTTGTCATGGCTTCATACCAATTTCAAAATGAATATTGAATATAATTATTTAGGGATGAAAGAGTAATAGAAAATGAAGCCATATGCTTACCATTAAAGTATTTTATTTGAATAACTCTTAGTAGCATATTTTCAAAACTCGGTCCACTTGTAATACTGGGAGAGTCCCATTTTTATGTGATTCCTGAAACTATAACTTTTGGCAATAAGCCCATCTGTATTAATGGTCCAGGCTGAACTGAGCTTGATTAGTATTTGAAATTGATTCTGTCCAGATACCAGATGGCCCAAGTTAGTATTTTATTTGTCACTTTCAAAGGAAACATTTTTTTTTTTTCCAGTTAGAATGAGCAGATTGAAGAGGATGACTGCTCTCTCCAGGTTTACAAACAACCACTGAGTACGATGCCTACAGAGATGGTCCCAGCAGGACTCACCAACCAATGACTCCGCTCCAGGTATTTATGGCCCGGTTTTTCTCTCAGAACCCTAGCTCTCTTCAGATTTTCCCATTTACTCCTAACTCTTTAAAAGTCTGATTTCTTAACTACAATTCTGCAAGTGCAGATGGCTTACTTGGAGCTCTAGAATCATGCTATGAATGGATTAATCACCAGTGTTTTAGAGAAAACAGTGAACAAACTGTCCACTGGTTTACTGACTGGCGTGGAGGATTTTTGAAATGGAGAGTAGGAGCTAAGATGGGGACAATGATGACAGGTGTTTGAAACTAAGCTAAGGAATCGGGATTTCTTTTAATGTAGAGAGTAGCAGTTCTGCACAAATTGTCAGCAGGAAAGTGGGCGCGCAGAGCTCCAGTCGGGGTGGAGAGAGAGATGCATGGAGCCAGGTGGGAGATGATAGGATTTCTTTTGGCAGGTGGCCGGGGAAAAGCAGGGGAAGGGACAAGCAAAAGCTCCTTGGAAATAGGAATTCAGGACAGATGTGGTGTAGCTGAGGGGGCTGCGCTGCCACTTGGCTCTCTACTTCTCACACCCCCAACACAAATACACAAAGCTTGGGATAGATCTGCAGACACCTCTCTCCACAAGGTCCCATAGGCATTTTGAAGGCCGCCTGGAAAACTGGACAGTGAGAGCTGAAACAAAGAAGAGGTCGTTTTTCTTCCAAATCTAGATAAAAACTTGCAAGTGGCAGCAGAGGGTTGGCTTCTCCTCTCAGGATTCACTGGCGTGTCTGTGTGTGTGTACAGGGGGAAGTCACAGGAGCCCATCACTGACACTCTCTTTCTAGAAAGGAGACATTCAGGTTCATGATTTACTAAACAATGCCTTTTTGTTTCATTTTATAAAATTCTTAAATCCTTCAAAAAATAAAATGGTAAAGTAAAATAAAATACAGGAAATATGTTTGGCTATACTCTGAAAAATTGTGGGACATACATTTTGCCCCTCTCCCCACTTCCTGGCTGTGATGAGATGCACAGGGAGTGGGATCTGCTTTTCCCATGGGCCATGGGAAGGGGCTGCAGGACAGGTACTGAGTCATGGGGCCAACCCTGACCAGTGAGAGAAAGGACATAGGACAGAGGTTTTCCTCTTGGTGGAAAAGTTTCCAGGACATGGTAAATCCTAAGTAAATATTAAATATTGTTATTTTTCAGCTTCTCCATTTTCACTCTTGCTGGATTTATTTTCCTAAAATCGGTAGATCAACGTTAATCTTGTCTTAAATATAAACAATAAATGTTTTATATAATCATCTACATATTATATACTAAATATTCATCTAAAAAATACTGAAAATAGGTAGTGGTTTTGTGTGTGTGTGTGGTCATAACTGCGGGCTTCATTAAGAGGGTGACAAAGAACAGGACTACAGTATAGCAGGAAAGGGTTAGAGGAAGCCAACATTGAGGAGACTGGTGGAGAACTTCTTTTTCATAGAATATGTAAATAAAGGCCTGGCAGTCTAGCTATGTAACTTAAACATACCAGACTTCTTTCATCCTCAATTTTTACGGAGAAAGGGAAAGAGAAGACAGGTCACAGTTAGTCCAAGTGTCTTACTGTCCTCTAGTGGTTCTCTATGGTATATGTGCTCAGAGAGGAGAGTGCCTCATGCTTGAGAGCAGGAAAGAATCTCAGAGAATTAATCAGGAGCCAGGTCATCTAGGGTTTCATAGACAGTTACTCCAAAGGACAGTCTGGACTGATGCTCTAAATTTAGAGAAAACAGTTTTAACTTTACATTTTTGCATGATTAATGAATTAATGTCTCCTCAAGCATCTTACAATCTTCATGAAGCAGGGACAATGTGCTTTTAATAGTCCCTGCTGTTCTGTCAGCATCTAGCACATACTTGTCATAGGGTATGGATAAAGTTACAGAGGTGAAGAGTGAAGGAATAACTTAGAGGTAGGTAGACAGTGTGGGAGTCGGGTTTTAAGAAACAACAGTTCAAAGTCAGTTATGAATGTCAGTAACTGTCATTGACATCTGGCAATTATTGTGATAATAGCAGTATGATAATAGAAATAATAATGTCACCCAATTTTATAGATAAAGACTCTGAAGCATACAAAGCTAAAATACTTTTTTTAAGGTCATGTAGTAACTAAGAGGTTAACTCAGGATTTGGCCAAGGAGACTGCTCTCACCACTGCTCTTGCCTGTAAACAAAATTTTCAGAGACACACACAATGAATGGGAAGTGAGGTGCATATAGGATTTATGCAGTACTATCAAAATATTTCAATGAAAAGAGGAGTAGGGGGATGGTAGCTGCAGATGGACACAAAGATAATTATTTTAAAGGAAAATAGAGAGTTTAATATGCACATTAGTGACAGTGGGAGAACAGAAGGAGTGAAATTTTTAGACAATGATTTTGATATAAAGAATTAAGAATTAGTTATTGATGAAG
The DNA here is from genome assembly GCF_054644295.1 of Miniopterus natalensis. Taxonomy (NCBI): domain Eukaryota; kingdom Metazoa; phylum Chordata; class Mammalia; order Chiroptera; family Miniopteridae; genus Miniopterus; species Miniopterus natalensis. Next base: position 31,132,862 of record NC_142096.1, on the reverse strand, counting down.
CAAAATCTGTATGAAAGAATACAGATGTAAAAGCACAGGTAGAATTTTAAAGTGGATAGCAAAATAAGGAAGAGGAGAGGTGACAGGTATATAGATATGTAGAAGGTGGGGGGTTGTTTCAGGTTGATCACATTTGTTTTATCTGTAAACTCTGAAGAAAAAATTATGAAGCTCATTTATTTCTTAATTTTTGACATTTTTGACCTTGAGTAGAAATATTTATTGACATATTTCTATGTGATTTTAATTGATTATGATAGTAGAAAACTTTGTAAATGATAAATTTATATATTCCCCAATGTGGTTTTTAAGATTAATCCAGATTAATATATGTAGCTCTAGTTCTTTCATTTGAACTTTAGTATAATATAGTCTTATATAACTATATCCCTATTGCTTTGTTCCTACTCCTGCTAATAGATATTCAGCTATACCTATATTGGATGCTATATATTTTACTATATATTACCAAACTGATCTCCTATACTCTTAATAACAGATGTAAGAATTAGTTTTTTGTTAGAAACTAAAAATATGATTATAGAAAACACAGGCAGAAATGTATTTATTAGAAGATTACTAAGCAGCTCATAAAATAGAAGGGAAAGCCAAATAACCAAGTCTTAGGAAGGACAGAAACTGGGGTTTTGCATGTCAGAACCAGGGATTAATGGTTATTTGTTTTTCCTTGATAATTGTTCTATTGTGGTAAAAGACATGTAACATAACTTTGTCATTTTAGCCATTTTAGAATATACACCCAGTGGCATTTGCACTGTTTTGCAGCCATCACCATTACCTAGTTTCAGAACAGCGTCCCAGAAGGGAGCCCCTACCCTTAAGCACTACTCCCCATATCTCCTCCTTTCCTCACCAGCTTCTGCCAGCCCCTAACCTGTTTTCTCTCTTCATCAATTGGCCTTTTCTGTATATTTACTGCACATGGAATCATACAATATGTGGCCTTTTGTGTCTGGCTTGTTTCCTTTAAGATAATGTTTTAAAGGCTCATCCATGTTTTAGCATAGACCACTATTGCACACCTTTTTATGGCTGAATACTATTCCACTTATGGATATACCACATTTTGTTTATTCATTTATCAGATTTAGGTTGTTACCATAGTTTTCTTCTTCAGGTCTTGTTATTAGTCACCACTATATAAGACCACATGTTCACTATAGTTTATATTCTTGGGAGGGTCAGTCTCACTGGCTGGCCTAACTTAGGTCATATGTATTGCTCTGTCATTGGAGAGTGAGGTCCTGTGAGTGACAACCTTATCAGGTTTACATGAAGTCCAGGTGGTGGATGTGTTGTAATTCATTAAAAACATACAAAGCAAAGTGGATCGCAAATTGATGCTCAGTTTGAGCCCCTTGGGCATTTTATCCAGCAGAATTTCCTCAGTCTCTTGCATGTTGATGGCGCTCTAACATCATGTGTTTTGAGGATGATCATTTGTTCACTATATACCTTGTGGCTTATTTCAGTGAGATTCTGGGTGTGGGAGGCAGTGCTGCCAGGGCTCAAACTATTAAGTGTTCAAAAGCTATGATCTGATTATTTACAAACAACGGTGCTGATGTGTGAACTGCCCCAGTCTAGGAAAGGATCAGCTGCAAAAGGAGCCTGGAAACCAAATTGGGGGGTAAGGATCCTCTTCTGGAAACACGAATGCACGCAGCTAACGTCAGAACTGTGAGGAATCAGATGAATGTTACTGACCTGTGTGACAAGGCTACTGTGTGACAAAGCAGCTGTGGGACTCTAGCGGGGAAGAATTTGGCTGTGTGTAAGGAAGAAATGTCTTTCATAACTAGAGCTGACCAGTGAAGGAACAAGCTGGCTGCTACAGGAGAGGTGCCATGAGGGCCCACGAAGATCTGTCACAGTAATGAAGATGCCTTGATTTAGAGGGAATTATGCATCTTAGATATGTCCCTGCCCAATAATTCCAGGTCTCACATGAAAGCTGGTTAGGGTTTCCTCACCTATTTAGCAGTCTTCTAAAAATGGCACATGCTTCAAGTTTTATCTAGGAAAATAGCATAAAAATCCATAGGATCAAAGGTGACTGCTTATGTTTGTTTTAGGTATTTAGTGCTAACTGGCTGAAAATTTGAAATACCATTTCCTTTCTAGATTTCTGATGAAATAATTTTCGTATTTTTATAAATTTAAAAAATCAGATATGTCAAAATTATAAAATATATTTAATAGGAGTCAGATCTTTCTAAATTAAAGTGTACAGCATTTTAGGAGCTTACAGTAAAATCTCATAGTGCTTCATTGGCATGTTGAGCACCTGTCACTTGCAGGCACCTGATAAACACATGGGCTGTGCCTTTGCACCGCTCCCTGGAAAGTTTTCCATGGCAATGAGTCATCATCATGCTCTCGAGTGGTCCAAGGGGGGATGAATGGACTTTGTAGGGAAGACTTCCCAGGGGAAACAGTGATTTGAACGGGTGTGGAAGAATAAATTATCCCAAAGAACTAGGACAGATAAGGGTAGTCCAGGTAGTAAAAACATGTTCAGAGTAATTAATATGACATGTTTGCGGGCTGTGTGCAATTAGAAAATGTTGCAGGAGAAACGTGAAAGGGGAGCAGTGGGAGGCAAAGCTGATGGGGCTGTACTTGGAAGAGCTTTGTGTACCATATTAACAAGATTAAACTTCATTTGCTAACACTTTTTGGAGCCAACGGATTATTGAAGATTACATTGCTACCCAGGTTATAAAGATCAAGATCAAGGAGATTGGGGAGGTAGGGAACAGTGAGGAAGCTCTGTGGAAGGGTATGGATGCTGGTCAGGACAGGGAATGGATGGCACCTTAAAGACGGGAGGAAGGCAGATCCCTGGCTGCCACATATTGAAGTCAGAGATTATACTGTGCCTGTTTACAATGTAAAATGTTAACTATTAACTACCCTGGCTGGTGTCACAGTAGACCATGGCACACTTCCTTAATTATCCTCAGGTTGGGTTAGAGACAACTGAGGCATAGAAAGGGAACACATGACTTACAGAGCAATATACTGGCGAATGAATATTATAGAGCATCCAGATTATGGATTTTTTACGGGAAAAGAAAACAAGTGCTCCACTCATTACTGTGAAAATAGCAAGCACTTTGGTTGTGGTTTCTATTTAAGGAATTTATAGATAGATGGTCAGCTGACTATTTTTCAATTTATATATTCTGACAGATTACTACCAAATTTGCAGAATCTTTAGATTAAGTTTAAACTTTATAAGTATTATGCAAACAGTCCTGAAAAAAATCAGAATAGGAAATTGGAACTGGCTATATTTAGGTTATATTTTGTATGTCTGTATATACATTTTATAATGCATTTTGTGCAGTATTAATCCATCAAAAGATAATAAAGTCAGTGATTATTTTGACAATAGAAATGAAATATAACAGTTAATAGATTATAGAAATAATACTGTAGAAATATATATCTGAGGTAAAAATTTGCTGAGTTTGATAATTAAAAAAATCCTAAAAATTATAGTCTGATTATTAGTGGCACAAAACGTTCTTGAATAATGTTGCTCGAAGAGGCATTTGGATGACATGAAATACCTCGGAGTTGTGAATTTGCTCTTGACCATCCCCGCTTTATCAGACAATGGACTCTCTTTGCTGTGGGCTGTCAGAATTATTCTTCCATCACGTCTGAGAGATGTGTTTTCATTTCCAGCAGCAGGGAATAAAATGAAAGCTAATTCAGTTGAAAATTATTTTTACAATAGCTCCATTTTAAGCAGAGGGAAAGAATAGTTTACCTTTTAAAAAGAGAAATTAATGTTAAATTATACACAAGTCTTACTTGCAGCATGTCAAAGAAATACAAATATTTATGTATCGTTTTTAATAATAATAAAAAAGTTCTTTTGATTTGGAAAGACCCACCATGGATTGTTTTAAAACAGTAATGTCAAACCAAAAGGGAGATGCATGTATTTCCTAAAGCAGGTGTATCCTGGGCATTTATAGCCTCTTATATTTTGCTCTTTTCCTTCCAACAAATACTCAACAACACCTTTTCCCTGCTTACTCAGGGCTCGGCGCCGTCCCGGTCACCCTGACTCAGATCTAGCCCCCCATCCACTGTCCTGCTGTTGAAGGGAGGGGAAGCCTCGGGTCCGCTCCTGCGTCTGGCCTTCTTGGCTCAGCGCCTCCGGGGCAGGAATGACGTGGCCCCACCCTCCGCCCGGTGACTCTCACTCACTCGCCCCCCATTGAGGGACTCCTGCGGGCTCCCTGCTATTGCCCATCTCTGCGCTTCTTGCCCGTTCCCTTCCACGACCTGTGTGACGAATCTTACGCATTAAATACTTTGTGTGTACATCACTGGACTTTTTGATCCCAGGTGAATCGGGTGCTCGCACACTCTGTTCTCACCTACATTTCTTTCTCTTCCACAAAACTACATAATGAAATGAAATCAAGAGAGAATAATAATGTTGGAATGGAAAGGAACCATCTCAGCATGTGAGGAGAACAGAATTATGATGAGGTGGTATTTAACACAGCATCTGACATAGAAATGGTCTTGTACTGCCTGAAGGGGGTTGTAGGTGGTCCCACTGCTCCTTCCTTTTCATCTCCAGTGACGATGGCTCTCAAGCTTCCTCCCTCAGACTGGGGCTGTAGAGAATGTTATCAGGACAGTAACTGTCCCCAGTAAAAGGGGCCTTTGATGCTATTACAATGGGGAAGGTTTAAGGACTCTTCATCCCAGGGATAATGTTGACAATAGCCATCTATCTTGAACATCTCTGCAGGGGCCACATTAGGGCAGTTTATGCCTAAAACCAAATTGGGATTAGCACTGTGATTCTACCGAAAGATTGCTGGAGGCCAGGTCCCCAAGGGACACGCTGCTGACTTTAAACAAGAACAAATTATCGCCCTGCAGGGCGTGGCTCAGCGGTTGAGCGTCGACCTAGGATCCAGGCGATTGGGGTTCGATTCCCAGTCAGGGCACATGCCCAGGTTGTGGGCTCAATCAATGACTCTGTCATCATTGATGTTTCTATCTCTCTCTCTCCCTCTCCTCTCCTCTCTCTGAAATCAATAAAGATATATTTAAAAAAAAAAAAAAAGTACAAATTATTACTGTTCCCACAGATAAGATTTGCCTCAATCTATGGAGCTTGGTTTCATAGATACAGAGAACCAATTGGTGGTTGCCAGAGGTGGAGGGTGGGGGTGGAGGGTGCATGACACGAGTGAAGGGGGGGTCAAAAGGCACAAACTTCCAGTTATAAATAAATAAATCCCGGGGTGTCATGTACAGCACAGGGACTATAGTAACAGTAGTATATCGCATATTTGAATATTGTTAAGAGAGTAAATATTTTTTGTTGTTGTTAATTCTCACCTGAGAATATTTTTCCATTGATTTTTAGAGAGAGTGGAAGGGAGGGAGAGAGGGAGGGGGAGGGAGAGAGAGAGAAACATTGATGTGAGAGAGACACATTGATTGGTCGCCTCCCATACTCTCCCCGACCAGGGTGGGGACTTGAACCTGTAACCCAAGTATGTGCCCTTGACCAGGAATCGAACCTGAGACGCTCTGGTGTGCAGGCCGATGCTCTAACCATGGAGCACACTGGCCAGGGAAAGAGAATAAATCTTAAAAGTTTTCATCACAAAAAAACCTTAGTAACTATATGGGGACAGATAGGAACTAGACTTATTTTGACACTCATTTTGCAATATGTACAATTATCTAATCGTCGTTGTGCACCTGAAACTAAAATAATGTGTTTCAAGTATACCTCAATAAAAAAAAACCTCATTCACAGTTTTCTTCTTGATCTCAAGCCATAACAAAATAGATAACTGAATAGAATTTTATTGGTAATGGGAATTCAGTGTTTCAGAAAATCTGTCTCAAAGCCAAGAAAGCCAAGAAAGCATTCAGGCACCTTTATTAGAACAGAAGCTGATGACGGCGTTTCTGGTTGTGATGGTTGCGAAGCTGTGAAACGCTACACTCAGGTGCTCCGCGTGGACAGGTCGGGAAGAGAGCTCTCTGAGCACAAGGGCAGTTAGAAACCGTTCAGCAGTGTCGTCTTCCCCTGCTCGTGGCTCTTCCAGTCAATAAGAAAAGCTGACGGAGGCGGGACCAATGCATAGGCACTTCCCATCCCATACTTCACAGGTGAAATTGGGGGGCTCTTTGGTTTACACCATGAGAAAGTGCCAGAGAAGTAGACAGCATTTTGAGAACCAATGGGAAGAAATGAGAATTAGGCGTCATAAGGCATCATTGAGGGGCCGTATTTTCTTCCCATGAGATTAAAAATTAAATGGACTGAGAAAATTGATGAATAATGAACATTTTTGTACCTTCATTGGTATATTTATAAAACAAAGGTTAGAAATGGACCTAATATGAGCCTCGGGGTAATATTGCAAATATAACACAAATAGAAGAAGAAAGTAAATTTGGTTGAGACTTTTAATAAGATGCCTTTTTGTAATTTTTTTTTAGATGTACTTTGTGATGATGATTTCAGGTACTGAAGCACCAGAGACTGATGTGTACTTTGATTTCATCTGGGTGTGAAGGCCTTACATATTCATTAGCTGTTCCTTCCAGCGCATTGCTTTGCCACATACTCTCTAGTGTCGCTCGTCCCATTCCTAAAATAGCATATTCTCTTCTTGAGATATCATAACATCATGTGTTTAGACCTGTGAGGGACTTTGTCATAGTATCTTACTTGCTACCCTATGACACCATAGAGTAAAAAAGTAAATAAAGCCAATATGTTGCTAGGATTAATTTAAAATACTCTAAAAGCTTTAGGTCATGGCTCCGTAACTTCAAAACTTGGATATTTTATTGACTCCAAATTCACTGAACTGTAATTTCACAGTTGCTTAAAGGTTTAAGGTACATGTTATTCCACTCATTAAACTACTTATGTAGATAGTGAGCTATGATTTGTTGGTTGGAGGGTTTCAATTATAGTAAAGGTAATTGTATTTTATTCTGAAACAAACTTTCATTCTCTGAATAATTACATTTGAATGAAAAGAAAATATCAAACCCCTGGGTTACCCTGGAGACCTGCTTTTCATGGCACTTTGCTATTCTGGCCTCATGATGGCACCAAAGGGCAGGGAATTATTTTTTGAGTTCCCTTTGCGTACTGAATTGCAGTAAAAAATAAATACAATGAACAAAGGACAGCCAAGTTTGCCAGGCTTTTCCTATAAAGGAGGTTGGAGGGGTTGGCACAGTTTGGGGTCTGTCCCCTTTGGTATAGGTGCTTACTGGTCCCTCCTACACACTTTCTACCTTTTCTGAAATTGTTTTCCATGATCCCTTCTCCCAATTCGTCTTCTCTGTTGCAACAAGGAAAAGGTGCTGATGACAAGAAAAGAAAAGATTTTCCAGGTCTAATCATAACTATAAACTCGTGTCTGAATAACTTTGAAAGGCACAGGATGAGCAGTTGGCCAATAAGGAGACTAACGTGAAAAGAAATATGCATCATAAAATATAACAAAATGTCCTGTGGGGTGATATCTCACTCATTTTCTAATTTCTTACAGAGTCAAAATTTAGAATCTAATTTGACACTGTAATAAATCTTACTTGAGATGAATGGTGGCTCTTGTCGTCTCTCTCTCATTGGTGGAGACGCCGTTACTGTGTGCGCTGTGCTCCTCTGTATATCAGCCCCGAGCTCTAGGTGTCCGTTCTGTGTTGAGAGGGAATGAAATAAATGTACGACATGCTCCTCTCCCCCGCAGAGAGCCTTGTAGCCCAGCTCCAGTGGGAAACCGCAAGTATATCTAGAAATAACGAATAATAACGGTTGATAACAGTTGGAAGGCCTTGAATAGTAGGAAATAAAAATAGGACAAAATGGCTTTTGATAAGAAAAAACTTAAAATGCTATATATTGGATTTCCCCCCAAATGTAAAACCAAAACACTTTTTTTTTTTTTCCCAAAACACATTTTAATATGAGTAAATTATGTTTGGTTACACAGCCTTTATAACCTGCAATTGACTTCCTCAATCCAGGGAATATAAAGATTTTTACATATTTTCTGTTTCCTCAATTGTCATAATCTTTTGCTGTGGTACAAAGCTTTATGAAAATAGTTTATAGTAGGGCACCCAATCTTTTCTTTCTAGTCTCTTTGGGATTTGGGGCCCTCACACCATGTTGTGTACAGAGATTGCTGGTATCTTCTATCTCCCATCACAGCATCTCTCTTTTCCCTACAACCAAGTTTGGTGAGAAGTACTTTCCTGCTTCCCCAACAACACCCCCCCCCCCCCAGCCTGCTTGCTCAGATAGTATCCTCTGCTTTTATGTAATGAGTATTGCTCCTTCCAAACTCACCGCAGGAAACAAAACATGCATTGCTGACATTGTGTAAGATGAAATAGTTCTCTGGTCCCTCTTTCCTATCAAATCTTGTGTTTGAAAGTTCCATTTTCTCTCTTCCTAATATCCCTGAGGTCTTTGAGGTTGGGCAGTCTGAGAAGCATGGCTTGAGTCACTGTCTTGGATGGATTTGGTCTCTTAACCAGCTTTTCCTTTTAAAGACAGTTCCTTCTCTGTTGGGCGTGTGCCTGGATAGCTAATGGATGGACTTTGCCCCTCAGTAGTCTGGATACTTTTGTTTTGGAGGTTTTGTGGGTTAGCTCTTAGCGTCTAAATCACCATATTTATGAGGATTGTTAGCATTCTCTTTAAAATAAATCCTTAGTGGGATCAGCTTGCCAGACGACCATATATATATATATATATATATATATATATATATATATATATATATATACACATGTATATATATATTTTCTTATACATTAGTCTTAGTGTGTTCATCTATCTTAGACCCTTACTCTGGGTGTTCTGTTTTTTTGGAAATAATCTATAGTTTCAGATTATTCATAGAACAACTTTGCACATTAAAAAAAAGTTTCTTTTTTATAGGTCACTCTTATTTTAATAAGAAATGTAAAAAAGAAGTTTGAAGACTTCTTTGTAGTGGGCTGACTTTTGATATAAGCATGGAGATATATTCTTGCCAAATATTTGTTTCATAACATGTTCGTAACAAATATCTTTCAAATTCAAAGCCCTTGAAATCTACAAGCATGAGATAACAGATACAAGTGTGATTGTATTTGGCTGATTGCATAGACACAATACACTCAGTGTGAGATGAGAGCAGAATAATCCTGGAATGTTTTTCAAGGATACACCCAGCCCAGGGGCAAGGACCTTGAGTGACCTTGTCTACTTGTCTGCTTTAAAAGCTTTCCATCATCTCCAGCCTGCTTATAATGCCAATTCAGAAAATATTTAAACCTATACAAGGGTAGTGTAGATATAAGATTCCTACAATTTTATTTTAATCACTTTCATCTTTATCAGCTCCTGAAAATGGAAAGTTTTTGCCTGGATTACATTAAAATTAACTTACATGATTGGAGAAAGTGATAGACATGGTTCTTAAAATTCATTTGAATAGGCTGTCTTCTAGATGGACAACAGCATACATGGATTCTGAAATTTGAAACTGAAATGATACTAATCATTAAATCGGTGCCCCTCATCTTCAGGTAAAGAAATTGAGGAACAGAAAGATTCATTACTTGTAGCAAGACTAGGATCTAGGACTTTTAGATAACTGTTGAATATTTTTTGGTTTTTGTTCACATGTTTTTCCTGCAGAAAAATAAAACCAACATGTTTCATCTGCTGGATGGAAAGAAGGAGGGCCCTAAGTGCAGAGACAGAAATTCTAATTTTGTTTTAATCTAAGCATATGGATTTTTTTCTTCGAAAATCTCTTTCTTCCTCAAAGATGGAAAATACTAAGATAGCCTGTGTGTTTTATTGTTTAGCAGCTAGCAACTCTATCTGTTACAGAAATGAGAAAATAGCATAAATTTAATAATAAATAAATGTATACTTATTAACAACTTATTGCTGTATTTATAAGTGCTGGAATAAATATTGCTTTACTTCAGTTCGGAGCAAACCAAGTATATATGTTTACGTATAGATACATGTAGACATATATGTACACATACATATACATATATAAGGTACACACAAAAATACACATGTAAAATCTCCATTGTTAGCAACCTGATATGTATATGTAGAACTTTTAATATTTCTAAGGCTCTCAAAACAATATCTGGCATATTGTAAGCATTGCATACATGCTTCCTTTTGGCAATGATGACGTAGTCTGCAATCTCACAAACTAGATCTCAGATCCACAAAGAACAGTGAAAACACACAGGCCTGTTTTGCTTTTAAAAGCGTCCACGTATTTTCTGTACAAAAGGATAAAACGTCTCCGCCATGGCTGCCGCATTTCCGAGAACATTCCCTGTCTCCCAGTCAGTAAGTGATCAGCGCTAAGTGAGCGGAATGGAAAACAGGTCTGTGGAAGTTCCCAGAAGGAAAGATTGCTGCCAGATGAGGCGGCCGGGGAGCGTGCGCCAGAGGCAGGGCCTGCGCTGCGCGCGGACACGCGGGGAGGGTTCGATGAGCAGGGGGGGTGTGCGAACAGGAGGGGCATGCAGAGGCAGAACTGAGTATTCCTCTTTCTCTCCCTTGGGGTTGGTAAGGGGATAAATACACTTCAGCCTGACTCCGAAAGGGAAATCTTTCTTTCTCTCTAGTTAAAGATTTTTAGTGTTGACATTATTGAAGGCGCCCCCTTTTCCTCCACTGTGCCCGCCTCCCCCTCCCTCGGCCCTCACCACGCAGCTGTCCGTGTCCATGGGGTATGCATGCATGCTCTTTAGCTAACCCCTCACCTTCTTCATCCAGTCCCCCCTCCCTATGTCAAAACGAGGTCCCCTGGAAATTCCCCTTTCTATTACGCTCCCTTGGATAGTGATATATTCATATCCATATCTGTTGCTTACAAAGTAATATATTTTTATAATTATGATACTATTCAGTATTTACAATGTCAAAATGAAAGCAAGTGTGTGTGTGTATGTGCTGTTCTCCATAACCTGGGTTTCCCTAATTCATGAAGGAAAAAGGAAACGGGTCCTTTTTTAAGTCAGAGTAGGGAAAACTGTATTGCCCCGACTCAAGAGAATCACAATCAGGATACAGCTGAGCATCTGAAGATGCAGAGCCTACCGTGTTTCATAAACTTCAACAAAATCTGGCCTCAAGGGATGACTCTGGGACATTTGTCCCCTCAGAAAACAGAGCTCTACTCTCCAGCCTCAAACAGCTGTGTTACCCATATGACCTTAACTGGCAAGACACACACTCATGTATATATTGGCTAATGAAAGGTATGTGACAATTTAATCATTAGTAAGGTGTATAATTCACAGAATCTTAACCTAAGGATAATGAAATTAGGAATGGATGTCTGCTGGGGGGAAAAAAAATCTCCTAAATGCACATCCAAGCTGAAAAGAAACGATTTGGGGATTTTCTGCTGTTGAGGATTATCTGCACCAGTGAGCTCCTCTATTACTTCTTGTAACCGAGTGTTGACTCAGTGTGTCTGCTAGAAGCCTACCCCAGCTGCAAGGATATGTAGTAATTACGACAGATTTGGGTTATCTGTCAACGTAAACCCCTGAATCAGTTATGTATACAAACAAAAGTATTTTATTTCCTGTTTTATGTGGTCAAAATTGCTTTGAAACATGCTCAAGGTGAATTGGGGGTTAATATATGAAAGGGATGCTTTAGCAAGTACCAGACTGGTGAAAATGAGCTGGATTTCATTTTCCCTAAATAACGCAGCCTCATCTGTTAATATGCACCAGTTCAATGGACAATATTTATTACACCCGTTTTGTGAGCAGAGTCCTGTGATTGCATCACCTGAGGAGTTATTTAGATGTGATTAAAGGCTAGAATTTCAGCTGGACAAGCCCACAACGTTTGTGGCTCCACTTTGCACCTTAAAACTTGTATTTGCACCTGCAAGAGGCTGAAATGAATCGCCAGTCCGCACATGTGCGTCCCATTACTCATTTTTTATGAGCAGATGTGGGTGATGTGGGCAAAACTTGATGCATCTTTAATTGAGAAAACCTGTGGAAAAGCCATCCCTAACTCTCTCCTGGGGAATTGATTTAGAACACGACACACCGTGGTTTGGAAACTACGAGTCGGGCCCAAATGTTGACCAGACAACCTAAACTTGAACATGGGCTGTCAGAAATGAATATTAAGGACATTAATCCTCAAGATTTCCTTTCTTTCAAAATCTCTCTCTGAATAATGCTGTGTCTACTAGTTTTTTAAAAATGTTCACTCTAAAAATAATATAAACCATCAGGATTAGAGACAAAAAAACCTAGTGGCATTTATTTATAGAAAAATAAATTGGGCCTCAAACTTACTTTTCTAGGCTTCATTCACACTGAAAGAATCTTAGAACTGTGTAATTAAAAGAAATTTCATTTCCTTTACATTAACTAGCACATATTTGAATATTTATTCTATAGAAGACACTCCTCTAGTTGCTAGTTATGAGCAGTGAAGGTAAAAGGGAATGAGCTACAGACCTGAACATAAAGAAATACATATTTCAGAAGGGCACAGCTCATAAAGTCTGGCTTTCCTAGAGCTCATAATAACGATATAGCTCCTGGTCAGATCAAATCAAATTGTATATGCAATTGAAAATTAGATTATTTGTTCCTAAAAGCTAATGCTATGCGTATGTAAGCCAGTCGCGGTGGTGGGTATTGGGGAGACAATGAGGAATAAGCCCTTAAGGAATTTTTAATCCAATGAAGGAGAATAGAGTGATTCCTTTGAGGATAAATTGTGCAAGGGACAGATGGAAACCAATAAGAAAGCCACCCACTGTAGCCCTGGGAAATCTGAGGCAGAAAACGACATCCACAGTTCGACCTGAAAGATAAGTTGGTGTTAGGAAGTTTGGAGAAAGCATGGGAAGGAGATGTGAGCAGAGGAAGAAGCCTGTGAAAGATACAAAGATAGGACAATGTGGTGACTTAGAGGAAGAGCAGAGAGGTTTGCCATTCACATGCGTTGAGTGGGAAATACCAGGAAAGATGAAGTTAGAGAGATAATAGTTACAGCTGATATTTATGTACTACTATATGCTGGATAGTATTCTAGGAACATTGGAGAACTTATCTCATTTAGTCTTTATCATAATCATATGAAGAGATGTCCCCATTTTAAAAATGAGAAGCCCGTGGCTTAGAAAAATTAAGTACTTGCCTCAAGCCCTCAGCTATTAGATGACAGAATTCAAACCTAGGCTCCGGGATATGTTTTCTTAACTACTGTACTGTGTGGCTTCAAAGGAACAAGTCACGGCATGTTGAAGGGTTTATACTTGACCTAGAGAACATTTGGCAACCGTGGATGAGTTTTAGGTAAGTCTTGAATTTTAACAAGGTAAAAAGAGTAAATACAAGATTTGAGGGGAATGATTGTGCAACCAGGAAGGACATTGAGGTGGCTAGTTGAGTATTCCAGAGAAAGGCAGGAGTGGAACTAATATAGTGGCAGAGGGACAGGAAAACTTAGACATTTTTAAGTGATATTAAGGAGGCAAGAGGCAGCATCAAACAGAACTTGTTGAAGGAATATTTGGGGGGATAAGTTAGAGTGGCCGAGTTCTTGTATACGAAGGAATATTGGCATCTTGAGTGTCATGTGCTCGCAAAGGGCCTCCCGGTGCCTGCTCCTCTCCCCAGGAAGCTGAGGAGTAGACGGAGTAGACGCCTGTTCTCGGAGGTTTTACAGCAGCCTGCAGGCACCATTCCCCGTATGGTCTTTTTCACTTGACTCAGCCTCGTCGAGGTTCTCTTTTACATTCAGTATCTCCAGACGTTTGTTGAATGGGGATCAGCAGATAATAGAGAGTAACATCTATGTCATATCTGCTACCTAAAGAAAAAAATTAAAAAATTGGAAATATAGGAGGCATTCTTATCTGTTCTTTTACGTAACACATGGGTTTAAGAAAAGAAGGGAGAGTATGGGGAAAGATGACTCGCTGCAAATACTGTGTTGAGGAACAGAATTAGTTTTTTGGGGCCATGGCTTAAAATGTTGCAAGATGGGATCTTTTCCTGAGGATGAACTAATTTCATCTTATATATCTATCAAGAGATTATTCATTTTATTAAGACCTCTTCAACATAAAACTTCAATGTCCAGAGGGGAGATTTTTAAAAAATATTCTTATGGAAAACATTGAGAATGGCATGATAACAGGATTGAAATGGAGAAAGTAGAAAGGATGACATAGTTACAAATGGGGCCTGGGGAGAGGGTAGCAAAGCGTAGATTGTGTTGAGCACTCTGGTGAACACAAGGAGCACTGTATAGGAATCAGCATTGGGTTGATAATGTAAGAAAACTCAGCATTGTCTCCTTCCATTCGGCTTGTTCTCTGACCTTAAGACTTCAAGGATGATTCCGACCTAGAAATGGGGCAAGATAACTGACCAAACATTCAGCTCTGTAGTTGGTTGGCGTCTTACTTGACTTCTCTCATCTCCCATCTTTTAACTCCTAATTACCCTTTTGTATCACCTGAATATAGTATATCTTCCTACATCCTGTTCACCCGATTATATATTTACCTGTAAGTTCCTTTTATGGGTAGAGAGCAATTCTTAGGATAGTGATTCTTTCTGTCTTGATAAACTTCACTTGGAGTCATGCACATAGAAGGCATTTCAAAACTGTTAAATATACAGTAGAAAAAGTGTGATATAATCATTTCATACTCACTTTGTTAGGAGGGTGTAGTCACATAACAAAGGGAGGATCTTCTATTTGCTACCTTTTCGTCAACTTGAAGACAGTATAAATATTGATTGTGGGATATGATATACTAGGAGAGATAAATTAATCCACGTTTGAAAGAGAGAAAGACACAAATGGGCCAATGTGAGAGTACAGCATGGGGGGGAAGGAGAGATAAGATTCAGGGGGGAACTGAAAGAGAGGGGAGCTGGATGCTGTGGGCCTAACTTGGAAGGATTTTGAAGTAAATTTTTATGCCCTGAGTTATGGAAAGCCCTTCTAGTAATTTTTTAATGAATACTTAATAAAATACTCATTCCTCAGAGGAATCTAGTAGAGACTTGGAGTGGTGGGGACTGAGGGGAAGGGCTGAGTCCTGGTTGTAGCGGCAAGAACAGAAACTTCTGTAGGGTGCAGCTGCCTTAGCGTTAGAAAGGAATGCTAGAAAGGAATATAGGTGAAAATAACAGGGGAGAAAGTAGGGGTTTTGTCACTGGGGCAAAACACTAGTGTAGCCAGATGAAGAGGAGAAACCATTGTCGCCTAACAGGCCAGAGCCAGGGACAAGGCCCGGCGGTGCAGTGGAGGAAGCCCAGGGCTCTGGTTCACCATTCAGACTCCGGGAGAGGCAGTGTACTCAAAATGTAAAATTTGAGATATTAAAAGATTAAATATGTTAACATATACAAAAACACAAAACATGGGTGCTTAGAACATAGCAGAGTTCAAATGAACATCAAATAATGTTTTTTCTTTTCCTGAAACTTCATCTCTTCAGATAGTTGCTGAAATTTCTATTCATGTCTAAACAGTGAGAAAGTAAGGACAGTGATGGGACCTAGTGTCAATCTGACTTTTTAAAACAGGGGAAATTATTTTTAATATGAGAATATTGGAAGCCTTATAAGAAGGCTTGTATCATCTTAAATTTCCCAGTTGTTAGTGAATGGAAATGCTGGTTATAATCAGACATGTGCTTGAAGTATTATAAAAGGAAGGTTCAAGTTCTTCAAAGCGAGTTCCCAGACAACAAGCCTGGTGATATGATCATGGTACTAGATCATCATCACCATCACACCACCACCACTACCATCACCACACCACTACCACCACCACCACCACCACCACCACCACCACCACCACCACCACCATCACCATCATCACCCCATTGCTCTTTGGCAATGTCTTTAAAATGATCACCTCTCCCAACTCTGACTTGTCTCTTGGCTTCTGGGATGGTAGACGGTTGTTCCAATTCTGCCTAGATTATTTTAATTACACTGTGTGATACGGTGGCTTCAGTTTAATAAATGCTCCAAGTACAGTTTTGTTTCTTTCATCTTTGCCACCACCAAGCATCACCTTTGCTGAAATTATCTAGCACTAGCAGCCTCTTTGCTGACCACAAGGAGGTGGCCATTGTCAGAGATCGGGGTGCAATCGCAAGGCCAGGACGTGTCTGTATCACTTTAATGGTCCTTTTATCTCTCTCCCCTGGGACTAATAGGATTAGAAACTAGACTGAACACCACAGAAGCTCATCTTGTCTACACAGTTCCTTCCAGGAAAGTGCTTCATTCTTGTTTCCAGACAGCCAGAGTCGCATAAGATGATTTGACTTAAGACATGTCATTTCTAAGCTTCTACCCTAACAGATTTGATCCCACTGTTTGACCCACTAAAAGGGACGGTGAGTTAAGAAGGCTGGGAGCCTCCCAAAAAGAATTTCAGACTCTACAATTGCAAGTGATCCAAATGAAAACGAAAATGGAGAAGATAATATATAGAGATAGATATAGCTGCACAGAGAGCAATTTACTAAGACATAGTTTTAAAAAGATTGGTAGAAAGATGGACTGGATGACATTGACCTGAGGATGCACATTAGAGTGGCATTGGGATGTAACTTACAGAACAATGTAAGATGCACCGTGAGAACTGCAATAAGAAAAATGTATAGACAACAAAAAATGTGTAGAACAACAAATGTGTAGACACCAAAAGGCTTTTTATTTTGTTTTTGTTATTTTGTTCAAGGCATGGCTATGCAGTGAAACCAGAGACGCAGTGTGGAGTTGAAGAAAGTAGATATACTCAAACATTTCCATTTGTTTTTCATGCCAAAGGGGATAGCCTTTAGGTGAGGAAGTTTAGAATAAGAAATATGAAACTATTAAGAGACTACTTAGCAGCTCTTCTGATAAGAGACTAAACAATTGAAGCTCACCTACAATAAGGACTTGCATACGCACTTGAAATTTTCTCGGTGATCTCTGAGGAACTAAAAATAAATATAGGAAGAGAAGAGACAGGCACCTGCTGTCCCCATTTTCATTGAGGGGAAGCTGGAGGCTGCGACGTATATATCAATAAGCATGGCTTCAGTGCTGGGCAAAATCCTGGGGTGGCTTATTATATAGGTCATTTGCAAGGGTATTAAGATTTAGAACAATGCTTGTCTGAATTCATCACATACTGTATTCTAGGTTAGCCTCAATATTTTGGTAAATTAGATAGATGAGATTAAAGAAACATACAGCATAGTCTTTGGATGTTAACAAGGAACCTGAATAAGATTTTCATTATATCTTTTGAAAAAATGGAGAAATGAGGCCTCTGTGATAGAAAATGACATGATAAATTTGTACGCTTTTGAGAAATTTACATAGAGTGGGCTGAGTAACAAGTATCTTCCGGACAGGGAGTATCTTTTATTTACCTTGATACACCATCATGGAGTGCACAGTATATGCTCCAAAAATGTTAATATCTGACTGAGTGAAGGAATAAATGTGGAATAGATCCATTCATTATTACTCAGTTATCTGAGCATATTAGAACAGGGGCTGTGCTGAAAGAAACCTTGCAAAGTAGCTTCCATTAAGGGTCCTTGGATACTTCTGGATTAAGTACTTGCTGGCAGTGATAAGGATGGCTCCAAATCTACCTTTTATTTTGAAACACAGTAATGATTATATTCAGTTAGACTGTGGCATCTTTGTCAACACTGTAGGTAATTATATCTATAAGGCACAGAAAATAGAAGTTCAGTGATTGTTATGCTCTCCTAAAAATATTTTGAGTGTGCAGATCTTTTGCAGAACTACCTTACATCGCGAAAAGCTGAGAGTATTAAAGGCATTGTCTCTAGAATTGCAGTTATCTTCTGTATGTGATATGGTGACTAATTTGAGGTTGCATATTTAATGAGCTCGAAATACTTTAACTTAATATATCTAGTTTCATTTTGCAATGAGCAAGGAAACTTTGACCTTACAATGAATGGATCAGAGTTGGCAAGAATTGTGCATGGTGGCTTTGGGATGCAGATTTCAGCTAATGGACCATGTAATTAAGATGACCAATTGCTAATGCAGTTGGAGAAATGCCAAGAACTCTGATACGAAGCCTACCAATTACAGTGCATTTCCCACTACTATCCAAGGGGATTAATAATTCTATTCATTGGCTTTATTGAAATTCTTCAACAAATTTAAGAATATTTCAGTTCATAATGGAAGAAATAGTATTATATCTACTTGTGCAGCAAAGTACAGGAAATGAGAGACGCATAGCTCATCTCTAAGTATCTATAATAGTTCTATCTGGTACTTCTTTATGTAATAGTACTTTCATAATTATATTTTATCTTACTGATATTGAGTGTATAGAAATGAATTCACAATATATTGATCTTTTTGTCAAGGATTAATAATATAAATAGAGGTGAAAGGCAAGGGATAACATACGCCAGTGAGTCCATTTTTTTAAGATATACAGTTTTAGTAAGTAAGAAGGATGATTTCTCATGATTAGAGCATTTTCTTCCTCTTTATTTTCACTGCTAGATCTTCCCTAGGTGCTCAATAGATGTTTTTGAAACAAGATTAAATTATCAATAACACAGTCATAGTAAATTTTATTTTGAAAGGCATAGTTCCAGTATTGACTTAAAACATAAGTGATTTAAATCTCCAGTGCTAAGTGTTGTTTATAATATTTAATTTTGAATCAATGTATGATAATTGAAAGAATGCATAGATAAATTCTCTACTGTTCGAAGTTACTTATTTTGATAACTTTGTATAACTCTGGAAGAAGGTTGAAACACATTTAGAGGAATGTCTAGATTTATAATAACTGGGTGGTCAGAACTTGATATTTATTATTTATTTATTTAAAATTTATTTTTATTGATTTCAGAGAGTAAGGGAGAGGAAGAGAGAGATAGAAACATCAATGCTGAGTCGTTGATCGGCTGCCTCATGCACGACCCTTACTGGGGATCGAGCCCGAAACCTGGGCATGTGCCCTGACCGGGAATCGAACCGCAATCTCCTGGATCCTAGGTCAGTGCTCAACTGCTGAGCCACTCTGGCTAGGCGATGTTTATTTTTAACTTTCTTTTATATTATTCTCCTTATGTTTAAAGTATTTAGAAGTTTAAAAATATTTATTCTGTCTTATTTTCGTGTTGCTGGTTTTTTAAAATATGAACAGTCCTGTAACATTTATTAAGTAAATGTCCTTGTGTTCACACAGTACTGAATGGTGGGAATACAGCTACGAGTAAAAACATTGATAGATTTGTTTCCTTCAAGATTTTCCTCTGAAGAACACGTAGGTGTCAATCAAGCCAAAATAAACATATTTTTAAATTCAGAGCTGAGTTCTCAAGAGAGTAAAGGACATCTTCAAATTCTGCCTCTTTTCCTAACAACACAGAAGTTTTGAAAGTGAAGTCACAGTTGCAAGTCAATATGAAATTTGGAGCATTTCTTGAGGTTCAAGGAGAGAAGACCTGATGATGCCCCAACCTGGAATTTGGGGGAATAATGGCTATCAGGATATTAGGCCTTGGGCCTATGGAAGTGGGGGAAATCAGGAGAATTTTTATAAAATCTTGCTTCTCCAAAAAGATATACACTCAGTGAAAGCGCAGGATGGAAAAATCTGCTGGCCAGGTATGGAAACAGATGCGAAACTCTGTTTGTTTCAGCCACAGCGACAGATGGGGTAATGAAGTGGATCCTTGGATGTGTGCCATTGGCACCCTCAGCCTTGGCTTCTCCTTTGTATCACCTGGGTGGGCAGGGACTCTGGAAGCTGAGAGGTTAAATCACAGTGGTCTCATCTTGTTGAGATGGCTTGTCTGCAGCAGTAGCTATAAAACTCCTCTCTGGAAAGCATCATCCTTAACCCAGGTCCCTCATACTCTTCCATAGACTAAATTCAATCAAATATAAACAACTAAAAAAAATGCAGATACAGTAGGTAGAAAACAACACCAAACACATTTAAACCCCAAGGACACCAGGTATTGAAATTATTGCTTATAGAATATAGAGCAACAAAGGGTCAAATGCATATTCACAAAAGTAACCAAAGAATAAGAAATAAAAAAATCAAACAGTTGAAAAAGAATAAATTGGAAACTCGTATTCGTAGGGAGACTAATAATTTGTGTTAGACTGGGCTGTGCTGTAGCAAGTGCAACCCTGACAACAATTGTTCCTTTTACTCCCTTAAAGTCAGCCACGAACCAGCTGACCTGGTAACTGCCTTCAGTGCAGCGACGCAGACATCCTGGCTGATTGAATGCCATGCTCTGCTATCTCCACATAAGGTCCCCTTCTGGGCTAATGCTAAGGGACAGCTGAAAGGTAGCAGACAAGCCCATCTGAGATTCTTGGAAGTGACTCACACCATGTGGCCTGAAAATGTATAGGAGCACAGGATACTTTTCTTCTCTGCATTCCTAGAACAGAAAAATGGAATCATTTAAATCAAGAACCTTATTTGATAGGTTAAAAATTAGATTTATCAGAAAAGATAAGTCATAAACTGAAAGATAGATTATAAATTAATGATCACATATTACTACGTATAAATTAATAATAAGATAAATTAAGTAAATGCAGCACAGAGATGCTACTCTCTTGACAACTTATTACACAGCAGTGTTAGCTCTGGTCATCCTATTGTGCATTGCATCCCTGTCACTTATTTTTCCTATAACTGGAAGTTTATGTCTTTGACCTTCCTTTATTGTTCTTCCCCCCAACTCTGGCCAACCACACAGGCCCTGCACCTCTGGTAAAAACAGTTCTGGTCTCTTTTTCTATGAGTTTGAGTTTTTGTTTTTTAAATTCCACATATATGTGAGGTCATATAATACTTGTACTTTTCTGTCTGACTTATTTTACTTAGCATAATGTTTCTACGGTCCATCCATGTTGCCACAAATGATAGAATTTTCTTGCTTTTTTATGGCTGGATAATATTCCATTACCCAACTTCTTTAACCATTCATCTACTGATGGATACTTAAGTTGTTTTCATGTCTTGGCTATTATAGATAATGCTGCTATGAACGTGGGAGTGTAGGTAACTTTTCAAGTTAGTGTTTTTGTTTCCTTTGGCTATAGCCCCAGAAGTGGAATTGTTGGATCATATATAGTTCTATTTTTAATTTTTTGAGAATCCTTCATACTTTTTTTCATAGTGGCTGCATTAATTTACAGTCTTACCAAGAGTTCACAAGGGTTCCCTTTTCTCCGCATTCTCACCATCATTTGTTCTCATATTTTTGTTGATGGTCTTTCTTACAGGAATGAGATGATATTTCATTGTTGTTTAATTTATATTTCCCTGATGACTAGTGATGTTGAGCATCTTTTCATGTACTTTTATCCTTTTGTATATCTTCTTCGGAGAAATGTCAGGTCCTTTGCCCATTTTTAATTGCGTTACTTTATTTTATTTGCTATCCAGTTGTATGAGTTCTTTATATATGTTGGATGTTAACCCTTTATCAGATATATATATGGTTTATATTTTTTCCCCAGTCCATAGGTTGTCTGTTCACTTTGTTGACAGTTTCTCTTGTTGTGCAGAAGCTTTTTAGTTTGATGTAGTCTCCCTTGTTTATTTTTTGTTTCTGGGGGGGGAAGGTTTACCCCTTCCACTGTGATAGCAAGGCAGGAGGTAAGGCATCTGTGCAGGTGAGATGGGGGAGGGAGGTTACAATGAGAAGCTGAGAAAGTTCTTGCCTGTGGTTCCTACCTGCTGCATGATGTGGATGAGCTTCTTGCTGCCTCTGAGGGGGAAGGGATAAGAGCATAAGGAGAGGGTAAGGTATTGAAACAGCTGTGTGAGGAATGAATGAAGGCCCTTAAAATAAACGCATGTCCAACCCAGAGTCTCCTCTGCAGCAACCCTTATGACCAGACTCCCTTCCCAAGGTCCTGCCTGCCTTTATACGTTCCTTCAAAATCAAATTCCTCGAAAGAAAAGAAAGACCACACTGCTTGCCCTGCTTTCTCTCTTCTCACCCCTTCCTCTTGCATGTCCCCAGCCGTCCTTACCGAGCCACCAGTGGCCTCTCTATCCAGTGCAGGCCTGGGCGCACTTCAGTTTGTACAGTAAAAGTCACTGTCGCTGTATTTGAAATGGCTACACTCTGTCCTTCAGACTCCTCGCCCACTTTTGCTTCCAGGACTGTGCTCTTCTCTGTTCGTCTTGTTTCTTTAGCCACCGATTCTCACTTCTGTCAATTTACTGGCTTTTAGGATATTGATGGGTGGGGGTGTTCTGCTCTGAGACCTTTCTCTCCCCTTCGGCCCTCCCTTCTCATCCCGACCCCTTCCCTCCCCTCTCCTTGTTACGTATTTTTAAAATTGAATTTACTTATTAAAAATTGGAGGAGAGAATACCTTTTTTACTTTCCTTGATTCCCTAATGTCTGTGGATGAAAATGTTGATAATAATTTCATGATTTAAAATTTCTTCTCATAAAATGAATTTCTGCTGAAAATGAATCTCTTGCTGCCTAGAGCACTTAAATTGCCGGGTGCTTCCAGTGTTCTAGTTTTGGTGCTGTCTTCTTCCTTGCTTTACAAACATTTAAATGATCAGAATGAGCTACTTATCACTTCTGTCGCTAAGTGCATTTTGACGGTTCCCCCCCCACTCCCCTTACTGAAATCACTGTCACTACGTGACTCTACCACCCTCGCAAGGCCTTGCAGAGGCTGCTTTGCTTAAAGCCAGTGTCCTTGCTCTTTGCCTCATAAATGCACTCTTTGGACTCTAAACAATTTCTTCTTTTTATTAGCTCGTGTCTTTACTAATGTTCTAGCTACTTATTGAGGTAATTGAATTTCAAATTGTTTTTATTAGGTTCTGGAATACTATGGGGAAACACTCTAAATACTATAATAATTATTAATATTAATAACTGCTGCTGCTTCCCAGGTCACTTGTGACTTAAGCTCTGTTATGGGTTCATAAATGTGAAATGATCAAAGCTTGCACAGTGGGAGATCTTGACTTCTTTTCTCTGGCCCAGGATGAGTAAGGTGACTGGTCCTCATGCTGTTTTTTTCTAATTGCGAAATGAGTGCTTTGCATTTTTTTAGATCTCAGGTATGTCTAAAGAAAGTGACTTTCTTGATAAGACCCTCCAAAATTAGAAGGTTGTAGAATTACTTAGTAATATGTGTCTTAATAATTCCACTTGTCATGGCAACATGCAATTAACACTTTCCTTTGGGACTAAAGAGAAAAATCCCAGGTGCTTCTAAAGAAGTTTAGCCAATACATAACGAGAAGGGTAATTCAGGTAAATGGGACTGAGCTTCAGAGAGAAAAAGAAAATGAAAACAAAAAAAACTTTAACAAGGAAATTAGTTGTTCCTGCACTTGATGATTTCACAGCTTTTATAATCTCATTTATTAGATCATCTTCTTATTATTCCCAATTAAAGAATCCATTATTATTACTTTATTTGGTAGGGAAAGGGGCATTAAATTTCTTTCATGAAACCACCCCCCAAATTATCCTTCTTTTCTAGAATAGCATAACTGATATCAGATATTGCTTTGATTTAAAGGGAATATATGATGCCACTCATACTATATTCCACTAATATGATAAAAGCATCTTGAACAAAGTTAATTGAAGAAGAGGCTTCTTTTTATATATGTGTGTGTATATATGTCTCCATATTGACATTTTTATATCCCTGTATCTGATTATGACATGTATACTTTTTTGAATCATGTAGAAAGACATTTTGTTTACATAAGCTAGAGTATAAAATATTGTTATAGCCCATGTCAACTATTTGTTTTCTGTGCTTACTGTTATAATTCCAGTCTATAGACCATTTGCTCTATATCATTGACTCTAAGATGCCCATTTCTCTTTTTTACATTTAACATCTCTGAAATAATAATGCACATTATAGTAGGTGACATATCATAATTGCATTTGTTTCTTTGTAGGTGGTTCAAAATATAATGTACTGTGAGGGTCAAAATAACTTTCCCCCAGCCTTCTAAATTCTTCTAGTTGAGCTAATAATTAAATTTGCATGAGATGGGTTAACAGGAGAAAAAGTCCAAATTTTATTACAGCTGTAGATACCGGGGTGCCACAAGAATATGAAGCCCAAAGATGTGTGCATTGGGAAGTTAAGGCTTATATGCCATTTTGGACAAAGGAAGGGCGCAGGGGTCTGGGATTTCAAAAGGAAGCAGGTAACTTACAGGTAGGCAAGAAAGGATGACCATGTGATAAACAAATTTTGGCTGAGCCACCCAGAAACAGTGGGACTCAGAAGGAAGTTCAACCAACAGGCTCTGCTGGATTTCTCCCCATCTGCCATTCAGTTCATGTTGTGATGCGAGGTGATCCTTCCTTTAAGCAGGTTTTTCTACCTGAATTCCTCTAGGCAGGTAATGGGGGAGAAGGTCTTCTGTTTCTTAATAACCAGCTTAAAATCAATAGACCAAAAACCATATTTTATGGTGACAAAACTTTTGTCCCTCTCAGTGCTCATATACCTTCCACAATTAATAGTGACAAATTCAACAAAATACTGAGTACTGAGACCACCTCTCAGAGGGTAGCATACTTTGGCAGACACTGCCTGGGTCCTGCAATAATCATTTTCCCTCTTTTTCAAAATTTTGGCTAGACATAGAGCCAAAAAGCTAACTTGCCAGACCACCTTCCTGTACTGGTTTGCTGGAGTTGCCTTAAGGAAGGAAATACTACAAACTGAGTGACTTGAACAACAGAACTTTATTGTCTCACAGTTGTAGTGGCTAAAGGTCCAAGATGAAAGTATCAGGTGGGCCATGCTTCCCTGAAAGTGCCAGAAAAAACATCTGTTCCAGGCCTCTTTGCTAGCATCTGGGAGTTCCTTGGCTTATGGCTTCTTTTTTAAATATATCTTTATTGATTTCAGAGAGAGGAAGGGAGAGAGAAAGAGAAATAGAAACATCAATGATGAGAGAGAGTCATTGATCGGCTGCCTTCTGCACGCCCCCCACTGGGGATCGAGCCCGCAACCCGGGCATGTGCCCCCACCGGAATCAAACCGGGATCACCTGGATCCTAGGTCATTGCTCAGCCACTGAGCCATGCTGGCTGGGCGACTTGTGGCTTCTTAATTCCAACCTTCACCTGGCCCTCTTCTCCCAGTGTCTGCCCCCATCTCTTGGCGCGACATTCGTAAGGACCTCAGCCGTATTGAATTGGGGACCCAGGCTACTCCAGTGTGTCATCATCTTAACTAATTACATCTTCAAGGGCCCTGTTTCTAAATAAAGTTATATTCCGAGGTGCGGAGGATTAGAACTTCAACACAGGAATTTTGAGGGACACAATTTGGCCCATGAAAAGTGACGATGTCTTTTACAGGTTCAAGGTTCCCATTCTATTAAATACGTCAGAATTTGGAGTAAGGGAAGGCTTCCTGATCGAGAAGACCAAGTTCAAGAGGAAGACGGGGTACCTTATGAGGCCTGCAAATCTATCTTAAGAGACAGAATTCAGGCATCTGTTATTGTCAAGGGAAGGGATGGGGCAAGAGGCAAGAGGTGGGTGTGGGAGTAGCTAGCTAGACAGCTAGGCATCAAAAGAGATGCAAGGCAGAGTTTAAAATTTCTAAATCCCTTTTTTCCTGGTGAGTCTGTTGACCATGCTGATCTGAGTCTGGTTCTGGAGACTCCTATAAGTCTTTGAGAAACATTCATTACTTTGTGCATATTTCCCCACCTTCTTGGGAAAGGTGCCCTCTGACAAGGGACTGCTCAAGCCTTGAGCAGAATTCCTCTAGTTTACTAGTATATCTGAAGCAGGAGCCATTAGCGTGAAGGCCATGGGAAAAACACAGGCTAGAATTAAGATAGACTAAGCATTTCACTCGGTTGCACCTTCTGGTCAATGAGAAGTCAGCAAATCTGTCAGCTCACAGACCTTTCTTAAGATATGATTTTCATGGATTTCTTGCTAGTCTTCTTAGATTATTCTTCCTTCATGCTCCCTGGAAGAGCAGGGAGGATGAAAGCCACAGCCCAGGTATGTTCAAGCAGTGACCTGGATGGAGCCTGGGTTCCTAAAAACTTTGTAGAGCACACCTGCCATGCCAGCCTGGGGTTCAAGCCACTATCGTTAGGAAGGTTTCTGTTACTCTTAGCCAAATGTAATTTGACTTGAGAAATGAACTTTTTCAAGTCAGAATCTTGGCTTTACCACTTGCTTGCTGTGGGCCATTCACATGTGTCTTGGAATTTATAAGCCTCATTTTCCATTTGTAAAAAGAAAGAAATCCTATAGACTTCAGTATTGGTGTTAAAAGTTCCACTGTATGCATAGCACTCAGCATGGTCCTGACAACTGGGTCGCTGTTGCTGTTGTCATGGAAATTTTCATTTGAGTGGAAGATTAGAATAAATATTTATTAAGGACCTTTCGAGTCTCTGTTTTTATTACTTTATTGAAACAGTATTATAAGTACTGGAAAGGAATAGACATTACCAACTTCAAGAGTATTCACATATTTTTGTGTTCACCCAACAGACCTTTATTCCTCACCTTCCTTGTACCAGGCACTGTATTAGGCAGTGGACATGGAACAGTGGACATACATAGAATAGTCCCCATTTCTGCCCTCAGGGGGTTTATACTCACATTTGTTTAGAAGCGGCAGAAGAAAAGTAATATTGATGATGGTGGTGATGTTATACACATGACCCATGACCTCATGCGTCCTGGAATGTATTAAAGTGTGTAAGTATGGAGCTGAGAGAGAAAAGGCAGAATCAACCTAGGCCATGGATACGATGACATGAAAAAGCCACTGTCACTCAATGCAAGTGGCTTGCCAACATACCTCACATTTAACCTAGTGCATTTCAGTTTGCATTTGGTCTGATTTTATGACCACATTAATTTAATTACACTTATAACAACAAAAAAGCCATTGAAGCACATGCCATTTATATCAGTAAATAGATATCCCATTTTTTTGTAACTTAAAAAATAAAACTTTTTTATCATTACTAAAACCAACAATTACCATAGTTACGGCTTTTCATCAGTGTTTTATTCTGAATTATATTCCATCAATGCTGTATATAAGTAGTTATCTTTCAGTAAATAGCTGTGTGTCTCTAACTTTAAAGCTCATTATTTTTGCTATTTGTCTTTTCCTTCCAGTAGAGACTTTTTTCTTGTCTTCCTGTGTTTTTTCAGCAGGAACACTGTTTTAAATGGATTTCTCTGTGTATATGTTCTGCCTCTGGAATTGACATGATTATGTTTGTGTTTTTAATGGGAGAATTATTAAAAATAAGGAAGGGTTCATCTTGATAAAACTAGACCTTGTCTTTGACCATTTTGCAATGAGTAATAACTGTTTAGATTGTCATTTATCAGACTCTAAAACTGCAAAAATAGATTTGTCATAAAATATATAATTTCAGAAAAAATTATTCAGATTGTCCACATTAAAATTCTTTCAAATTACTAAAAGTGAAATTGGTTCATCTTTTAAATAATATTATTGTAGAAACTGAAAACCCCCAAAAGATAAACCCTCTAGCAACAGGATAGTGGGAGGTGAACACCTGTGGCCTTGTAGATACATAGTGTCTAATAGTAAATGTATAATGCAATAAAAGCCATGCTTACTTCTACATCTTCTTCAGTGTATTTAGAGCCAGAATTCTTCATCTGGATTGGGCTCTGCTCTTCTAAGTTACACAGTTTGTCTCTCAGAGCCTAAATATTTATAGAATGTGTTCCATGCATCATATCCGTTCCAATAGCTACACTTGCACTAACAAGATAGGGGGCATTTAGATAATGTTAAACTATGTATTTATCTATCGTGCCAAGATTTTTATGATTCATAGCTACTTGCAATAAATGTACTTTCAAAATTAACTGATTATTATGTAATCCTCATGAATTATGTAAGTTTCATGGCAATCACAAAGCAAAAGCTTATAGTAAATACATAAAAAGATAAAGAGAAAGGAGTTGAAGCATGTCACTAAAGAAAGTCGTCAAACCACAAAAGAAGAGAGCAAGAGAAGAAGAAACAGAAAGGAACTACAAAAACAGCCAGAAAACAATGAACAAAATGGCAATAAGGCTACTATACTTATCAATAATTCCTCTAAATGTAAATGGACTAAATTCCCCAATCAGAAGACATCGAATGGCTGGTTGTGTTACAAAAACAAGACCCATCTATGTTCTGCCTATGACAGACTAATTTCACCTGTAAAGAATCAAAGACAAAGTGAAGGGATGGAAAAATTTACCTCATGCAAATGAAAACCAAAAGAAAGCTGGAGTATCTTGTACTTACATCAGACGAAATAGACTGTAAAACAGACTGTAATCAGAGACAAAGAAGGGCATTACATAATGATAAAAGGGTCAATCCAACATGTTTATAGATATTTATGCACCCAAAATTGAAGCACTTAAATATATAGAGCAAATATTAACAAACCCAAAAGTAGAAATAGACAAGAATTAGAATAACCAGCAGGAAACTTTAATACCCATTTACATCAATGAATAGATTATACAGAGAGAAAATCAACAAGGAAACATTGGACTTAAATGACACATAAGGTCAGATGTATATATTTACAGAATATTCATTCCAAAAGCAACAGAATTCACATTCTTCTCAGGTGCACATGGAAAATTTTCCAAGGTAGATGATATGTTAGTCCACAAAGCGAATCTCAATAAATTTAAGAGGATTGAGATTCTATCAAGCATCTTTTCCAAACACAGTGGTATGAAATTAATTACATGAAGAAAACTGGAAACTCCACAAATCTGTGGAGACTAAACAACATACTAATGAACAACCAATGGATCAAAAAAGAAATAAAAAGAGAAAATACCTTGGGACAAATGATAATGGGAATGTAACATACCAAAATTTACAGGATGAGCAAAATTAGTCCTGAGAGGGAAGTTCATAATGATAAATGCCTACCTCAAGAAACAAGAAAAGTCTCAAATAAATAACCTACCTTTATACCGCAAGTAACTAGAAAAAGAACAAATGAAACCCAAATTAGTAGACGGAAGAAGATGTAAATGTGAACAAAATAAAGGCAAGTCTAAAAAGACAACAGAAAAGGTCAATGAAACTAAGATCTGGCTCTTATGAAAGTTAAACAAAACCGACAAACCTTTAGCTGGACTCGAGAAGGAGAAAAGAGAAAAGACTAAAAAAAAAATCAGAAATGAAAGAGGAGATGTTACAACTGATATGACAAATACAAAGAATCATAAGAGACAACTATCAGCCATTATACACCAACAAATTGGACAACCTAGAAGAAATGGAGAGATTCCTAGAAACATGAATCATGATGAAAAGAAAATCTGAATGGACATTACTAGTGAGGAGATTGAATCAGCGCTCAACAATCTTCCAACAAACAAAAGTCCAGGACCAAAGAGCTTTGCCGGTGAATTCTACCAAACATTCAAAAAAGAATTAATACCAGTCCTTCTCAAACTCTTCCAAAAAATAGAGGAGGAGGGAATGCTTCCAAAAAATTCCATGAGCCCAACATTACCCTGTTGCCAAAACCAGAGAAGGATGCCACAGGAAAAGAAAATTACAGGCCAACGTCCCTGATGAATACAGATGCAAAAATTACCAATAAAATATTAGCAAATCACATACAACAGTACCTTTAAAATATCATACACCACAATCGACTGGCGTTTATTCCATTCTAGTGGAGGGATAGTGAGTATAGCAGTAATAGGTGCAGATACATTAATAGTTTTGTTGACGGGCAGAAGAAGGGCCTCCCTCCTGTTTGTGGTGTTTTTGCTTCTCCTGTGTTTCCTTATTTATTTCAACCCAAGTAGGGAGAGAAACACTTAAGTTGTTCACCACCATGTGCTACTGAAATCCAAACGTCTAAATACACTAATTAAAGCTTTTCCCATGGGTAAGAATTTCATTTTAATGTAAATGCTGATGTACTGAGTAGAGTTTATATTCTGATTTCAAACTTTGAAGAAAAATGTCTTGCATGAACTGTTAGTTCTATAAGAAGGAATGCACCCAACCCTGAGCAATTTCGTGGCCCATTGGTCTCTGCTGTCACACATGAGGAAGCCTCTTAGATTATATCTGAAGCACTGCTCTGGAGCATTCCGGTCATGTTTGTATGCCCGTCCATAGGGAAGCATTACATTTTTATAAACAAAATATCTTAGCATGAAAAGAAAACAGAAATTGCTTTAAGAAGAACACAGATGCAAAATTAGCAGACACTGTTTTATTCTGAAAGAAGACAGTTCTCAGAAATGTCAGTCTCATCTTAGTACAAAATTTTGACATACTGGGAAAGCAAACTCGAGTTTCAATGCTATTCTTTATTTGATTAACATGGTACATATTCTAGGATGTCTGCATCTCATTTGTTATTTGAATGAATTATGATGCTAATTAGTGTAGAAATCATAAAATTCAGTACACTAATGAATTCTTTTTGTTTTGTTTTGTTAATCTTCACCCGAGGATATTTTTTCCATTGATTTTTAGAGAGAGTGGAGGAAGCGGGGAGAGAGAGAGAGAGAAATATCGATGTGAGAGAGACACATCAATTGGTTGTGTACCTCAGTCACCCCAACCGGGCTGGGAATCAAACCTGCAACCCAGGTACGTGCCCTTGGCTGGGAATCGAACCTGAGACCCTTCAGTGCGTAGGCCAACACACTGAGCCACACTGACCAGGGCCACTAAGGAATTCTAAAATCCTGTTCCTTAAATACTTAAGTACAGAATATTAATGTTATTTTAGTTTTTCACTTTTCCTATGACTCAGGTAACTTGAAATCTACTTCCTCAGCTACCTATGCTATCATTCTTTACTGTTTGCTAACTTCATGCATATAACATTTTGCATACCAAATTTTAAACAAACTATCCCCAGGTAAAATTTTTGTGAAGCAGAGTCAATTCAAACTCTCCAGCTTCCGTTCCCTATTTCAGTTATCAGCCTGGTAAGTTTGGTTTTCTCTCCTTTATCATTCATTCATTCTTCATTCATTCAACAAAATATTGATCTCACCTAGTGTGGTAATATTAGGCATACATTAGGCATACAGAAGAAAGTAAGACAGGAGAGGCCCCTGACCTGAACCTATTGTTTACTAAAAGAAATAGACATCTGACTAGTAAGTTCAAGGATGTTGAGTGCGACTGGATGGGAAACTCCAGGTTTGTGGAAGTAGAGGCCTCACCTGAATTTCACGGACCAGAGGAAAGATGGAAACAATCAGATGAGAGAAACATAAGCATTGTTCAACCAATCCTCGATCTTAATTTTCAAACATCACTTTTTACATTCTTGGCTGGGAAACATACTTGTATAATTTTATAAAATGAGGGTATCCTGGATTCTGGGCCTGAGAAGATTAATAACTTAAGTTCATGGAGCAAAAGTCACCCTGATTTATATATAATTATAGCATATTTAGTTCAGTCTGATAATGAAACTTTATCTACAGTTGTCCAAATAGCTTGGGTCTAGAAATAGCTGTAGATCTCCAAACAAATCATTTCTAATGTTTATGTGGCAAATGTAATGACAACCTGAGAAGTCGCTTCTAAATGAACAGTGTCAGAAGATGTATTGGTGTTTCTAATTTGGACTCTTTTTTTCATTTGGCCGATAAACATTTTCAATAGAGATGATGCAATCAGTGTAGACAGGCTGCTTTTACTTAAAAAGAGGAATGGAAAGCATGCTTTTTAAACTGGTGATTGGCAAACAAAGTCAAGGTTTAAAAGATCTGGCTGTGGCCGACTGATTTAAAGGTATAGATATCTAGAACTTGGGAGACTTACTTTTAAGTAATTTTTTAAAAATATGAAATTACTGTAGGACAAGGCTTGATAGCTTCCCTTTAATCAATATCAAGATATGTAAACCTTTGCACTGTTCCAGATCACCAGAAGATTCTTCATGTGGCCCCTGCATCGTGAGAAAATTGTATAAAACTTCACATTTTAATGAGCTAATGTGGATAG
This sequence comes from Miniopterus natalensis, assembly GCF_054644295.1. Lineage (NCBI taxonomy): Eukaryota > Metazoa > Chordata > Mammalia > Chiroptera > Miniopteridae > Miniopterus > Miniopterus natalensis. The sequence goes on along the minus strand of NC_142096.1, from coordinate 31,100,678 downwards.
TTGGATCTCTCATACATAATATAAGAAGTCACTTTGAAGTTTATTTAAAAATCTCAGTTTACCAAATTGCCTTACTGCTAATTTTTTTTGTTTATTTAGTGAAAATAGTTAAGGTACAGTGAAACCATAATAAATTGAGATGGATTTTTAGTGGATTTCAAGTATTACAGAGCTCAATTATTTTTTTACTTATTCTAAATTATTCTCTCTCTATATAGTAAGTTCTGTATATGAGATCATTTAAAATTATTAGTTAACTAAAATTGATGTGTGTGTATAAATTATATGTGTGATTAGGGGACAATCACAAGGATTAAAAGGGATTAATTATCTTGCTAGAATCAAATAATGTTGGAGCTGTCAGTGGCAGAGAGACAATATAGTTTGAAATTGTGAGTTAAAAACTGAGACCAAGAGAGGGCATACCATGCCAGTGATGATGTGGGAAAGAAGTATAAATTGGACCCAACCTAGGCCTTTTAACTTATTTATCTATTTATTCCACAACCATTTACTTACTGAGCATCTGTTATGTGCTAAGCACTTTTCACGGAATCTAAAGAACAAAGATGAATGTCTGCTGTCGGGCTCAGCTCCTTGCCCAATATGCTAGTGCTGTGGGGCTTCCCTGTTTCAACCCTTCACCTCCTTCATAGAAACATGATAAACATGTTAGAGAAGAAACAGGAAAGACGATAAGGTCTGGAAGATTGATTTGGAAAATCAATAAAGAAATAGAACAAAAAAGACAAATAGTTGAACAAGATAGGGAGAAAACTGGAAAAACCATCCAAGAGGTGCTATATCTGAGTCCTAGGGGTTCCAGAAGGACAGAGCATAGAAAAGATGGAAGGAGGAATCAGAGAAGGCGTTTTCTGATTCTTCAGGTTCTGCCTTACATTGGGATACTGGTCTGAAAGCTGCTATTTCCTTATATTTCAAATATAAAAGCAAATAGAAGAAACAAACCAACATACAAATGAGAGTATTTTTAAAACCAACTCTTTACTTTCTCAACCATGTTAACTCTCTGCTACCTAAAATTATTTCCTAGAAGTGATTTTTATGTTTCTTAGAGACTTTTCTGTTTATATCCACACTAGTACAGGGCAAACTGTTCCTTCTAGATATCATACATTTTTCTCTTTTAACAATTATTTATTTTCATGTCACTCAAGAGTTTATCCATTCTCCAAGACATGCATTTTCCCTGTGCATTTGAGCATCATTGGAAAATAAATTCCACTTTTGGTAATGGTAGCCTGGTCATTGAGTCACACAAAGCTATTTTTCCTGCAATTTTTCAATAGCATGTAGATTTTGCAGGGGTGGAATTATAAGATACGAGTGTATTGTTTCTCTACACTCATACTGCACTCCCCTTGTCATAGAAATTGGCCAGTGATGTGTGTTGCTGACTTTTCAAAATCCACGAACATATAAGCCATTGTTAACATATATAACATTGGTCAGAAAAGCACCCTTTGAAATGTTGCTTTTACTGAAATTCCCACTAATTTCGCTGCACAGACAGCTTCACGACTGAGTGCCTTTATTGCCCCCTGCTGGTGGGCTCTCTGAACTGCCCCCTTGCAGGGCTGCGAGGGCATCTTCGGGAGTTAAGTAGATACTCAACTCCTCGGGTTCGAACTAGGGAGCAGATGATGAGATTTATTGAAGCGACCAGGGAGGCCAATAATTTGACTGTTAGAGTTTTCAGGGATGTGAAATATTTATGCTCTTTTTTTGTCACACAGTCATATTTCATGAAAAAGATATAAATCCTTGTTTGCTTTGGAATAAAAGAACAATAATTGAAGATTTTCTTCATTTGGACCAAATGTGTTCTCTGAAAATATGAGTGCTTGGACTTTTCAAAAGATTCTTTTAAAAATAAAGCTCCGCAACTAATTTCAAATTTTAATTTAATTTTACCTTCAATTGAAGCATCTGTGCCTATCTGGACTTCATTGCTGTCACTGCAGTTCAGATGATCCCCTAATTCATATATTCCTCCCTTCAACACAGAAAGTGCATACTGAGGGCCCGTGTGTTTGGGAGCTCTGTGCGAGATTGTGACTCTGGTAGAGCTTCATTTGGACTAAATAGAAGGTACTGCCACCAGAGAGTTGATGTCTGTTCCTAGGGGATGTGGAAGATGGTGGGTGGAGAAAGGTCAGGCTTGTTTCTCTGCTCCCAAATTTTCCCTGTCGGCTGTCAGCCCCTAGTATTAGGAATAGCTTCCTTTGTCTGAAAGGGTATGAGACATTAAAAGTTTTCTATTTGAATGCAAGCATGTTCAAAGTCTAAAAGATAGGGCATTATACATCTTTCTTAGCTATGAAAGCTGAATTTCAACAGAGCAAGCTGGGGACTCTGTGTGTGTGCGTGCATGTGTGTGCATGTGTGTATATGTATGTGTGTGCAGGCCCACTAAGGATACAAAAGAGACCCTGGACAGGAAAGAGCAGTGGTACAGGAGAGGGGAAAGAGTATAAATAACAAACCTCATCTACCTAACTTACCCCTTAGCTTGGGGTTGTCTTATTTTCTACCATCTTTTGTTCATCTATTTATTAAATGCCCAGTGTCCTTAGGTACCTCTGTAAGTCTTACCAGCCCATCACTAGCCCCTGTGCAGGGGATGGAACCTTGTAATTTTGCCCATGTTGTTTTCTTTTCCCTCAGAGCTTTTTTCTGAGCCACGTGGTGGGAAAGATGCTTTGGTGAAAATCTTTATTCATTTGTTAAATGTGGAGTAGGGCAAAAGTAGGTTTACAGTTGTTCATATGGAAAATAATACAATAATTAATAAATAATCATGCAGGAATAAACTCTGTTTCCTGTACTCAGGACTGTAAACCTATCTTTGCCTCACCCTGTAGAAACCACTCTCACTGTTTAAACAAACACACAGTATTTTGAGTCAATTGTTGGACACCTCCAGCCCCCACATGACTGATACTTTGGGACTGGCAGGTCTTTTACTATCCCCCTAAATTGGAGTATAAGCTATTGAGCAGTTCTGGGGTGAGCCTTGTAGATACAAATCAGGGGAAGAGTACCCTGGGTTCTGTCCCGGTCTGCTTGTCCCCTTACAGACCAGACACCAACAGCTCTTACACAGAAGTAAAGGAAGAATAGTACTGGTGCAAAGTCTCTGTTTGAAGTGTCTTATATTTACTCTCCCCTGGCACAAAGTAGGCAACTCACTGCTCATTCCTCTCTCGATAAAGATTAAAAGTCTCTAAGAGGCTTCATTCGTGCTGTTCTTTCTTGCAATGTCCTGTATTTCCTGTATTGTTTTTTCAATTGTTGACAGTATTACAGATGTCCCCCAATTATCCCCCCTCCCTTATCCCCCCTCCTCCCAGCCCCTGCCCCGCCCACGGCCTTCACTACACTATTGTCTGTGTCCATGGGTTATGCATATATGTATGTAAGTTCTTTGGTTAATCTCTTCCCATCTCCCCATCCCATCCCCCTGAGATATGTCAGCCTGTTCCATGCATCTATGCCTCTTAGCAAGTAACTTGGAAGAGCTGCCTGAGGCTGTCTAGAATCTGCCGTAAGGGCCCAGCTGTGTCCCCTGCCCTGTCCCCACAGCAGAGATAGAGTGGCCCAGCAGTGCTGGCACAGCCCACATTCTCTGCCCATCTGGATGCCCCTCAAGATAGTGCTTTCTTCTATGAGCCTCACCCTGTTCCCCTTGACTGTTTTCTCCAGCTTTATAGACACCTAGTTGACAGGTGACAGTGTGTAATTTTAGGTGTACAGTGTGTTGATTTGATGCATGTATTCATTGCAAAAGGGTTGCCAAAATGTAGTCAACACATCTGTCACCTCACATCATTACCTTCTCTGTGTGCGTGGTGAGAACATTTAAAATCTTCTCTCTTAGTAACATTAAATACAATTATACAATATGTACATATTGCTAAACAAAGTCACCATCCTGGCCCGGCCGGGCGTGGCTCAGTGGTTGAGCATTGACCTAGGATCCAGAAGATCGTGGTTTGATTCCTGATCAGGGCACATGCCTGGGCTGCGGGCTTGATCCCCAGTTGGGGGCCTGCAGGAGGCAGCCCATCAATGACTCTCTCATCATTGATGGCTCTCTCTCTCTCTCTGAAATCAGTAAAGATATATTTTAAAAAATAAAATAAAGTCACCATCATGTGTATTAGCTCCCAGAACTCCACTTATAGCTGGAAGTTTGTACATTTTGACTGACATCTCCCCATTTCCTCCACCCTCCAGCCTCTGGCATCCTCCATTCTATTCTCTGCTTCTTTGAGTTTAGTTTACATGAGATTCTACATATATGGGAGAGCATACAGTATTTGTCTTTCTCTGTCTGACTTATTTCACTGAGAGTAATGCCCTCAAGATCCATTTATGTTGTCACAAATAGCAGGACTTCCTTTTTTATGATTTAATAATATTCCTTTATATGTATATATCACATTTCTTCATCCATCCATCCACCCATTGGTGGACCCTATAATAACAGAGATGAGGTCAGTTCCAACAAGCCTCTGAGAAACAAAGAACATCTGGCTGTTGTTACCATGGACAAAAGTTTCCGACGGTAGAGTAGATGCTGGTTATACATTAGGTTACTCCCCACAGGCAGAAAGGCCATATTTTGGGAGTAGCTGCTTTGAATATGCATCACATAAATCAGAGAATTGATTCATAAGTGGGAAGGACAGAGTGTACTCCTCTGTCTCAGGTATTGCATCACAGATATAAAGTGGGAACGAGCGGGAAAGGAGGCCTCTGAAGGCGCACAGGCTTCACAAAGCCCAGTCGTATTATTCTGTGGGAGGGAGAATATACAGCCCTGCTGCAGAACCTCAAATCAAACAGTGACGTCTAGCAGCCTCCTAGGACGGAATTGCCCCAGAAAATTACAAGCAGAAAGCAGAGGGGAAAGAAGTTCCACTCGCCTGGGAATAAATAGCTCCAAATATCTCAAAAGCCTCCCCAAAACAAGCCTGGATTACAATATTGTGTAATAATTAATATTCATAGACCTCGAGTCTTAAGAAAAAATAAAACTTCCTTTTGCTTTCTTTCAGAAAGTGATGGAAAAGTTACATTTGAGGAACTTTAATAAATATAAAGGTTTACTGCACTTACATATTTGGTCTATACTTCAAAAATATCTTTCTTGCAGGATATATCATTTTTTGATGAAATGGGGGAAAATAAGGTGCTAAGGGGTGAGGACGGCCTGAGTTATATTGGCTTTATCTTTCTTCCTTGTTTTACCTGAATATATTTCTACAGGCCTAAAGAAGTAGTTGACTTGTGCGTCTAAGTTCGAAGGAAAGGTCTTGTGGGCACATCTCACACTGTACATGCTGTTCATGTCCACAGTTACTGCTGACGAGGCTGCTTCTTCAGCTGAGACCCCTCTGGACAAAGCCCTGGAAGGAACTCCCTAACCACTGTGTACACCAGCTCATTCATTCTGTGAGTAACTTGGCCGCACGAGTTGACTAAATTTTTCTTTTAACCTCACTGTTTGAACTCATTACACTCACCTGGGAATCACCATTCCTGAAAGTAGAGAAGGGAGGGGCTTGGCAAGGTGAAGGAGGCACAGGATCTAACCAGGGTCTCCTCGCAGGTTCTCAAAGGTCAGGTGGCAGGTTCAGTTTCAATGGCTTTGACGAGAGAAGAGAGGCTGTGGTTTCCTGGTCCACTTTGGAGTTCAAATCCCCATGCTGGTGTCCTCTGAAGCCCAGTTCATCTGGAGTGAATCACAGGAGGGTCATGTCTCAGTGTCTAAACTGTGGTTTCCTCATTCCAGTCTTATTTTGTCTTAGTGAAATAACATTGATGAGGGATTTTGAAATTGTTTAATTGTGCAAAAGGAGTTGATTTTGTAATGATAGCAAACCCTGGAAAATAAAGGAAGGAGAGACTGGTGAATTCTTGACAAATTATAATAGTTCTAATTGATTGTTTCATAAGGAAAAGCAGGGATGGATCATTTAGGAATCTCAATGAGTACTTTGTATCTCATCTATTTCTATTAAAACTCTAGGTGAGGCAAGCTCAAAAAATTTAGTTACAAAATATTCTTCTTTTGTAATAAAATTTGTTTTAACCCTTCCCTCAATGATGAATTTAAATAGTGACCAGTTTACAAGTATCTGTTTACACTCAGTGGCTTGGCCAAAGGCTTTTGGGATGATCCATTTTATAGTCTGGGATTTCCAGTTCTAGCTCTGTTCTCCTTTTTATATTCTAATTTACATATTTCATTATTAATAATAGTAATAGTGGTGTCAATATATTTAGTTAGAATGGAGTTGTTTCTGTGATTTCTTATGGTCAAACATACACTAAGCAACAGAAACTTTGAAAGCACTTGTGTTGGGGATGGGGAGACCAAAAGTAAATTCAATGCTGATAATTCTGGTTGCTGCCCTTAAAGGAGCTTGTGGACTAGTTTGCAAGGAGTGACACATACAGTAATCTGGGGGGTTAAATAAATAAATGGGGCCAAGAGCAGAGGTGCCTGAGAGTGGGAGGAGTATGGAGGAAGGAAGCTGCAAGGAACCCGCTTGGAATCCTGGCATTAATGATTCGTAGATCTGCTCACACCTCTTCATGGCCATTATTTATTTAATTAATGATCCTAACACAATTTCTTTGAAACTATTGGTTTAAAAGATCTCCATTTGTTCTTATTTTCTTGCAATTACGTATTTGTCATTAAATCCCAAGCATTTCCTCTGTAGGGTTCCCAACTGTCCGTATCGTGCTTATTGCATCCCCTTCATGCTGATCCCTTGACCCGTATAGTTACTGTCAGTTGGTAGATGGATCTAGATCTAAGTTTCACTGATGAAACTTAGATGTGATTTTTTTGCAAGTCTGCTTTGTAGGTGACCTTGATTAATTCCAGAGCCTACACTCATTAATGTATTACGGGTACCAAGTAGTGATATTCTACTAATTGTATTTTTTTCTTCACTTCTTAGCTGGAATATTCCTCTCATCAATTATTTGGTTGCCCTAAGTTACAGTATAATTAGGAAAGGCAGAATAAATGCATTTTCTATTTTATTTACCAGTTTTACAGAAAAAAATAGAAAAAAAAAACCCTCCAAAGTATCTTCCAAAGATGATCAGTCATGTATTTTATTTCTTTGTTGTTGGTTTCATTGAGGTTATTATAATTATTAATACACAGATTGTCTGCTGTCAAGTCCATGGATCCTTTTCAAGCTGGCTCCTGAATCTTTTTAACTCTCCCACAGTGGTCTTTGGTAGTCTTCCCAGCTCCCTGCTTTGACAAGATGGGACAGGAAGGTCTTGTTCACTTCCTGTGCTGGAGCTGAAATCAGCCATTTCTCCAAGGAGACATTGTCGATTGTATTTTTCAAACTTGTGTTCCTTCTAGTTTAACCTTCATTCAAGAAATGATTTTTTTTTTTAATTTTTATTTTTTAATTAAAAAAATTTTTTTAAAATATATCTTTACTGATTTCAGAGAGAGGAAAGGAGGGGGGAGAGAGAGATAGAAACATCAATGATGAGAGAGTCATTGATTGAGCCCACAACCCGGGCATGTGCCCTGACCGGTAATTGAACCCTGATCGCCTGGATCCTAGGTCGACGCTCAACCGCTGAGCTACGCCCGGCCGGGCAAGAAATGATTTTTTTAAAACAAATTATTTCCTGAGTTTTTTCACTTTTTCAAATCTTCCCATTCTCCAATCACTTCATTTCTCTTTTAAAAATTATCTTTTATTTTAAAAAACAACAGTTTCTATCATTTTTTTAAACTGCCTTTCCTTTTTTTTTTTTTGAAATAACAGATTTTATTTGTTTTGTGGGCATATTTTTCTGTGAGACTTTCAGGACCTGCTGGGACTCTTCTCACCCTTACTTCCCTACTAAATTTCTATGGGATTAGACAGCAATACTTTCCTGTTGCTCATGTGTAAATGAGATGTTTCTCTCTCAGGAGGGAGTGTAGATAGGAATATGCTTTCTAACTGCCCAACTCCAGTGCTCACCATCTTCTATTGTTTTCATGATATGATTAAAAATGATGTTACAATTTCTAAAATCTTCTTCCTCTGTCCTCCCACTTCCACTTATTGGGACCTTGTCTCCCTTGTTCCTGCTGAGTATGGGGACTGGTTCTGGAAGGGTGCCTTGGTTTGATAGCTGTCGGTTTCGTAGGCTCAGAGCACGTCAGCCTCAGAGCATTTCCAGGTTCTTGGACTCACCTGGGAATTGGCACCTGCAGTGTGCACCCCCGGTGTCTGCTGCTGCTCTCTGTGAGCTTTGATGCAGCCATAGGGTCCTCTGGCTCTCCTGAAAGACAAAGTCACCTTTCCTTCCCTCGAATTCCTCCCACACACTTTCAGACACTGGATGTAGGTCTTTATGCTGTGGCTGATTTGTCCCTACCTGGTTGTATGTGCAGCTCATGTGGACACCTTGTAGATGCTGCCTGTGAGTTTTTGGGCTTGCTATCCTGGTGCTTTTCTGTGTGTGTGTGTCTTTGAGGGGTGAGGTGGGATATTCAGAGATCACACCTCTGTAGCTATCACCATTTGCTAGAATTCTCTGCCATTCATTTTTAAAACAAAATTGTAGGAGCCATTATCCTGTCATCACATATATCTGCTTCCTTGTCCAGACTTCAAGCTGCCCACAGCTCCCCACTCTAGCACACTGAATAATTGGGTAGTACCTAATTTGGGGGGATCTTTCTGTACCACCTCCTCCTATCCGTGGCGCTTCTATACCCTATACATAGTCTTCCTCACTGACAGGGAATTTAGAAAATAAAGGAGACTGTGGCTTATGGCTTAACGTGGATTACAGGACCGTATTTCTCAAATAAAATGTCCTAAGACTCTTTAGGCCAAAGTTTTAAAATGAAATCTTAAATATCCTGGAATTATATATTGCCAAGATGAATCCCCACATACAGAACATTAAGACTTTAATCCAAAGAATAGAACATTCTTAGAGCCTCAAAATTTACAACCTTAATAAAATTCTGAGTCCTTTTTAAGGTAAATGAAGAAAATAATATTGTGATAAAATAAAAATTTAATTAAACATAATTATTTTGAAATCAACATATATATTTAAGAAAAGTGTTAAGATTCTATCAGCTGTTATTTTTTTCTGGAATCTGGGATCATTTAAGGGTAAATATAGTGTAAAGTGGGAAGAGAATATAACAGTGAAGATAGTTGTGTCTATTGCTGTGTAATGAACCACTCCTGAACCTCGTGGATGAAAAAGGCAAGCCTTTTATCTCCTCTCCATTTCTGTCCCCATCTCTGGCTCCTGGACTGGGGCTGGTTGCCTTCATGTCTGGCCATCGGTGCTGGCTGTGGCTGGGCCAGGCCTCTTCATGTCTTCACAGTGCAGCTTTCCACAGGGACAAGCTGTGATGTACCAGGACTTTCCAAGCCTCAGCTCCTGATACGCTATTGGGCAAGGGCCAGTGGCATGACCGTCCCAGGTCAATGCGGGAGGAATGCACACAGGGCAAGAAACAGGCATTGGGGCCAGGGGTCTGACAACCTCCTGCAGTCACTATACCAAGGAGTACCTCCAAGAGCAGCTGATGAGAAACAGTCCTCCATGGGAGGGTTGGCGTGGGGGCAAGGGCAGTAATCAAGGTCACCAAAGTCTGAAGGTTCTGGTGTTTTTGGAAAATCCACTGGAATGAAAGTAGTTACCCAACCATGTTCCACCTGAAGAAAGGTCCTGGTTGAGCATCAGGGAAGTGCATCGCTCCCCCCCCCTTCAATCCCATGCTCCTTCCACTCAGCAGCATAGTTTTAGAATGAATCATGCCTTACTCTCAGTGAACTCTTTGCTTTAGTTTTTCAGATAAATATTTATTTTCTTCCTATCTGTTGCCCCAAAAAGTGCCATAGAAAAGAATTTCCTGTGTAAACCCTGTTAACTCTCTCACTAGGCGAAATCCTATGCGCCTGGTAGAAGTAATAAGAGGTATTAAGAATTCCAAATCATCAACGTTTGAATATTTCTCCTCCTGTAAAACTTAAAATAGGATTCCAGCTGATTCCTAAAGGGTTATTTTCTTCCACAGTGAGAGGTGACTTAGGCCGTTTCTTGCCTGTGGAATCCAACAGAGGCCCCTGCCTGCCTGCCCTCCGCCCTTTCCTCACACTGTCCTGGGCGGGCGTGAGGGCGGGAACGCCTGGGGCTCAGCCACCAGCATTGCTCCCGACGAGGGTTACCGGCCACTTTCAGTCTGGTGCAGCACAGTGCTGCCATCTGGGGTTTCCTATCAAGTTTTCCAGATAGCCCACAGTAATTTCAGTGTTTACACAACATAAAAATCCTGATACTGGGCTTAGGAAAGCATTTCATTGAAAGATAGATGGAGAACACTCTTCTACAAAACTGCTTAAAACTTGTGAAGGATTGCACTAATTACACTCTGTGGTAGGTTACTCTAGTACAAATTTATATAACTAAACTCATCGTTAGCGGGCTTTTGGTTGCCTCAGAAGCGGTGGCCACTGATAACGTCAGGGGTGATTCTTGAATTCATTGATAGGAGCACCTGTTTGCTGCCCTCTGACTCTTGGGGACGCTCGCTCCTCTGTGCGACGCTGATTCACTGTATGAACATGAGACACTGTTGCTGGCTGTTTTCTGTCTTTGGTGCCTCTGGAGGTCTGGATTTCTGTTGCTGCTGCTGTCGGCTGGAACCTGGGACACGGGCGGTTATAAACAGAAGAAGTAAACAAGTGTTGAAGATGTTTAGCATAAAGCTGAGACTTTTTCCTTTACTACAGCCTTAAAGAATAATAATTAAAATTACTTCTAGCCTGGGCAGTGGGAACTTGGGCAAAATTTGGAAGCATCTCTTTCATATAGGTATTTCAGGAGTTGGAGATTCCCTGGTAATTTTAGGTCCTTGTTCCCTGAAACAGGGAGACCTTCTGGGCATTTTCAGTAAAACTGTGGTGAGAGCTTGTGCAGACTAAGTGAGCAGGAAAAAAAGAAATATACTTAATATAATATGCTTACTCTATTTTTTCTAATTATAATTTATTCCCTATAAGAGGTTGATTTGTGCTTTGACAGGAATTAATCTAACCCTGTATCTGCCCAAACCATAAAATCAAGGTTAATGTATCTTACTGGAAGAAATTTCGAGTTAGTTTTTAATTGCTGCTGTTTAGAATTCCTGAAGCCCATTAGTTGAGCTGGTTAAAGCACAGTGTTAATGAGGATTTTTCCCCCTGCCACAGCATGAAATTATCAGCCCGAAGTGTGCCCCTTTTCCCACAACAGAGGCAGGTGAAAAACTGTCATTCCCTCACCATTCACTATGAGACCACTACGAAGATTTCTCTCCAGAGTTGACATTGATGAGAGTCTTTGCAGAAAAGAACCTCTTCTTTCTGTAGAAATACAATAAAATACAACTTGTGTTCACCCCAATTCCACTACTAGAAAAGTAATTTCACAGGTAATGCCGGCATTATATTGGTCTTCTATGAACATACAGAGAGTTTACAATGAGGAATAAGAGATGGAGATTTTCAATACAATGTTTCAAGGAGCATTTCTAGAGGCAGGATTCAGTCCCAACTTTGGGAAATTAATATAGGCCTTGAGATCAAAGAACCTATTAAGTTTATTTTCATGCTAGTTTCCTAAAGACACACCTTTCTTCTTGGTGTCAGGAATGACTGTATGGTGGCCACTCGAGGAAGACATGGCTCTTGGATAGGTGTTTAGTGACCTTATCATTTGTGATAAAATGCCTCTTGCTTTCTGGGGCTGGCACCGGCTTACTCGAGATGAATAACCTTGGTGAGCTCTACCAGCAATGAGTTCATCTGAAAACACCTTTACAGGTATATTCTGAAGCAATCTGGCTCAGTAATTACTGGTCACGTCTCTTTCCAATTCATACTTCTTTGCGCAGAACAAACCATTACACTTAGAGCATTAATACGACCATCCTTGGCTCCTTGACTATTTCCCAGAGATGTTTCTTGAAAGAGCTTACTTTTGTTGGGGAAACTTCAGTCCATGAGCTAAAACTTCTTTAAAACTCCAGCTGGTCTAATGGGAGGGTGCCACAGGTGAGCACTCCCTTCCTTTGGACTCTAGACGGCAGGGGAAGGATGGGATGGTGTGTCCAGGGAGGGCTGCAGCTCTCAAGGATTGCACTGTGTCGCTGTGCTAAGGGGGATTTTATTTGAACATGATCTTATATCCTGTCCTGTGAAAACACCAGGTCATTCTCTTATTAATTATTAAATAATTAAACTCTGCTCTCGGTTTACTGGCCCCTTTGTAACAGGAGCCTCCTCTCTGCCCTTGGCCTTGGCAGAGCCCGACTTCTCATCTCTGAAGTCAGATGCCTCCGAGCCCGGCTGCATCACGTGCAGTGTGCCCCCTGCCAGGCTCGCCGGAGGGCTGGCAGTCCGTCATTTTCCTGCTCCTTGCTTTGCCAGGGTTCTTGGCATTTTCCCAGATGATGAAGACATTTGAGGTAGACTGGGGACGGGTGGAAATGAGGAGCAGCAAAACACATGTCTAGGAAGGCCTCAAGTGCGAATCCACAGAGGCGACTGTTCCAGACAAAACTGCCTGAATGTCGCCAGGGAAAGCGAGACGGAGGCAGACGAGTAAACTGACCGCTAAACATGCCCTTCTTTAGACGGGTAGAATGTGCAATGAAGCCTCTTTCCAGTTAAATGCATTTGTTTTCCTAACGGAAGATATTTGACATTAGCACTGAATACGTACTTTTTAAGAACCTACAGTGTTGGTACCTGCTGCGCCTGCCGTGTCCTATCTGTTAAGCTTTGTGACACCACATGCGGGAGGAGACCGACGCCAGTGGCCACAGTGAGAGACGGATTCCCCGGCCTTCGCTGGCCCACCGCACCCATGACCGCCCCTGCTCATGTTCACGCAGCGAGGGCCTGAGATCCCAGAGTGAACGACACCCTCCTTCAAGTGGCTTTTCAACACACGTTGGATAGTAACCACGTACAACACCTGAAAACAGAACAGAGCGCTTACTCCAAACAGAAACAGGACAGATGCTCAGCTCGTATCTTTTGAATCGCCCTTCAGTTACCTTTCTGGATCAACGTGCTTGTATTTGGGGGCTATTTTCTTATTTCTTTCGTTTCTTTCACTTGTGCCGCCTCCTTTTTTTCCTTTTTCCATCTGAAATGTTTATGGTCTCAGAAGTAATTACTTCTTGAAGAGTCTTCACGGAGGCTAAACGCTACCTAATGGAAGCCATAAGCCGAGTCTGCTAGCGTTTAGAGCGGCAGGGTGCACGTGCCAGGCGCAGGCAAGGCGCAAGAGGGCTGCTCAGTCTGAGCTGGCAGGGTTGCTGGGGCGGATTCCTGTGCTCTCTGAATCCCTTGCGTGCTGTAAGCATCTTGATTACAAACACTGTGCTCATGGTTTAGGTTTTGAATTAAAGGTGGTCAGCTGGGCCAACTCCCCTAACCTCTCTGGCCAAATTGGGTGATAGTTTTCTCATTTCAATACGCAGCGTGTGTTAGAGGGAGTGTTGGCAGTACTAGAAAATGGAAGAATCTCTCTACTGCTGATGAATCGTAATTTTTTCCATTGTGAACCTAGTCCCTCCTCTCTGCAGTGCAGGGGCACCGTGCACAGTGGAGCGAGTTTGTGCGCCTGGGGAACCTGGAGTGCTCTCGACCTGTCAGCTCCCTGGCACAGCAGGCTTTGTGCAGACACCAAAGAACAAAATGTGAAATTGGCACCACCAGCCTCCCCATTGCACAGGATGCCCCTGTTTAAATTTGACAACCAGAACATTGGACAACTTGAAATTCTTGTCATCTGGTTTTCTTTAGTTTCTTCTTTGGGAATGAAAGCTTTGAGAGGCTCGTTAAAAAATCTGGACTTCTGATGGTGAGACTGAACCAGATCTACGGAGTCATCAATCAGCAAACGTTGAGCTAAGCTTACCACTCCCCCAGGTGTGGTGCTACACATCACAGAGTGGCCCTGCTCATTCACTGTATTTATATACTTTTTTTCCTAAATGTAAGCAGAGCTCAGGTAAAAACAAGACATGAATTTGAGTCTGCAGTAAACAAAGCTGATGGAGCTGATTCCTTCTCTTCCCAGAATTACTTTATCCCAAGTGAGAATTGTCCAGCCCCAATGGGACCATGTCCTGCCATCTTTCCATTCGTTTACTGTTTATTATGATAGTCCTTGTTCTTTGACTTCTAGTGAGGAAACTAGCCTGAGTTAAATGGGTATGTGCAGACAATGATATGAATACAATAGAAGATGAAGGCCAAAAAGTAGAAAAGGTAGTTCTGAAGAGATACAGGAGGGTAGAGGGTATTTGAAAAAAATCAGATGGAAAAGACCGAACCTGGTACAATCAGGCCTGGAGAGCTTTGGGGAATGTTTTGATAGGTGAGAGGTTGATTTTTTTTTTTTTTTTTTTTTTTTAGAACATGTCCAGGAGTTGTGTACCAGGTAGAACTATAAGGGAAGCGACTGTATGCTTGAGGTCCAGTGAGAACACTAACTTTGGTGGACCGCTGATCATGTTTTGAGTGCACCCTCTATCGCACTAGAAATTAAGTTAGGAAAGAAAGAATAATCTGACTTCATTTTAAATGAAAGAGTCACAAAATAATTGGTTCTGGAAGGTGTCTTTAGTCACTTAGCCTACCTTTGTTGAGCACCTACTGTGTGGCAAACACTGTGTTTATGGGCTAGAGATAAAAGAAAAATTAAAGCCCAGAGGGATTCAAAAGATAGTGTGAGAGACACATAAAGAACTCACTATAACTGAGCAGGGATATGCTAGTAAATAATCATAAAAATGTAACTTTACACAACAGACGTGGGAATAAATAACCCTGCTTGGGAATATTGAAGAGGTTGTCAACAATGAGGGGTCTCTGAATTGGGCTTTGAGTGTTAGGAATTTTCCAGGTGGGAAAATGTCAAGGGCATACAAGGCCGAAGGAACACCCTGGACGCGAGACAAAGACGGCATGTCTGAGGGATTGTAAAAGAGATTGTTTTGACTAGAGCATAGGATATAAGTTGCCAAGTGGTGGAAAATAAAGTGTAAAAGGTAGGTTGAAATAAAAGTATCAAGTGTCTTATATTTCCTATGAAAAAATATAGGCTTTTTCTTACAAAAAGGCTTACTTATAATGTTTTAAAATAGAGACTGTTGTGTGAGGTTGAAAAACACAAAATCAGTGTTGTACTGAGTGGATGGCTGACTGGTGAAATTTTCTGATTTTTTCCCCCGTTTAGACACTGTTACAATTCTTTATTTTTTTCCTAAGTAAAGCCATCTGGTGAAAATGTGTGATCTACTTTATTCTCAATATTCTTGGCCTTCACTCTTTTTCTATTTAAAATGCAAAATCTAATCATTATGAACTTCGGACTCTTGAAGTACTTGCTTTGACATCATGGAGTTAATCAGAGTCTTGTCTAATTTTGAGAGCTAGAATGATTGCTCTCTCAGGTTGGTCATTCCCATCGATGGACCGACTTTAGGTTCATTGCACAAGAATCACCTGAGTGACTTGTTAAACTTAATCCTCACAGATTCTGATTCAGCAGGAATGATGAGATTCCCAAGAATATGAATATTAAATAGGACACTCCAGCAATTCTGGTAAACAGCCAGAGGCAGAAGGCAGAGTTCATATTCTGCCAGGAACGCAGAGGGACCATGGATACCATGGGTGGGGATTGGGAAGAGATTCCTGCTAAATCACATCCTGTAAGTGGATAAAACTTTTTGGAATGCAAAGAGATTTCAGAGTTTCAATTAAAGTTATTTTCATTTATCCATCCATTCATTCAATGAATTATTCACCTCCCCATTTAATATTTCTGGAAAGTATAATATGTTTCAGACATAGTACTAAATTGTGATGACGGAGAAATAATTAAGACATTACCCCTGCCATTAGAGTTGACATCAAATATAAGTGAGAGGAAAGAAGAGAGTAATAATTGAGTGTGCTAAGTGCTGTGTAGAGATAAGCAATAGGAATTTGTAGTAAGCACAACATAGAGATCATTCCCAATCTTTCAGAAGATCTTATTTTCTCTCAAAGCATGGATTATTAGCTACATGCTATTACAAATCTATATCCAACTTTTTTCTTCTGCATTCTAGAGCCAAATATATAATTGCCTACTGAATACTTCCTTTTGGCCTCTCCCAGGTACCTCAAAAACAACATAAATCATAAATCAAGCTCATCACTTTCTCCCTCAAACCAATTATTTTCCCAGTGTTTCCTATTTTCATAAATGGCATCACTTTAACCCCAGTTCACCAAACAAGAGCCTGAGAGTTAATCTTCACTCTTCCCTTCTCCCTTAAACTCTGCATGCAGCCACGCCGAGGACCTGCCATAATTGTATCGTAGATGTATGTGTTTACTCTGCGTCCACTGTCATGCCGTCTACATTTCTTACTCAGATGGAAGGGCCCTGTTCACTTTGTCCTTGGCTCCAGCATTGTTTTCTCTCTTATTCATTCTCTGCACTGCAACCTGAATCTCACTCTTCTACTTAGAGCTCTTGGATAGTTTCTCTCTAACTTGGGAAACAAGCCCTCGAGTACCCTGTTCTTGGCTACCGCTCCATGCTCACTTGGTTCCTCTAGCATAAGCATCTTCTGGGAGCTTTCCTTGTGTTGTAGCGAGGCCAAGGCAGTGCTCAAGGGTGGTGTCTCCCTGCTTACCTTCCTTGGAGGGAGCACCCCCACCGTCTCTAGCTGTGTGGGAAACCTGAAGCCTGGCCCTCAGGCTGACGCTCCAGGATAAGTAAATAGGTTGCTTTTTTTTTTTTTTTTAATAGGAAGACTAGGACTGTGTTTCAGTTTGCTCTTTGTGCAGTGCCCCGAGGGTGGCATTCTGTCAATACCTGTCTTTGCAATTGTAAGAGCCCCGTGATGCCCAGCACAGACGCACACTCCCCAGTTTCAGCATCACAGTGGTACAGTGCCACAAGGGAGCAGGGGGAGACTCCTGTGAGCTCACCCACCTGTGCCTGCAGGGCATGCAGTGAGTGTAAAAAATGGCCCTTGCCAGAGCTTCCCTCTCTGAAGAGAATCCCAGCTGTCTTCTGCCCCTCCAGCAGATGCTTTCAGATTAACACCTGAATCCCCTTCATAGATAAGCTGTCCCAAGGCAGATGAGACCACACATGAGCCCTTTGAAAGGAAAATCTTAGTTCCCTAGAGCCTTTGGACCCCTTGGATGACAGCTCCATGGGTTTTCTCTCTTTTTTTAAAATATGTTTTTCTTGATTTTAGAGGGAGGAAGGGAGACTGAGAGAGAGAAACATCGATGAGAGAGAGAAAAATCCATTGGCTGCCTCCTGCACGCCTCTTACTGGATGGAGATTGAACAGGCAACCTGGGCCTGTGCGCTGACTAGGGAATCAAACCGCCAACCTCTGGGTGTGTGGGAAGATGCTCCACCAAGGAGCCCCACCAGGGCCGCCCATGGGTCTCCTGAGCCAGCTGTCTCAGGGGCTTGTCCTTCCAGTGCAGATCCCAAGGGTTCGGGTGCTTGATGTGGGGCACAGACCCCTCACTCCTCTGGGAAGAGCAGTGACTAGTGTGATTCCTCCGTAGTGTGAGCTGCCCTGCAGGGGCGGGGCCGGGGGAGGTGGTCTTACTGTTTCTGTTGTGGTGGTTTTGTTTTTCCGGGTGTGACTTGCAGCTCCTACCGGCCTCCGTGTGATCCTGCTATCTTGTGTGTGGAGGAGCAGCTCGTGTGGTCTTCAGATCTTTTCCAGAGGAAAACTTCATAGGTAGCTGTAGTTTGGGAGGGGAGCAGGGGCTCAGGGGCTCCTCAGGCTGCGTGCGTCCTGCACCCCTCCCTCTTCTCCCTTGACTTTGTAAAAACCATGCTTCTATTTTGCTTCAATTTTTTGTACCAGAAAAGAGTCTCAGAATTACAGAAGGGCTTCGGTCTCTTACATTCCTAATAGTATGCACAAAGTGACTGGATAACTGGCACCAGTATTTCCACGTTCGGTTCACCTTGGATGATAATTAAAGAAACTCAACATTTTGGGGAACTTTATAGACTTATGCCACACTTGGCGGCCTAATCGGATCATCACACGTTCAATCGCACTTTATTCTGGGGAGAGAGCCTTTCCTTAAAGAAGCCTTCTTTCCTCAAAAGAAAGGGTTCTCTTTGCTTCGAGTATTTTTCCTACCAGAGGGCTTGGTGCCTGAGGGCTGAGCCACCAAAGGTTCTCATTGTTAACATCTGTGCTCTGTCTACTGGGCTGGGTCTCCTTTCAGAGTTAGCAGGGGTGTCGTGCCGCTTTCATGTAGTTTCTCCCTTTTCCTTTCCATTTTAAGATCATCTTGCTCTGGGCTTTGCTTTCCCCGGCCTCCCTCCACCACGGGCTGTGGCCCGGTAGGTCTGCACCGTGGAGCTGACGACACGGTAAAAGGTAGGGTACTTGTGGCAGCTGCGTCCTTTAGGGAATTTCTCTTTCCAAGTCAATACTCTTCTCCTTTGGAAAATATTCCTTCTTCCCTCTTTAGATCTTAAGAAGATATCCATAAGCCTGTCATTTAAACCTGCTCTTGGGACAGATTACAAACTACAAAAGCACTAGGAAGAAAATTTGAAATACAATGAAATGTGTAGAAGGACACAAAGCAAGTGACAGAAAAACTAACTCCAAGAGGTTGAACGCTCAGCGAAACACCCCGGAGATGGCCTCTTTTTAGCATGTCTCTTGATCTGAGAAGTCAAACTGTATCTCTCCCCTAATAACACATTTTGAAAAGAAACGACTGGTTTGGGCTAAGGTAGGAGTAGCCGTGGGAATGGGCCCCACCACAGTTTCCTCGTGAATTTGCTCCTGGATGAAACCCAGAAGGGGAGACAGGGCGTCAGCGGCACCCTCTGCACACTTAGGAGGCATGATACCTGTTGCCAGCAAAGTGCGCTGCAGGCTGCCATTTATGCTTGTATTTGAGGAACCTGTAAAAGTAATGTCCCTTTTCAGTGTTTTCCACCTCTGTTGTCTTTAGTAACTTTTAAAAGTGAAAAAGACAACTGAAGTTGAACAGAATAGAAAAAAAAAAATCTACATATTTTCAGAAGCAAAACAAAACAAACCTTTAGCATGAAAAACTATTGTTCAAGTGTCCTTTTGACTGTGGCCCAGGCTGAGATGCACAGTAGTTTGTGGCCTGGGATAATGAGAGGGCATCATAGGCTTTAGAAATGGAGAGATTTGGGTTGAATTTCTGGTTTAGCTATCACAGTTTTATATTCTAAATCTCCATTTCTTCATCTGAAAAATGGGGATAAATGTAATACAGAACTCATAAAAATTACAGAAAATGATATACACAGTCTGGCTAATAAAGGAATAGATTATTATTTTTTTATTTACTGATTTTAGAGAGAGATAGGGAGGGACACACATGCACAGAGAGAGAGAGACAGAGAGAAACATCGATTTGTTCCATCGATTTATGCATTCATTGGTTGCTTCTTCTGTGTGCCCTGACTGGGGATCGAACCTGCAACCTTGGCCTGTGGGGGCCTATTCTAACCAACTGAGCTACCCGGCCAGGGCAGGCAATAGTTTCTTCAATATTTTTGAGGGCTATTATTATTTGGGAAATGTGGCAATGCTGCGTTATTAAAATCAGAAGTTAACTTTGGAATTTCAGAACAGTAGTCCTCTATACATGCAAAAAATGTTTTCCTAAGCAGAGGCAAGTCAGCACCTGTTAGAATATTTTAATTTTCTCTGGAAGAACGGGAAAAAGAATTACCACAAAAGGAGAGGTGAAGTCTCTTTTTAAATTTTTAATTATTTATCTTATTAACACCTTCTTATAGTTCAAGGTGTGGTTAAGGAGCTCGATTGGGAGGCCAACGGGAGTAGGAATACAACTGCAGGATGTAGGAAATGTTGTGACGTGCTGCAGTGATGCTGCTGGTATTCTGAGCACTGAAAGGAATCCTTACATCTTTTAAGGCAAAAAGCAGCTAATTTAAAATTAGTTAGAAACATGTGAATATATATGATTAATAAGTGGTTTGTGTGAAATGTGAAAACTGTGTTCATATTTTTAAGGAAATTATACTTTCAGTGATGAGGTTAGAACTGGCCCAAAGAATATTACTGAACTGGGAAAATTATTACC
Organism: Miniopterus natalensis; assembly: GCF_054644295.1. Lineage (NCBI taxonomy): Eukaryota > Metazoa > Chordata > Mammalia > Chiroptera > Miniopteridae > Miniopterus > Miniopterus natalensis. The sequence goes on along the minus strand of NC_142096.1, from coordinate 31,080,445 downwards.
AAAGGAAAATAAGAAGTCCCAATAAGAGTTAAAGTAATTTAAACCCTTATGATTTTAAAAAAAACCACACCAAATGAGACAAACTGTTTAAACATCAGAATAGTTAGCTTATATGGAGTCATATAAATGATATACAAGTTAAGTGTATTTCTCAGGATAACACAGAATGGATCCGCTTCAATGACAAAAACAAAATAAGCAACTGAAGTTACATGACTTTTAAACATAACAAGGAAAGGCACTATATATAGGGCAATTTGTAACTGAAAATGGCATAATATTCTTGAAGATAAAACTATGTAGATATATGTTATGTTTGGTGTGTGACTAGATTATGCAAATAACTTTCATAGCATTTTCTATTTGCTTAAAAGTTCACGAGGTAGGATATAAAATGACTGACTGCAGATTGAGAAGCAATCTCTTTTATACTTGTTCACCTGCAAAAAAATCTAGTGTGTGTTGGGTGTTGTGCAGAATTAGGGTTCCCAAAAATTAGATTCTGTGCTTAACTAGCTACCCCTTTCAAAGGACAAAGCAGCACCAAGGGAGATCGGTACTCGTGTATGAGTATGGCTCTGAAGGGAGCAAAATACAAATATGCCTCTTTGGCATGGTGATTATTTTGAGCTGGTTGTTATTATTTTTTAAAATATGTTTTTATTGATTTTTTTAGAGAGAGAGGAAAGGAGAGGGAGAGAGAAAGAGAAACATCGATGTGAGAGAGAAACATTGATCAGCTGCGTCCCATACACACCCTGACAGGGGATTGGATTCTCAACTTGGCCATGTGCCCCGACCAGGAATTGAACTGGAGACCTTTTGGCGCATGGGGTGACGTTTAGCCAACTGAGACACACCAGCCAGGGCTCAGGTGGTTATTTTTAAGACATAGTAGACACAGGTAGTGCTCTGAAAACTGAGTGGAAGCTCCCCTTTTATCAGAATCATTTACATTTGTAGGGAAGTGTCCCTTGGTAAGTGTTTCCCTCTCTGTGCCAGAAAGAGAAGGTTGTCTCTGAATCTCTGGAAACTTAGGTCAGTGTAGAAAGCAACAACTTAAATCTTTGTAACAACCTTACTCCCTTTACTATGCTTTTCCTGGGAACCTCCCATAACTGGGTTCCTCCCTCAACCCCAGCATCTTTTGTCTTTAGCTGGAGATGTTATTGAAGGTGGTGACTTGATTTTCCCAGTTTTCCTGGGTGTTTCTCATGTATGCAGGAGGTGTATAAGTTATCGAACTTCTGTTTGTTTATCTCCTGTTAATCTGTTCTTTTATTATAGGGCTGTCTCAGCCAAGAACCCAGACAGGTAGAGGGAAAATCACTTTTCTTCTCCCACAGATCAAAGTCCTAGGAAAGAATGACAGTTTTATGATTGTTTTGAAATTTCCTGTAGAAAGCGCTCGCCTTCTCGCCTGCATCCGTGGTGAGCTGCTCCCACGGACCACTCCCTCCCTTGCTGTGTCTCCATCCTGGGGAGTGTGCCCTGACTGTTCCCTTGATCTAAAAGTTGCTTTCTTCTGAGTCTCAGGTGGTTGTGTCCTCACTTCTGTCAGGAGTTTACTCAGATGTCACTTTCTCCTTAAGGCCTCTCTGACTACTGTGTTTAAAATTCCAGTCTTACTTCCATTCTCAGCGTGACTGAATAGAAAGGATTTCAAATTCAGAATAAAGTGTTTTGTAAATATTTATGTTTTTTCTTTTAAGATTCAATTTAATTTTAAACTATTGCCCAATTTTATATTCACTTCTGAGAAATCATAAAAGACAATATTTTTCATAAAACATTTGTGTTAAATACAAATGGCTATTGGTTTAATTGCTTACATCTTTAAATACAAGGTAACCTTTAACTTTAGAAATAAAGCTGAAATGAGAATATCTGAGGACTAAAGTGTGCTCAAAGATTTTCGATGCCACTATCTATATTGAAGTACCCAGAATGTATTGACAATAATACTTATAAAGGTAAAGTTGATTTGGTTACCATAGACTAGAAATTTTCTATACTTTGTTATAATAATCCAGTGTGATTGGTATTACTATGTCTGTCTTACAAATGTAAAAAGTGAGACCAGAGTAGTTAAGTCATTTGGCCAAGGTCACCCAGCTGGTAATTGGCTGTCAGGGTTTTTGTTTAGGTTCATTGCCAGCAAAAGCCCTACTCGTCCTTAGAGCTCTATGCATTCCCTCTTGGAAGCAAACAGGCCATGAGACCAAATGGTGTGTGGCCATTAATTATGGTGTATAATATTATTATGGAATAAATGAGAACATATCTATATTCAGTTTAAGGTTAAAAAATGCAAAATCTTTTGTTCATAGATTTGGGACTAGCAGTGCAGGGGTCCATAAACCACAGTCTATTTATTGATGACATGACCTACAAATGTTAGCCGTTTGACAGGTAGAAATACAGCTCGCGATCCAATGTAAATGTAATAAATTTCAGTGCTATTAAAGATTACTTTGGTAACTGCAAACCAAAGGTGCAGTCATTTGCATGAAACATATAAATAAGGCTTGTGACTTGCATGTGGTCGCAGGCATAAATTTGGTTTACTTTTTCTAAAAGGCAGAACTTGGCTATGAGCATTAAAGATGACTCGTATGACCATGTTAATCTTTCTACCTCGTATTTCAATTTTTATGGGAACTTTATTACTAAATAATATATCTCTGTGCTCTCCTTTTGGAGCCCTGCTGCCCATTACTTGCCTAAACTACACTCTGTCATTACTTATATGCCTCATATACTGCACAGTCCATGATGGCTGTCTTCCTAATAAATTCTTCATCACTTTCCATATAATCATTTGCATTGCAGCTTCATTAATATCCTTTCATTCAAAGATCCAGGTAGGCAGCATCCTGCTGAGTAAAAGGCTTTAAAAAAATTAATTAGGCCACAGGAAACTGCTCCTGGGCTTTAGTCAATGTCACGAAATAATGCAGTTACTAATATAATACTGGTGGCTTTTGAATAACAGATTAATTAGGGACATCCTTATATGGAGGAATAAATGGAGTATTCATGACATGATTTTCACTGCAACAATAAAATGCAAAAGCTCGGTACTCAATCAAGTTTAAACCTGGCTCTGTTGCCTCGATGTGTGTAGGTTTCTGAGACTCGGAAACATTCACGTAGCGTGGTCCCCATCACATTCACGCCAGAACCTTTCCACTGAAAGTGAGCTCACCTCCCACAGCTCTATCTACTATAATAATTTAAGGTAATGCTTTCAAGAATTTTGCCTTATATCCCAGATACCCTGCTCTCCTGTGGTCTTTGTTTGGGGCAGAATCCCTCCTATTCTAAATTGTGTTTGAGCTGACGCTCAACATTGCCTTTTCCTTTTCTTTCAGAGACTATCTTTATGTTGTTTGGAGAGGACGCGTAGGCTACTGTAATCTAGGGGGGAATATTCTGAATTTATAGACTATCCCATAGGTGGGAAGGGTGAGTGTATCTTCAGCTATAAATTAGAAAATGCATTGAGGAAAAGAGTTTCACAGGAAAGAAAAAATGTGAGTGGCAGACTAAATGTGATAATGTTTGAGGGTTAACTCAGATGGACTGAATGATAAAGGAAATTTTTCATTGAAAAAGTTGATGCATTTGATAGACACATACTGAACTGTAATGTCTAAGTTGTGACTAGGTAAGAAAAATTCCATTTAGATTTTGTAAGGCTTAACTAAGATTTAAATAAGCATTACATATGAATTTTACCCAATTAGGCTATTATGCTGTAATTTTAAAATGTGACTGTAACACAGAAGTCATTTTTGTAAGCCAATTGTGATGTAGTTTAGGGTTTCAGGTGTCTTAGGTCACACTGGTGGTCTGTTATCTTGCCTCGCTGCAAAGCAGAGGCAGTTGTCCTGGTTCAAGTTCCTGTTTCTTGGAGGGTTCAGACTGTGTGGGTCCACATCTGATGACCCAAGACTGTCCTTTGGGCTTTTTATGCCCAATTCCTTTGGTTTCAGAAACCAACAGTTCTGTTCCCGGGAAACACATAGTTAGGATTTCAGTCTGACATTTTGGTTTCTATTCTCTCTTCATTTTATATCCCCAAGAGGTTGACCTTATTTTTATTCCACTTTAGCAATACCTATTTACTTTTTTTATTTTTATTTTTCATTTAAATACTTTTATTATAAATGGAAGGTTATCTTTTTTTATTTGTAACATAAGAAAAATAATTCATTTAAAGGATGTTTGCTCCATTTCATTTTTGTTATAAAGAGGTCTTCTGACACATTTAGCTTGCTATATTAGAAAAAACACAATTATTGTGAAAATTTAAAAAAACCCAGAAACTTCACGTAACATGGAGTGGGGAGGCTGGAAGACAAGTCACACACCTGTCACTCCACTGACCTGACACACTACTGACCCCCAGGAAGTGAGGCCCGTGCAGTGGGCCGAAGGGAAGCCTCTTAGTGCCCAGCAGCAGCTCAGCCAGCGGACAGCACTGCACCTCCAGCTTTGTTCAGGAGAAGAGCTCCTCCCAAGCCCCGACAAGTGTCCCCTCCTTTGTTTCTCTGGACTTGCAGTGTTTCGCCCTTAGACCACATGTCCCAAATTGCGGTTCTTTATTGTTCCCAAATAAACCCATTTCACTGGAGAAATATCTGGCTGTCTATTTTTTACAGGGTGACATCATACACATTATTTTAGGTGCTCAAGAGAGATCAAAAATGTAATAAACACATTTTAAACATAAAAATTAAAGTAGAAAATAAAACCCAAAATGCTTGGCATATAAAGGGCAAAACGGAACATGAAGACTAAAGATATGTTTTTATTTGTGAATCCAAGGAAATGAAATATTTGTATCAATTCAAACAAAATGAAATATCAGAAGGATAAGAAGAAATATGCAATAACATATGGAATTAAATTTTACGTATTAGAACTTTGAAAAATACTCAATACCTTTGTAGTATGGAAAAGGCAACATTGTTACAAGATAGTTATATTAAAATAATTTTATCTCTAATGTACCTAACAATTCCTTCTAAATTTACAGTTTAAAGTGAGAATGCTGGGGTTACACTGCCTGAGTTTAAATACCTGCTCTATCATGTTTCTACCTGTGTGAACTTCAAAAAATACTTCATTATTCTGTGGCTCAGTCTCCTCATAGGAAAAATAATAATTGTAGTATCAACATCCTAATTTATTTAGGAACATGAATGAGAGACTATGTAGAAAGGAAACAGCCTAATTTGTGGCACATAGTTAATGCTGGCTTTTGGTTTTGTTATCAGCTTAGAAAACGAGAAAGCAGTTAATACTGGCAGCAGAGTCCGGGCTTCACACTGCTGTGTGGAGTTAGACACACTTGTGGCAGGTCTGAGACAGGAGCCGATAACCAGCGGCCGGCTTTCTGCTCTAATCTCCCAGTTGAGCAGGTCCTGCTGGCAGATCCCGAGGGTAAGCAGAGGGGACGGGCGGCCCAATGGGAAGCTTCCGTGGTATCATCCGATTTTATCTTTAAATTCTGACAGGCCTGAAAGGCTTGAGAATGTTATAAAATCCTTTGTTCCTGTGTTTCCAGGCCTCGGTTGATCTTGTTTACTTCTCTGGAACAAAGCCAGTGGGATAAGGGGCATTTGCGGTTCTTCCTTGTGTTGAAATACTTGTTTACTCGAAGGAAAACTTCAGATATTCTTTGGCAAAGTATTCGAAAGGCACCCACTTTGCAATGACCTCTAGTTGAACTAATGCTACTCCTTGATGGGTCAGCTGCATTCGTTGGTTCCTCCATTCATTACCTAGGATAAGCAGTAAGCATTTCTGTGGTCATGCAAATGTGATGATAAACCCTAATTATTTTTCTTACGTTACAAATAAAAAAAGATATGTGCCTACAATTTAAGTGGCTCTTTCTTTCCAGTTAGTTATGCAAGTGAACATTGTGTCTTTGTTCTTTCTTCAGGTCTTAATTTAATACAGTCATTGATTCTCCCATTACTATCTCTTACCTTGTAGATTTCTAGCATTATTTGAAGATAGCCTTTGACCTCTGGTGGAGTTCTATTTTGCCCCACAAGCAATGATTTATTCTAGCTTACATTTCCACAGAATAGCAAGTTGACCAATGAACAATGCTATCAAAAAGAAAAAGGAAAAACACAACCAAAATAATAAGTCCATCTCTTTTAAGTTCACTTTATAATTTTCTTTCTGGTACCCCATGCTAATCTATGTGTTTAAATGCCGCTGCCACCCGCTGAGGAAACCTTTTCTTAATATAACTGTTAATGGAATAACCATTAAGAAATAAAATGGAATAACCATTAATAAGAAATAAAAGCAAAACTTTATTAAGAAATATAACATCGTTATGAACTCAAAGTCAACAATCTAGGCTCACAAAACTTTAAAATACACTAAGATGGAAAAACTAAAATTGCCTAAGCTACTCTGATTATAATACTAATTGTACATGAACCGCTTCAGTTTAAAATGGAGTCTATAAAGTATCTTTTCAGGGAATATATATTTTAAAATAATATTCCTGTGAGAATTTGCTACAATGTAATTGTTAGTAAAGCTACTGAAAATGCAAATTCGATGCTTTTTATACACTGGGAGTTTCTCATTAAAAACATCGTCCTCTCGTTTCTCCCCGCAAAATACCCTCCTTTTTTCTCCCCGGCTGTCTCCCTAGATAGTCCTTGTTTTTCCCAATGAAGTGTATTAACAAGGTTGGCTAACCTGTGGTTTTTCATTTGTTTCCTCAATTTCCACTTCTTATTTTAACTCCTATCTGGTTTCTTTTCCTGTTAGTCCAGCAGAAGAGCTCTTGCTGAGATCACCACTGACCTCCAGATCACTGATTCCTTGGGCCATTTTTGCAGGTCTGATCTCAGCAGCACTCAACATTGTTGACCACCCCCTTCTTGAGAGACTGGCTTCCACGACCCCAAACTCCCTAGATTTTTCTCCTCTCTGATCATTCCCTTTGTCCCTATCTCATTTACAGATAGATGCACCTTCTAAGCCAGAAATGTGTGGAGTTCCATTGGTAGATGACTTTCCACTTGTCTTCTCAGCCCAGATCTCTTCTGGCCCACATTCCTTTTAGTGACAAAAGTTCAAAAACAAGAATTCATCTGTAACACCTTCCTCTCTCTCACACCCTTTCTTTAATCTATTTGCAAGTTCTTTTGATTTTACTTTGTAACAAACTCTCCAATCTGGTAACTTTTCTCCATCACAACCAATACCTCACTCATCCAAGCTGCCATCATTCTTTCTTAAATGGATACTGGTGCATCTGGAGAAGTGCCTCCCTTAAATGTCTCCAATTCCATATTTACTCAGAAGCGAAAACAAATTTCATAAATATAAATTTTATCGTAACAGCCCCTTATGTACCAAGTGGCAGTCCTTCAATAACTCCTCATTAATCTTGGTGCAAAGTATTATAAAGTGTGGCCAAAGAGTACCTCCATCCTCTGGCTGAGTGATTCTTCTAGCCTCATCTTCCATTCGTTCCTCCAGGAACTCTCTCCGACTTCATACTCACAATCAAAACAAGACACTACTCAGTAGGAGAGACAAACAAAAAGCATAGTTTATTCTTTGCCAAGCAAGGGAGAGTTGTAATTTCAAAACATAGTGTCTCAACACAGAAAATGCTGATCTGATACCGGAAGCAAGGAGTTCTGCAAGTGGAGAGCTTTCAAAACAAGAATGTTCAAGGATTGGCTGACTGTGGGCTCCAAAGCATAGTTTCCCACTGGGGCTGCAGCTGATTGGCCTTCAGAAGTGTAGGCTGTTGCCAATTGGCTTGCAGAATAGAAACCCTGTAGCTGATTGGTTGGCATTCAGAGGCATTGTTACTGAAACAAAGGCATGGTCCCAGTTGGCCTGGGATAGATGTAAAGCAAATTCTGGTGGTTAATAGTGCACAGCTTGGTGTAATGTTCTGAGACAGTCCATCTTTTTTTGAATGCAGAGATTAGGAAGTTTTATTTTTATCACTGATCTGACTCACGTCCATTGCACATGCTAATGTTTCCAGGTGGAATAGTCTTCCTACTTACCCTTCATTTCTCATCATATACAAACTTTCTGAGAAATAGGAAGGTTTTTCCTATATGGTTATAGAATTGCAATCCCTTCCACCCCATTGTTTCTCTCCCAAACCGTAGTAATGACAGGGACAAGACAGAACCAGAAGAGTTCTACTTACATCCCTGTGTGCTGAACCGCGCACATGGCTTATTCTCTCGGTGAAGGAAAAGCTGGTGATTTGAATTGTTGGCTTTTACATTCTCTGTAATGGAGGTAGACAAGGGAGAGAGGGGCTGGAAATGGAAGTCGATCAGCTAAACTACAGTGGCTGCCACACGAGGTAAAGCAGGTAATAGAACAACAGAGAGTTTTCCACAGGAAGCTGAAGGACAATAAATCTTGTCCTTATAACTGCAACTGTATGTCTGTTGAGAAGGTGGCTGTTAGTGTGTGCGTGTGTGTGCGTGTGTGTGTGTGTGTGTATGGGAGGGGAGAGAGAGAGAGAGAGAGAGGCTGATGACATTTTTTTTTTTTTGACATGAAGTAATCACAGACAGAATCAATTTGTATCTTAGCTACTGTAGGTGAATCTGAGCAATACTTCCTATGCTGGGATTAAACAAACACAGACTTAACCAAGAATCTCAAACACTCAAAAATAACTTGTTATTCTGCGTCGGGAGGATCTCGGAAACAAGACGTGAGAATTGACACATGAGAGTTCACAGTCTAGGACGCAACTCTTAAAGTTTTATAAGTATTTAACCTTTTAAATCCTCAAAACCAGCCTTTGTGGTATGTACCTTTGTTAATCCCTTATAAAGATAAACAAACTCAGGTACAGAGAGGCTAGATACTCTGCCAAAGTCAGCATGAAGTAATTGTGAAGCCAGAATTTGAACCCAGTCTTGTAGACAGAGAGACCCAGATAAATAAGAATGAAGCAAAAAAGTGTGTAATGTGTGTTAAGCAGCAAATGACCAGAGACAGTTCTATAGAATTTCCCACAGAGCAGTGTGGCCTGTAAGCTTCAGAAAGTGTGCTGTGTGGCTGTAAATGCCAACACAGCATTGGTTTAGTGGACAGATACCTGAGGCATGGATGCAAACACAGACACCTTAGAGGAAAACTTACAGATCTCTCCCTCTCTCTTTCTCCCCATCTTTTTTCTTTATCTAATGCTTCTGCTCTAATACCTTGATAGTCTTTCCTCTAGAATATTGATGTAACAGATATAACAGAAATAGCGGAAAGAGGGAATACTGAAAAGTCTAACATAAAGCTTTTAATACTTAAATGTTTTCTAATAATTGATGTTTTCCTATTTATAATGAAATTTATCAAAATTAAGTAAAATAAAAAATTTATTCAGTGGTCCTAGCCAAATTTCAAGTTTTTAGTAGCCACATGTGGTTAGTGGGTTCTACATTAGTCAGCATTTCCCTCATGCAGAGTGACTCCTGATCACCCACTAGTATTTATTACATTATTTTGTTAGTTATCTCTGATCTTTTGTTCATAATTTTCTCTCAGAGTATGACAATTTTCTGAATTCCTAATCTTGCCAATTTTTCTCTCTTTTTATTTTCAAATAGAAAAGTTTTTTCTGTGTCTTTATCAGGTAGAAATATGTATTTAAAAAATTGGGCTCAGCTTGGTGGTCCTTCCTCTTCACGAAGACAACCTGCACTCCAAATGAATAAACTGACACTGATGGAGATATGTAATTTGCACAGGTTTCAATAATAAAACATGGTATGCAAGAGGGACTATTTATGTTCATTTATATGTTTTTCTGTTGGAATTGTTACTGGTGAAAGTGGGGTTCTTATACCACTGGAATAAGAATTTCCAGAGGCCCCAGCTTTATTTTTGTGGAATGAAATCCCTAAGTTTCCAAGGTCCCATTTCCCCTTGTCCCACCAAGGAAGAAGTGTAGTTGTGACTTTAATAGGGCTAGAATTAGAGTCAGTGTCCAGAGTTTTCCTTCCATGTTGGAGCAGTGTCTAAGCCAGCATCAGGCTAGCTTAGCTTGTGTTCTCTGCTGCAGTCCATAGGTCTATTGCATGTGGGGTCCGCAGAGCCACATGGCTATGGAGGATACATGGGGAATTCAGGGAAACAGGAATGAGAGAGCCCCACAAGCCAAGAGCCAAGAGAGAATTCCTTTGGTTAGGGGATTATGTATTCCCAAATTTTCTCAGACTTGCAATGGCCACACCTATTCTGGCCAATGATCTCTGTTCCCAGATGTGACTGACAGGCACCTTCTCTAATCACCCCAACTTCTCTGCACATGTGTCTACCTCCCCTTTGTTGGACGCTTTCCCCAGTGTTTTGCAGGGAACAGGCTGGTGGTTTCCTGGGGAGTATGAAATTGCAGCTTCCTGGTGAAGCTGCCCAAATGACATGCCTATTATGTCTGGCTTTGCCTTTGTTCCTTTTCTGTTATTAATAACTAGTTAATTAAAATGGTATCAGAATAAATCTTGTTTTGAATATATTGTGTAGTAAAATTATTTTGTAATTAGTACTAAACATAAAAGAACAAAAAATAATTTCACTTATATAGTATCCTAAAAATACTTGAGTGATTCTTGGTTGTAGACTTATTTTTTTTTTCACTCTGTAAATTTAAGGTGATTGCGGTAAAAAGGTATGATTATATATACATAGTGTCGATGGGCTTACGGGTATAAAGTAATTGCTAATTAATCATCAGTGGTAATTAGTAACTCTTGCTGACACTTCTCTTAAGTCACTAGTTCTTATAATGTTTGGCACATGGCCCACATTTAGTAAATTTTGATGAATGTAATCATATTAATGCAGTTGATAACATTCAAAAACATTTTCCAATAAATAATAAACATCCTAGAAATTGATGTTTTACTGCTAAAGCTTTTGGCAATATCAAAATTGGAATTTTGGCATTAAAAACCTCATTAGAAGTTGAAAAAATCATTCAAAGATGTTATTTGGCTTAAGCTACATTTAAAAGCACACGTTTTTAAAAATTATAATTATTGTTTATAGACAAAGTATTTTACATGTCACCTATTTTTGCAAAAACAGCAAGTTAATAATTGATCAGTAAGATGATAAAAGATCTAATAAAATATCTCTCTTTCAATAATTTTAAATGAATGTTACAAAAGTTTGTGGAAATCATACCCAATTTTACTGAAACATATGCTTCCAAAAATAGGGTGTCCATGTTAAGTGAATTTCAAAACATGAGGCATTCTAGTTTTTGTTTTTAACAAGAATTTTTATTAAGATTGCATTCCATTTCTCCATTTAAGAATTTTATTTCTGTTGTTTCATTTTGGACTGTTTTGACTATTTTGTAAACTCCACTTAATTTCAGCTCCATTTGAAAATAGTCAAAATAATGTACCTCTTTTGGGCTAAAAGGAAACTTCATCCTAATCTTTTACCTTCCTCTACCCATCCACTTTCCTCACCGATCACTTTAGGTTTAACTCAATAATTAGGCAATCCCATCTTTAGAGCCCTCCACAGAGGAATTTTCTGTCGTATTTGATAAGACTTTCTGATATTAAACTGGTCTCAAGGTCAAATTTTGGCAAAAAGGTAAATTTACAAACAGAAGACATAGATTATGGACCAACATTGACCTTTGTTACTTGTAGAGTCACATGTCACAAAATAAGCACAATACCACTGCCTTGCATTTCCCACAGGATTGATATGCAAATGCTTTGCAAATTCTATATCAAGATTTTATTATTTTATAACATTTCCCAGTTTAGAAGAGGATTGCATTATAATTATCATAGCAAATTACTTATGTAATTTAAATTCCTTTAAAATTATCCAAGAAAATCTTTCTAGATATGAACCATTTTAATGACTCACTTTCATTAGGCAGGTTAAATCTATATTTAAGAATGGAAGTTTATTGTTCTTTAAATGAACCAGTAATAAGCATATCCAAGGAACAAGAATGAATAAAATCCCTTCGATTCCCAGTCAAGTACAAAAGCAGAAGCTAGTCTCCTTCCTGCTGTCTTTGAGAGGCTCACATTTTTGTAAGGAAAGTTTCACCAGGGTGATTGTCTTAATTATTTTTACTTGAGTAACAGTACCTAATAAAGCCCTCGGGATTGTTGCCTAGCTCAGTAGGAGAGGAAATAATAGGGTATCTTCGCATTTTCCGCCTGGAAATCATGCCCTCGGTTACTTTGGTTCTTCTTCTTTCATGTGGTGTGAAGAGTGGAAAGGAAGCCTCGCCGAGAGGTAGCCTGGCTTCACCTGCCTCTCAGGACTCTGCATTTGAAAAAGCACATTTTTCAGTTAAAGGAAAAAAATATATATGGTAATTTAGTGTGGATTTAGATTCCCTTTGATCCCCAGACTTTGAGGAGAACCTGATGTGACAGAGCTCATGTGGCTGACTCAGGTGCCCAAGATGCCATCCTTCTGGTGTGATGCTTCAGAGAGACTCCTTTGTGCAGTCAGCAGGGAAAGAGGTCCTTTTAATCCAAAACAACAACAATACGCTCTCCCTTTATGGGCAGCATATTATGAAATGTTAAGCTCATTAGGAAAAATGCAACAGCATAGTGAAGTCTGTTTTTTTGTTTTTACTTTTCATCTGTACTAGCTTTTGATTATTAGGAAATTGAAAGGAGTCCACGTGCCTTTGAACCACAGCGAGGGGCGTGGCAGGGAGAGAATATTTTGAGAGCTTGCATTATTACTCTGTTCTTTTAGAAAGGGCCAATGTGCTGGGCTAAATTGTTCATTTTCAAACTTGAAAGATTTGTTCTCCTAAACAATTCATTTCTGGAAAGGAACTTGCAAGCCAGGGTCATGGAGAAAGTTCTTTTCCTAAGATTTCAAAAGACATGTGTGTGGATTTTTCTGAGTTAAAAATACAGCATTCCCCAAGATATATGATTTCCAAAGTGTCTCTTCATTATCGTTCAGTGCCCATTATAGCATTTTCTTAGACTGCATCAGTGTGATAACCAGGGATTCAATCCATCTGTCTGAACTAGGGGTTTTAGCATTTCCCTTTTGTTCTTGAAATAGTTTATTTTGAAACTTTATAAATGTATTTTTCTGCTATGTTGTGCACAGCTTCCATTGCCTGGCAACTGCTTCACTATCTTTATGGGTAACACAGAGAAAAGAATAATGCTCTGTAGCAGATTTAAAAAAATTAAGGAAAGGTTGGAATTTAAAAATAATTAAATATATTTTAGAAGGATAATTTATATGAGTGGGAAGAGATGGAAAAACGGAAATAAGGCAACCAATGAAAAAGTGTACATTCTCCCATTTAAAGTAACAATATAACAGTAGCCCATCAATGTAACAGTATTTAAAGTATATTTGTCCATAGTGACAGTTGATAAAATTGAAAATACATATATACGCATTTCACATTTCTCTTCAAATATATATACTATATATACATTTCTCTTCAAATATAAATATATACTATGTATATACTATAGAGTACATATGAAGAGAGTGTGTGCAACTGTATTATTGGTTATTTTAATTCAAGAAATTATTTACTGCCTTTTACTCAATCATTTTTCTCACAGAGTTTATGGCTTGCTTTACTGATTGACTTCCAAAAGAAATTAAATCTGGCTTTTGTTAATGTTCTATTATTTAAGCAAGTTTTTATTTTCTTGATTAGTTGGACAAAGGAATATTTTAGCTAGAATTGACGTCAGCAGTTCATAGTGACAGGGGTGGAGAGTAGGATTAAATGTCATCTCTCATTTGAACTGGAATTAGAGACTCTAGTACTACAGTTCAAAATACATCTTTTCCATCCCCCACTGACCCCGTCCTCAAATATTTGCAAAAACCTCAAGAAAATCAGAAGTGATCAGTCCCATTAATTCTTAGTAAGATGGGGATTTTGATTTTCTTTTTAAAAATATAGTTACATGCAATATTGTTAAGTTTCAAGGGTACAGCCTAGTGACTTGATGTCTATAGACCTTCTGAAGTGATCACCATGACAATTCTGGTAACCTTTTGACACCGTACAATGTTACTACAACATTATTGACTTTATTACCTACGCTGCACACTAAATCTCCATGACTTATTTATTTTATTACTGGAAATTTATACCTTTTGATTCCCTTCACTTTTTCCCCCCACCCATCTCCTACCCCCTTATGCTAATTATAGTGATTAATGCTTGGTGCTGTATTTCTATTTTTGACATGGGTTTATAAGTACTACCTATATTAGTGCTGGGAAGAGCGGTAGTTTCTTAGTCTCTTAAGTTGTCATGGAATCAGTTTATTAGGAATCCAAAATGTATTTCTGTGCTCTAATACATGGAAGACTTCGGGCTGTTTGCTGTTTAAAGGGTACTTAAGCCGTTCCTCCTGGGGACAGGTGTTGGATTAACATGGTGATAATTTACAGTTGCTTCAGGGGTGCTTTTTTAGTTTTGGGAATTTACTAAGTAGGACTTGGAATGCGTTTATGTATCTTTTGTTAACCTCTCTTTTTAGTTCACTCCTTGCACATGGCTCTTTCTTTAACCCATTCCGTTCAACGCGTAATGGACTTGGGTGGAGAGAAGAAAGAGCACAGACCTGGGTCCCACTTCATTTTCTGGTGTTGCCTCAATACCCAGCAGTGAAGGTGGAAAGAAAACCTTCATTTCCCTCCCCTCGTTCCCATGGGGGTGGGATGTTGGCTAGACTAGCACAGGTGGACCTTTCTACCAGCCTCCGTTCCTGCATGAGAAGGGAAGAGGGAGCCGGTGTGGTAGTGAGCCTGGGAGGAGAAGTGGGCAAGCACCGCTCCGTTCCCTGAGGCCTCGCTGCTCTGAGCCAGGATGCAGAGGGGACACTTTCTGTCCCGCACTCCTGTGTGCAGCCGGCCTCGTGATGTTCCGACGTCGTCTGTGGGAGTTGTGTGTTGGTGGAAAAGGTCTGATGTTCTAGGCAAAAACCTCAGTATCCTTAGTCATCATGTGTTAAGCTATAAACTTATTCATAGTAAACATTTATTGAATGATGATTATTTGCCAGCTTTTACATTATATAATGGAGCTTTAAAGTAAAAATGATATAATCGAGTTATACTCTACTAAGAGATACAGAGAAGTAGGTAACCCAGCCATCTATCTCTGAAGGAGGGCTCGGACAGAGACCACAAAATAGACTGTTAGTGCGTCTGTTTATGTTCTAAATTTTGCCACAATCTCAATCATTGAATAATTCCGGTTATCATTTTACTTTGAGTTTGTGTTTGCTGACAGAACTTAATCAAGGCCTTATATCATGTAGCATATTCAACATGGTGTCTCACTACCAGACGGCCAGAAAAACGCCCTGCCTCCTCATGGTTTGCCATTTGTCCTGACCTGCACAGTCCTCCCGATCCCTGTTCCTTCCTCACCGTCGCTGTCCAGGGCCTCAGGGTCACCTGAGGGGTACAAATTAATTTATGCGTTTATATATATGCTTCTCTGGTCCATACTCCTTTTCTCTTTGGCCTGTCCTTGCTTTTAAGACTAGCCTCTTAGTATTAAGAACTCAGTTGTGTACATAGCTTCATATTAATTGTTAGAGACTTAAAAAATGATTTTATATAACCTATATAATGTAATATATGATGAACTAAAATTAATTTATAGATTAGATCTTCCTCTGCCAATGGGTCATTGAGCACTGGATCTAGTGTGTTGTGTGTGTGTGTGTCTGTGTGTGCGTCTGTGTGTGATTAGACCCAGTGTGTTCTGTGTGATTGGATCCAGTGTGGTGTGTGCGTGTGTGTGTTTGCAATGTGTTGAGCATCTTCAGAAATCTCCATATTGACTGTCATGATGGTAATTGTTAGCCTGAGTGGCCGTATTATATAATGTACTCTAAAAATCTGGGTTTCCTCTTTGTTTTTCCTTTTGCAGGATTAGCACATTTCCTTTGAAAGCAGGATGTTGAGTTATTTCATGGCTAGTTCCAGGATACCATTATTTTGTCCATGGATTATCTCAGGTCAGGGACCCACTGTCACTAAGATGTGACTCACTCACCTTGAACGTGTTGGCACTTGGTTATTTCTCATTCGATTATTCACTGAGTTGAAATCTTTAAATAATTGAGCTTTACAACAATTCTTACTATCTGCTCTTTATTATTTTACAGACCAGTGTGTGGTTTTTTTTTTTTTTTTTTTATGACATCAAATTGTATCCATTTTTAACTTACTTTGCCCATTTTCACAGCCTTCTTTCATTTCAGGAAAGCAGCTACTTTTAATAGTAGAATAGTTTCAGTTTCTATCACCATGGATTTCCAGATTTCTGTATGTAGATTTAAACTTTTTCAACAAGGGTGGCAATGACATTTTATTTTCCTCTGTAATCTACAACCTTATGATTCTTGAGCTTTTATGAGTGGAATGGTTACTATAAATTTCTTAGAAATAAGCTCTGTTCTAAAATGAGGGGAGTGTTCTTAAATCAATAATGTATATGGCAAACTTTAAATATCTAAATTGCACTAGATTGTTATAACAATATCATGGAAATAATGGACTTTTAAGCTTGTAACACATTGTAAATGCTCAATAAATATTGATAATGGGAGGCAGTTTGTGCAGTGGTTGACTGTCTGAGTAGTTTTTGAAACCCAGCTCTGACTCTAGCCACGTAGTGGGCAAATGATTTAACCTCTGTGCAACTGAAGTCGTTCAACTCTTCTAAAGTGTTGAGAACAAAAGTCTCAAGAGATAATTATCTGAGTAGTTGAATAAGTTATCTAATTAGTTGGATGAATTAGCTGGATAATTTAATGTACTCAAGGTACTTAGCATTCAGTTTGATGTGAATATTTGGGATTGCACGGCAAATGTTCGATGGTATTGATGAGGATGAGGGGGAATGATAAGGAAGGTGATTTTGATCAAAGCAGAAAGGAATACATTGGAGGTGTTGATAAGCTCGGCTTCAGCTCCGACTGCAGTTACCCTCCTTTCCCCCACACCAGGAGTTCGGGAGGCTTGCCCATCTATTGAGGTTTCATTTCTGCTTCGATGGAAAAGTTTCTCTCCCATGGCTCTAGATATATGGCAAATCCAGAGTAGAGAACAGAGATAAAAAATGGATTAGAGGTAGAGATTCTAGGATTATTCTAGAGTCAAATGATGAGGAAGGGTCTGTGGGGCAGGCAGATTGGAAACAGGTATCAAAGTTACCAAGCTAAGCAAAGAATATGAGTGTAACAGAGACAAAGAGCTAAGTGTCAGAATGCTGTCCTCAAATTTCTACTTTTACTCAAATGTGAGTGTGCAATGTACTTTCAGTTAAAAATTGAGGGTTCCAGCTCAATGGAGATACTGCATTTTAAAAGCTACATCTTGAAGACATGCCTTCTACAATGCCCATTACATAGTGATCTGTAGAAAATCTTTAATATATATTTGCTGATTAAGTATTATTTGAGTACCAAAAAAAATTGAAAGTAGAAAATACGGTGCAAAGAAGAATGGCAACTGTGCTTACAACAGGAAGGACAAAAATCATTACCTATGTGTTCTAATACTGTCACTTGTAGTTTCGTTTTCAATTTTTACTTTTATTTTTTGTTTTATTTTATTTTTAATTGACTTCACCTTTGAATTCTTGACTTATTTATACTTCATTGAATATCATTTTGTTATTTGAATATCATTTCTCTCATGGAGAAACTATGAATAATAAAGATGAAGTTAAAAGGAATTTTTAGCTTCATTCAGATTGTTACGGGGTGAATCTCTCAGACCCAGTTGCCGTTTGTGACAGACAGACCCTAAGGTGACCCCACCCCCTTTGACCCTGCCTTCTGATATTCATGCTCCTATGTAATCCCATCTCCTTGAATGTGGATGGGACCTGTGACTTCCTTCTAACCAACTGAATCCTGAGGACCTGATGACACATCACTTCCGTGCTTTCGCTACTGCATGTGAGACTTGGTCTTGCTAGTGAACTTTTTACTCTTCTGCTGGACTCAAGGAAATAAATTGCCATGTTGTGAAATGCCCTTGGCAAAGTCATGTGGTGGGAACTGTGAGTGGTCTGTGCAACCCGGAGTGGCCTCCCTCTGAAATCAGTGAAGAAGCTGGGACACTGTCACAGCTCCAGGGAACACAGCTCAGCATCGGCTACAGCCTGGGAGGCCCTGAGCCAAGGGCTCTAAGCCATGCTTGGAATCTTGTCCTGCAGAAAGTGTGAGACAGTAACTGTGTTGTCTTAAGCTGTTAAATTTATGCTAATTTATTATGTAGCATAGAAACTAATAGGACCCCTTCATTATTTAGACTTACTTCTCATTACACTTACAGAAAATTTTCTTGGATTATAGTTCAAAAATATTATTTGTCTTCCATGGTTTTGCTTATCTTCTTCAAGATCTTCAATTGTGGGAACATTGATCTTTTTGGTCACCATTTATTTCAACCATTTTCTCTTTGACCACTTTTCTTTAATTTTATTCTCTTGTTTGATTATTTGTATTCTCTACTCTTTAGTAAGTTTGCTTTCGAACCTGTTGGTTTCAGGTACCTTAGAATTCAGTATTTCTGTCATCTTTTTCTTCCCCAGCTTCAGTGATCTCTTATTTCATTACTTCTTTTCATCTTATTTATTTGTATTACTAGTTCTTGAATTTCTATTTTGGTGCTTTAGAATATTCCCAAATGTTTCTTTGATGAAATGTAACTCAATGTACACAAAAATTTAGAAGGGCTTGAATTTAAAACATAACAGAATTGTTTGGGTATGATTCGGTTCCTTGTGGCTCCTGAAGAAACTGATTTCTCACTGCTGGACAGCGTTGCTTGTCTGGTGTGCAGTCAAGATGACTGATAAATTCTCACGCACTGCTCCTATCCGTGTGAAGACTTGCTCTGAGACACATCTTTGTGTACCGAAAATGGGGTCTCTTGGCCAAAGTTAATGGTTGTCTAGTAGAACGATCCATAAAACAACTAACAATAAGAACTAGGAGCCATTGAATCGGGAAATTCCTCTATTGACCATTTACTTGAGTAGAAAAGTGTGCAGGGGGACAGGGGCTCAATGGAAACTTTCTTTGTCAAGCAGATATTCCTCGCCTAATTCGAACGTTAGCTTTCTTAGACAGCTTTGCCTTCCTAGAGAATCTGATTCTAGTAAAAGGTCCTTGTTTTAAAGCCAGGAGAATGAGTGAACATTTTATCTAAAATAGTAAATAGACGGTAATTTCAAAGGTGTGTTAACTGGAACCGCATGCTGGTGTGTGTGTGTGTGTGTGTGTGTGTGTGTGTGAGTGTGTGAGTGTGTGTGTGAGTGTGTGTCCTTAGGCATTACCTGAGATTACTTCTCATTAAACTTAACACTAAAATTGCTTTTGCCTTGTTTAAGCATAATGGCATTGAAGTGAGTTACAGAGAAGTTAAAGATTTTATTGTTTTCCTATTGGAACTTTAAACAACGTTTATAGAGGAGAAAAATGGATAACTTTTTGTAACTATAATTACATTGGAAACCTGTGTTTAGTTTATTTACTGTTAACAAATTTGTCATCTTTTCTAAACAATATAAACTCACTTCATGAAATTTGGTGTTTTTATTATTTTTAGTGTTAAGGGAAAATGTTGGTAAAAGGAAAATTTTCACTGCCTTATCTTTGGACATGTTTAATTCCTAGATTTCTTCATAGTTTTGACATATTTTTGACAATAGGCGCAAACTCTTCAACTTCCCTTCTCTTCTTTGAAGCTTTTCCTTTTTGGTGTCCCCTCTGACTTTTCCAACTTCAGCTCCTGTTGGAGAGCTTTTGGAAATGACTCTGAAATATTGAAGACATTTAGTGCTTTTATAAATTACAAAGTTTAGAACAATATGTAAAATTCAAACTTGCATAATTGGTTTGGTACAAATATGTATGTGTACTTTTCCAAATTAATAGACAGTGTCAGAGCTTTTCTGTGAAATTCTGCTTAAGGGATTGACCGTCTGGGTAATTCCCATCTTTGTTGGGTTGTGCAGTCCTCCACTGCTTAGAATGCTGTAGGTTAGTTTTAGTGGTGAAGTGTGTAAAGCAAATTTGTTTGCTTTCTTCCTGAGCTTTTATTTCCTGGAAGAACTGAGTTAAGGATATTTTTCTTTTCCTTTTTTCTGAAGTAAAAATTATCCTATAACTAGAGTCCATTTTCATGGGCTATCCATTTTATTTTCTGGAGTGTATTGTAAGGGAATATGCATCTCAGGAACTGTTGAAAGAAAAAAGAGAAAAAGAGGGAAAGGGGCATTGTGGTAATTTATTAGTAAACTACTTTACAGAAAAAAATAACTTTTTTAAAAATACGTTTTTATTGATTTTAGAGAGAGAAAAAGGGAGAGGGATAGAAACATCGATGAGCAAGAAACATCAGTCGGCTGCCTCCTGCACACCCCCTAATGGGAATCAAACCTGTGACCTCTTGGTTCATGGGTTGACGCTCAACCACTGAGCCACCCCAGCCAGGTTATGTAACTATTTTTTGTTGAAGCCCTTATGACCATTATGGAACTTCACTGAACCACAACCCGCTACTTCAAATAATATATCTAAACAGCATGCAGCTCGAGCTTGTCGTTTTTAATTTCTATACTTGGGCATCTATATCTTAGCAAAGTCTCGGCTCACTAGCACACTGAGCTTGTAGTGGATATAATCTGAATCAAAGCACAATTGCAAAAATGTCAAACATGATGAGAAAGAGAGAATCACTACAAAGGAGAATTCGCCACGGTATCTCTCTTGCAGTTCCCAACACAGAGGCCTAGTAGCCTCATCAAAGATACAAGAGATGGAAAAGGCCTATTAGGTCATCAAACCTATCCCCCCACCAAAGAAACAGAGTGAATTCAAGCAACCCTATCTGCTGGCTTCAAACCACATTCAGGAGAGAAAGGCCCTGCTGCTGCTCTTGATACATTATTTTATGACACTGGATGTCATTTGTACAAAAAATCTGAAGTGAATTGTCTGCCCCCAGCATCCTAGAATCACAGAAAAGGCTTTCAGAGCTGGAAGGTACCTGAGCCCAGCCTCCTCATTTTCGAGCAGAGCACTCTGAGGCCTGAGAGGTTAAATGGCTAGCTCACATCCACAAAGCCACTCACAGCTGGACTAGTGTTAAAACCAGAATTTCCAGAGCTGCTAAACTGCTGCTTCTAGCAAATCATTCTGTTTGTTAAGAGAAAAGTCTTGATAAAAATCTATTCTATACATCATACTTAACACATTTGCATTTAACTTATTTCTCTCAATGACCTCATTTTAAAAATTCAAACTTTGAAGTGCCAAATCTAGGTCTTCACTGTGAAAACAGGAATTCCCACATTTACTCTAACTCCGGTCAGAGACTTTCTGTTGAACACCAATTCCCTCTTCTCTGCTAGGCTCAAAGCGATCTAAAGAGGGAGAATAGCTTCACTGGTTGACTGTGTATGTGATGGGAATGAAAGCGCAGAGGTTTGAAAATTTATCTACACCTCATTCCCCCCTCACCCAAATAGCCACTGGGGTTCTATTGTGAAAGATTTTCCTGTTTCACCAGTGGAGATACGGGAAAGCTGGATGACCTGGGAAGAGATGTGGCTTTGACTGAGGATTTTTGTGCCAGGCTCATTTTAGGATGAAGGACCAGGTCAGATACCTGCAGTGCCCAGGTAAGATGAGTGTAGTCAGCTGAGCTGGAGGCAGTCAAACTCAAAACCACAAAGAGCAGCTGCTATGAAGTCCTACTGGCTTAGTTCCAGTAGTATTAGACCTCACAGCTTTTCAAGAGAAGCTGGTGTTTCTTATTTTCCTGAGAAAATTTTTGATTTCAAAACATTGTTCAGGTTAACTAAAGCACTTGCAGATATGGTCAACAGACGTGGTGGTGTCATGGGCACGTGTACATTACATCATACCATTCTAAGAGCCACGTTAAATATTTTCATAAAGACCAAGAAAACGCAGGTTCTGTGTTTAGTAAGTAATTAATTAAAATTAATAAGAGGGAAATCTGGGGAATAAGAATTATTTAAACCAATTTATATAGCACATCATATTCCATGCAGGCTCTCAAAGTAGAAAGAAATAGTATTTGATTCACACCTTTAATGTCTTATTTCTTCATAATTTAATTAGTTCTTCCCTTTTTTCTTGAATTTTTTTTCTGCATGATGTTAATGTTTTCAAACTACAACTAGAGGTTTTGGTTAATAACTGGATTTTTTAAAGAATTTTAAAAACATATGATATTAACAAGGATTCAGGTTTAGATCTGAGTTATTTTGAACAATATATTATTCAGTTGATAAGAAACCTTTATTTTCAGTAGTTTAGAATTCCTCAATCTCTCCCTAGGGAGGAACACATCTGGAGTCTAGGGTTTATTAGCTCAGTAGTTCTGGAAACTTTGTGCACGTCAGAATCACATGGGAGGCTTTTTAAAGGGGGCCTCTACACTTGACGTTTCTGATTCAGTAGGACCTGGGTGGGACTCGATGACTGGCATGTGTAAGAAGCTCCCAAGTAATGCTGATACTTCTGGTCAGGGGATAACACCTTTAAATCCACAGTTTCAGAGAACTGCCATATTTCAAGGTATAAAATACTTAAGAGTCAATTAGACTCTTCTTGTGTTGTTAATAAGCTGCAGAAAGGGAACATGATGGGAGATACTGGCTCAGAAAGCACTTTGGTCTGTGTCTGTGTTCAACTAATTAAGATAAACTATTTTTAATAATTCTAATAATCGCTAAACTTTCTATAATGCTTTTATTGTGCCAGATTGTGCTCTCAGTTCCCAAGTTATTAATTTAATCTTTATAAAAATCCTATTTCCAGCCATCCCCATTTTACAGATAAGGAAATGGGACACGGAAGAGTAAGTTATGCTGGCAAGCAGGAAGCAGTGGTGCTGGGATTGAAGCTCAGGTAACCTGAGGCCTGAGCCCAGGCCCTTGCCCGCTGCACACACTACCTCCCACGAGAGTGACTGCTCTCCGTCAATTATCCCATTCCCTGAGCCCAACCTGCCTCGGTGGAGGGAGCATACTGTGAACTAATATTTGCAGATGTCTTTATTAGGCAGTCTGTTGTTTAGCACATTTACTCAAGTCAAAGTTATTTTTCTGATAATAGATGCTAAAAGCCAATTGACTACAAATAAATGCCATCAGTACTTACTTCTTCACTGAATTGTATTTTGCGAGTGAAAAACGATCAGTTTAGGTTACAGTCAGCACAACCATGGAGTGGTTTACTTTCCAAAAAGCATTTTTGGAAAACAGGGTTCATCATCGCATCGTTTCCCATGTAACATTCCTTAAGTGCCCGTTTATAAAACTGCTGCTGCCTTCCCTCTCAACCGAGGTTTCTGCAGTGCGTGTGTTGCATGTGTATGGTCTTGCTTTTATCTTGAAGTCTCCCTTCATTGCAGACTTTCTCTTTTTTTCCCCCCCTCTTTAATTTTTCCATAAATGTTACTGGAACACTGTATGTACAAGAATTAGACAAAAAATACTACTTGGGACCATTAGTCTACTTACTCTGTCACGTGACTGTTTTAGTGTGTGTGAAGCGCTATTTTGGAGTCAGACATAATCACATCCTAGGGTTCCTCACCTTATTAACTGACAGAACACTATTCCTATTAGACAATTGATCTTGGGCAGATGAAGCCATTAAAAACAGGACTAATTAGCTGAAGAGGGGAGACGGTAATGCAGGCTGCCTCACTTCCTTTTATGCTTAGGGAGGTTGAAGTTCCAGACAATAATTGATATGCAGTCTGCCTTAATTGTGGTTGTTAACAGCAGTATTATAATGACAGGCTGACAATTTCCGTCTAGCCTATTGTATGTTTATTTCAGAACCCAAGAACCACTGGGTATTCTTTTTGGTTAACCTGAATCTCAGAGAATGCATTTTATAATGTCCTAGAAATCAACATTTGACAGCAAAACCCAGCTTATGAGTTATTTGGTAGATGTCTGCAGCATCAGACATTTGTCTGGGATGAGCACGGTGCCCCAAACTAGGTGGGTTTATAGGATGGTGTGTTTGGATAAGAAAGGGTGGGGTTGGAGAAGAGTAACTCTCCTCTCCTTTTATTTCCAAGTAACCACTTAGATACGAATGCTAATTTGACTATCCGTTGTAGCACAATGCTGTATTTAGATGCTGTATGAAGCATCTAAAGTAGTAAAAGCTCTTTGATCCCTTTCCCTCATGATCATAACAAATATATCTATTTATAAACTGAAAGTTGTCTTGATTTGGGGATATGTTTAGTAAATACCTGATAAAATTTCAGTATCAGTGTCAGTTTTAACATTGTATGTTCCAAGCAATACTCAGGTCTTCTATTAAGTGATAAAATATTAATTTAATTGTCTCAAGAGTAGATGTGGACAGCTGTTTGTCCGTGTGAAACCATTAACAGAATCATACTAGGGCTAAAAACCAACTGTCTTCTCCCAAATACTGTTCTTCCCTGAAGGCCTCCCCTTTCATCCTTTCTACAAACGACATACATAGGAAATTGTGGCACTTGTGTCTCCATGGGGACAAAGAAGAGAATGCTTGACAGGAGGGTGACTTGCTTGGGAGTTCTGGTTCTGTTTGAGACCCCAAGAGTTGAGGGGCCTGGCATCTTGTCATCTGAGCCCCTCTGCAGCCTTTTCTGCTGACGCTACTGGTGGGGACAGAGTGTGTTGTTGGAATCAGTGGAGTTGAGAGGATCACAAAAGTAACCTCCCCTACTTCACCCAAACAAATGATCAAACACACTTTTCCTCCAAGCCCATATCAAATTAAATAAGTCTACCAAACTAAAAAGCTTCTGCATGTCAGAGGAAACACTCAACAGGGTGAAAAGACAACCTACAGAATGGGAGAAACTGTTTGCAAACCATATGTCTGCTACAGGGTCAATCATCAAGATATAGAAGGAACTTGTATAATCCAATAACAGAAAAATTAATAACCCTATTAAAATGGGCTAAGGACTTGAATAGACATTTTTCAAAGACAGTATATGAATGACAATAGGCATATGAAAAACTGCTCACCATGACTAATCATCAGGAAAATGCAAAGCAAATCCACGAAGAAATATCATATCACACCTGTTAGAATACTACTAAAATACCGTGGGTTTATTTTAATAAGCATCCCTGTATTGAAAATGTACCAACTGTTAACCATGGAATTGGTCACTCTCTTCTCTCTGTTCTTAGTGCTTTGGCATTATCTCACTAGAGGTTTTGTTCCCTTAATTCATTTATTCACCAAGTATTTAGACCAACTGCGTGTCAGGCACTGTGGCAGGCGCGGGATGCACAGCATTGAAGGACATTCACACAGTCCTTGCCCTCTGCCAGCTTACAGTCTTAGATCCTGCTCGTTTGTCCTTACTTTGAAGTAGCCACAGGATTGAATTCTTGCTGTTCCTGGTCTAACAGTGACGGGTGCATCGTATACGCTAAATACATGCATTACATATTCAGTGAGTGAAAGCACAAATGAAATTATACAAGTAAAAATATCTACAGAGCATTTTAACTAGCCAAGCATATTTTATGATCACATTAGAAACAAAATGAATTAGATTATTTTTCCATACACTTTTTTCCTGAATTCAAATTTGCCTTTGGCAATTGGTAATTTATTATTAAAGAACAGGCAAATTTCATGTAAGATTTAATCTTTGTAAGATTAATCTTTTAATCTTTCTTTGATTTCCCCCCCTGTAGGTTTATTAAAAATACTGAGATCTAGTTTTGCTTTTTTTTTTTTGATGGGAGTGCCCATACATTATTGTTTGTTTCATCAACAACAACAAAACTTATGGAGTTATCATTAATAAAGAGTGTGTTAATTCAGTCTAATGTTCTTAGTGATACTGGAAATTTTTTTTGAGCAAGAAATCGTAACAGGTAATGCTGAAGTAAATAAAGCAGAATATTAACAGGAATTGTGTAGAAATATGCAGGATTTCTACACATTATGGAGGAACAAGTGAAGAAAGAAAAATAGCAAGAAAGAAGTTAAGAGAAATCAGAAGTTCATATAAACACTTAGAAGAAATGAAAAGATCAGATAAGATTCATGCAAAATGTTTAGTGCTAAAGTGATTATTTCATACACTTTGGCTTGAAAGAGAACATACACCCTGAAGCAAAATAGGAAGGAATTAGCCTAAATCCCTACGCCTTTAGCAAATCTTCAGGTCGGGTCAGATTGTTTTGTGCCTCTCATTAAAGTAAGCATGTGTGTGCTTGTGGTGTGTGTGTGTGTGCCTATGTGTGCATGTGTGCGTGCATGCGTGTGTGCGTGTGTGTGTGTTTAGCCAACGTGGAACATCTCTTTTCCAAGAGTAGCTCTTACTCCTGCTCTGGTTAATTTTGGAAGACCTTTCTTCTTTCTTCTCATGATTATACCATGAAAGCTTCTCCTGCCCTGAAATTGCACAAATAAACATAGTAAAATGTAATAATGAACAAGTATTTTTGAGCCAAAAGTAATTAACTGCTTGATCCTGGGGGTAAAATACTATATTCTCTGCTTCTGTTCAGAGGAAAACATAAATTATTCACTAAAGAATTAAAAACCCTTTTATTGTTGGCAGCCTCTAATTTATTTCCCTTTGATTGCTCGTGGATATTCAGTTAAGGTTGGAGAATTCTGAGCATTTGTGGATAATACAAGGAGTGATTTTGTAAGAGTAGGAGTGTTACAAAGTATAATGTCGAGTTTAATGAATAAATTTTAAGAACCCTTTAGTTTTTCTTTTAAAATACAAAGCAAGTGAAGAGAAAGCATAGAATACACAATTATTTTCCTTCCAATATTGTAAGTAACATTTTAATAATTAAAAATATTTATTTGGTTGTTTCCTATATTTAGAATAAATAAGTAAGGCCCTTTGTAGGTGTTTCTGTGAATTATTTACAGATGTCTGTACTGAAAATTTAAAATGCCAGTGTGCCCAGTAAAACATTCACTCATTCATTCATCAAACTTTTATTGCATCCTTGTTATGTATCAAACACTGTGTTCATAGCTAAGGGATAAAATTTAGAGAAGAAATTGCTTGTGTTGTCAAGGGATTATATTTAGTGGCAGAATCAAAATATGTACATGAATAACTGTGAAATAAAGCAAGACTATTTCTGACAGGCATATCAAAATAATGCTCTGCCTTCAACTCATTAACAAGTTTTTGAAATTATGAAATATTTAGAACATGCAGAGAATATTTCAATGAATAATAAACGTTTGTGTTTCCATCATCTGGATTTAACAAATGTTGACATTTTGACTTATTTACCACAGATCCTTTTACTTTTATTATTTAAGAAATACAATGCTACCTACACCTGCATTTCGTTCCCTGACCCATTCACCAGCACTCTTTCTCAGAGCTCACTGCTAACCTGAGATTGGCATCACCAACACTCTGATATATTAATTATATCTGCATGATCCAACGCAATATAGAGTTTTATATATTTAAAAGTTTAAAAGGAATGCTTTCTTTTATGTATTTGGTATTTTTTTTCTGGAATATTGTTTCTTCAAGCTAGTTTTCCATTCCCCCCTCCAAAATATTTTATTCTACTCCACATACTTTTGGTTAACTACACACTTTATATTTGTCAAGACTTCATTCCCTGGTTTCTACCTAAGGTCCTCCCCTACAGTGAAATAATTGGCACCTTTTATTGAGCTGTCTTCTTGTGCCAAGTGCTGTTCCTTCTCGTCTTTTGCATGTGCTAACCCATTCAGTTCTCCCAATAAAAATGTAACTTCCATGGTGTTATCCCCGCCGTTTGGGTGAAGAGGACCCTGCAAAACGGAAACTTACCTGGAGATACACAACAAGTAGGTGGTGAGCATCCTTGGAGCTGAGGAATCTGGTTTCAGACCCAGGCTCCTCAGTCTCCTGATTCTAATCGGTTAAGAGGCTTTACCAGGCTTCAAGCCTGCTCTTGTGTGATCCGCCAAGTCACATCTATTGTCATTTTACTTTATTGGTATATTTGTATTTTTCTCATTTATTTGCAAGAGGTTCTTCCTCTGGAGACTAATTCTCTGTTAATTATTGTCATTAAAATATATTTTCCCTGAAAAAGAATCATCTTTTAATTTTGTTTGTGATTTTTATTATACAGAATACTTTTAAAATTTATCTTTATTATTGAAAGTATTCCAGATGTGCCCCCTTTTTGCCCTATTGATCCCCTCCTATATATATATATATATATATACATATATATATATATATATATATATATTTTAAATACATCTTTATTGATTTCAAAGAGAGGAAAGGAGAGGTAGAGAGAGAGACAGAAACCTCAATGATGAGAGAGTCATTGATCGGTTGCCTCCTGCACGCCCCCGACTGGGGATCGAGCCCGCAACCCGGGCATGTGCCCTGACCAGGAATCGAACCCCGATCACCTGGATCCTAGGTTGACACTCAACTGCTGGGCACTCCAATATTTTTTTAAGTGAAAGATGTCATTTATTTTGTGTGTGTTTGTCTTACCCTACGCTCTCTATACAATTGCATGAAATCCTTCCCTATTCTTTCCTGTGCAAACACACAAAAATGTCCTCTTATATTTTCTCTATAACTTTTGGCTTCCTTTCCCTGTTTTTATATCACACTGTGAAGAGTGTAATTGAGGCCTTCCTCTGCACTAACTTAAACAAACACAAGCTTCTATCCCCCTTGCCTCCCCTTTCCGCCTGGAACCCTTCAGTGCCGAGCTGCTCGTTTGCAGGAGGCAAGGTTGGCACCCGAGCCTGGAGCAGCGGGACGGACCTGGTGGGTCGGGTGGGCTTCTGGGGGGGAGGGGGGCTAACCTCCAGGGCTGTCGGAGCCTAACGTGGAGGGGGGCCTTGCTGTCAGTGTGGGGGTGTGGGCATGGGGTGCGGAGCGAGTTAAAATCTGAGAAATGGGAACAGGATGTTCTTGAAGAGACAAAGTTGGGCATCAGAGCGCCGGGAGGGTGGGAAGAGGTGCCCACCCTAGGGTGCAGGAGACACCCTAGGCTGGCTTTCAGGGGTGGGCGGGGTGAGGCAGACGTCACGGGAGAGCTGCCCCGCCAGGGCTCTCGGAGCCTGAGCTGCGGCCGCCAGGTTTTCAGTAGGTGCTGGGCCTGGCGTGGTGACAGGGCGAGAGCACAGCCGCTCGGGCGCTGGTGCCTCCGGGGAGCGTGGTGACCCAGCCGGCGCTCACGTCCCTCGGGGGCTGAGTGAGGAATGGCGGTGGCAGTGGGAGACTGGTTAAATATAGCTGGTTAATTATAAGATATGTCAAAGGTAATTAACAGGAAAAGGAAATTAGAATTAGCCTTGTAACTGGACTGGATTTGAAGGTGGCGGTGTCCATGTGGCAGCAAATATAAACAGATTCTGAAATACTCCCCGGCCCTGTCTACGGACAGAGCCTGTGAGCGATGACACTCCCACAGCAATAAGCACCCAATTCTCCTTAAGTCAGGGTTGAAGCAGGAAGATGGTAAGGTTAACCCGGACTATTTTATTGTCTCAGAAAGCGTGGGATAATGGGGACGAACGGAGTCCACAGGAGCCAGCACGAGGGGGTGTCCAGCGGGTCAAAACGGGGTCAACCTGAGCACCAAAGTAAGTAATGGTAGCAGTGGCTTGTGACCCACTGGATACGATAGGAGAGGAACCTCGACTGTCTAGCGATAAAAATCAAGAAAGAAAGAAAACCTTGAAGAGGAATGGATATTTCCATAACCCCATCTCCTCAGAAAATGCATATACTGCAATTACAAAGAGAAGAGAAAAGTAACCTTATAGTTGAGCAGCCTCCCAAATATCACCTTAATCAGATAAACAAAATGAAATTGTCAGCAATGAGCCGAATATAAACTGCATGTCGCCTGAGAGGTTGCAAGAAGAGGAATGAACACCTTTTCACTCCGGTGATGTCCTGATAATAGTGACCTGACTCTAAACGTGGGGCACATCAGACAAACCCAGACCAGAAGCCACCCTTCACAGTGGAGCTGGGATATTCAGGAGGGTCAAGGTCACTGAAGATCAGCAAAGACCGAGGCACTGTCCCAGAGTGAAGGGGACAGACGAGGCTCGACAACAAGGCAACGTACAATCATGAACACTTTGGGGGCATGCGTGAAACTTGGGTGGGGCCTGAGGATTAGTTGGTGGGGAAGGCATCAGTGCTAGTTTCCCGCTCCTGTAGCGGAGATGTATGAGACTGTCCCTGTCGGTAGAAAATAGACACTAAAATATTAGGAAGTGATGGTGTATCCGGCTGGCAACCTATTCTCAGAATGGTGTAGGAAAAAAATTCCACGTAGGATTGCAGTTATTCTGGGAAGCACAGAAATGCATGAACTGAGGACCAGCTTGAGCCCGCGCGGCTCACTTCATACATTCCCGCCGCAGGGTAGACGCAGCCCCTCGCACGTGGCCGCGCCCAGCAGAGGTTGTGGCGATGCCAGCCCCTAAGAGCCCCATTTGGTCCTGTCCTTTACGCAGTACATAAACCATGTGACCATACATGCCAGCTGTGCAGGAAAAGAATATTTTATGTGAAATACTTTATGCAGAAACAGAGATGTATAGTAACTTTAAAAATAAGAGAATCTAATTTTAAAAGCGACTTGAAATTTTCCTCTCTATCGTGAATTAACATTTGAGTAAGTCATTTACCTATAAGACTGGTTTATTTAAGCAAGATTCTGAATTGTTAAAGCAGAGAATAATTATGCTTGAGTCATTTATCTTCAAAGGATATATGTAGGAAAGAAAAGTGCCTATTAGAAATATTAACAGTGTTCTGTTTGCCATGCCTTTGATTTGTTCAAATACATTTCGTTATAAATATAAATTATATGTACAGTTTAGAAACAAAGTGTTTAATAATTTAAGGATTAACTGAGAGTCAAAATAATTTGTTTAGCCTAGTAATAATGATTTAATTGCAACTTCTTTGAAGTGTACATACACAATAAATATTATATGTTGGATGAGACAGAGAGTATCAAAGAATTTAACAGTTTGGCAAACACTTGTGCATTAAAAGCTTTTTGTGATTTCCTTAGGCATGGAATCAACTTGAGATAAAATAATTGAAACCTAACACAAACTCTATTTCTGAGTTTACGGGGGTTTAAATGTTAGCTCTGTGATGATTTTTGTCATGAAACTAAGCGTGAATTGGAAAAGCTCAGAGCTGCTTATTCTCCCTCGCGCATCCAGTAGACAGCTAATTCTTAGAAGGAAAACGTCATGCATTAAGGGCTAATCAAGCCTGTCAAGTCCATAAAGTTAAATCTCTTCGCCAGACATTGTTTCCACTGTCCCTGTAATGCATGGTCTTCTGACCTCATTGACCTTTTATTGTGATTAGATTTCAAAAAGCCTAAAACTGCCCCCGAAAGGGAAATCGTCAGCATTCATCCTGAGAAACTGCCTTTTTCAGATTCCCTCGGAACATCCTGCTATCCCCAGGTTGTGTCTTCTTCCAGGTACTTTCACGTGGAACATTTCTGAGTCCAGCTCGGTCACAGTCTCGGTGAGGTTTAGCCATTAACGGAGACTTGCCCGCCATTATTGATATTGAAATGATAACTAGGAATCGTCTCTTCATATCTCCAAAGCAAATATAGAAATCACAAGTTTCCCACAGTGCATCTCTGCTTTTGCGCCATTGGGTAAAGTTTTGAATATGTTTTTATTTGGGGGGATAATTTACTGGAAGAGTAAATGCTGTATCAGAGCATTTGGATTAAGACCATTACGAAATTGCCATCTGAAAAATTATACCAATTACATTTTCATCAGTAAAGAATCAGAGAGGCTATTACTCCATAAACTTGCCACATATGATGTTATCATTTTTAAACTTTTCCATTTTAATAGGTGAAGAAAAGTATCTGCTAACAGGTTAATTTCGGTGTCTTTTTAACTAACATAGTTGACCTTTTTATTTATTTATATTTTGAATATGGTTGTCAGAGATTTAAATTTCTTCTTTTCATTAATTTCTGTTCATACTGTGTCTTTTTTCTATGAAAATGTTTGGCTTCATGTATATTTATAAGAATCTTTTATATTAAGAAATATAAACAGAGAAACATAATAAAACCATTTTCTCATTGTGACATTTATCTTTTAATTATATTATTATCAGAGATTTCCTGATGTGCATTTTTAAAACTTTTTATTTTTAATAGTCAAAAACATCTGCCCCATTAACTTCCAGTGTTAGTCAGATCCACTCATACTTCACTTATTAATTCTGTTTTCTTCCTAACCTTTCAAAATGATAGCCAGTGTAATCTCTAAAAAGTGTATGCCCCCTAAATTAATGGGTTGAAACCCTAACTCCTAATGTAATGGTAGGAGAAGGTGGGGCCTCTGGTAGATAATTGGAAGGTGAGAGTGGAGCCCTCATAAGTGGGGTTGGTGCCCTGATAAGGAGACTGTAGAGAGCCCCCTCACTCTCTCTCTGCTGAGTGAGGACATGGAGAAGTCATCAGTCTACAGCCTTGAAGGGAGACCTCGCCTGAACCTGACTATGCTGGCTCCCCAATCTCTGACTCTCTGCTCCCAGAAACTGTGTGGAATAAACTTCTGTTGTTTATAAGCAACCCGGTCTCTGGTGCTTTGTTAGAGCAGCCGGAAGTGACTAAGAAAATTATGCAAGTCCACACACATGTGTGTACAAATACACTCATTAAAGTATCATTTGTAGCAGAGAAAACTTGGACTCAGTCTAAATACCTTCCAATAATGAACTTCTCAGATGACTGTGTTGTGTATCTTCATACAGGGGAGTATTATAATAAAAATGTAAATATGGGCTTGTATGTGTACTTGCATATCGATGCCCTGTACTGTTAGCGTTGTGGGAAGGTTAGCAATGATTACTGGGGTATATTCCAGAAACCTTATAATAACATAGGGCCTTTTCATGTGGTATATATATTAATTTCATAATTATAAAACTGACATTGTGTTCCAAGAGTGAGCAAACAAACAAGTTGGAGTGGAGTTCTGTAGGTGGGTCTCAGAGCACAAGAGACTAAGGCCCAAAGGAGAAAATACATGTTCTCTTCCCCACATGTATGGTTTTCGCTGCCGCCTTGACCTGCAGACCCTGACTGATGATCCCAGCAGAGCAGGAGAGGCATAGTCACATGAGAAAAGTCTCAGTGAGGATAAAGCTGCAAGGAGGCAGGGTCCAGAGGGGTTGGGAATGTGAAGAAACGTTGGCTATGGTGATTTAGGAAATTGTAAATTTATTTCTAATATGTAAGAGGATTTACAGGAAATGCAAGTAGAGGATCTATAATATAGTCAAAGAATCCACAAAAATAGTCAAGGCGCACAAGAAATCCTTATAATCCTAAATGTGGGAAGGTGACAGTTGTTCCCATTAAGTAATTCATGCCTGTGCTTTATAAATGTGTAAATCTTCTCTAAGCAGTTGTGCTAATCTGTGATCCCAGAGTAGCTATGCTTTATAAATGTTTGACTTCACTCTAGTTCTTTTACACCTTTGGTTGCTGGGTATTTACGCATTTATCAATCACTTAGAAATGAATAGAAATATGTCTGTTCTGTATTCGAGTGAAGATGAATATAGCTGCAGATTTTCCAAACTTGCTCATATAGGAATTAATGGCTGTGGCTCAGAAGTTAGGAAGACCCGAGTTTGAGTCCACTAACACTGTAACTGTGGGGAAATTAAATCTGATCCTTCAATTTCTCATGATTTTTAAATGGATAATATAAAGGTGATTATTATTTAAGATGTTATTTTGAGGATTAAATTAGCTATGATGTATGTTATTGTCAGCATAGTGCCTTGCACAGAATAGGTCCCGAGTTGAATTGTCACTATTGTTTTCACCTCTTTTGAACTCTCTCAGTGCTTTGACTCCCTCTACTACACTGCTAGGACAGGTGGAAATAGATTTGACGCCCTTCTTTCTCTTGTTACAAGGCACATTGTTGTTTAATCCTGACCTGTTTCTCTGACTTTAACCCCACCACTTTATACAGACATGTTCCAGCCGTATTGGAAATGCATGATATTTACTAAATCTTATTTCTATTTTTTGCACACATTTATTTCTGTACTTGAAGTCCTTTCCCCCCTTCTTATCCCCCCTCCCTCCACACACTCATCCCATAACTCATCCTGTCCTTCAAGACTCAGTTACTCCCTGGGTCATGTTCTGCTCATGAGCCCCCATAGTCTCTCTGCTCCTCTGGATAGCTTTGTCACCCACCACGCAGTATTTCTTTGTGTCTCTACAGCTTAAAATTGAGCACTTAGCGGGGCTGTCACAAAGAAGGCATTCGATTAATGAATGACTTTGAAAAAAGATAAAGAAGAATGGAAGAAAAATAAAGGAAGGAAGGAAGGAAGGAAGGAAGGAAGGAGGGAGGGAGGGAGGGAGGGAGGGAGGGAGGGAGGGAGGGAGGAAGGGAGCAGGGAGGGAGGGAAAGAGAGAGGAAGGGAGGGAGGGAAACAGGAAAGAGAAAGAGAAAGAAAAAAGCTGTTCTTAGGTCCCAGCCTCTTACAATTCAAGTTATTATCAGGAGATTGAGTTGCTAGAGGGAATCTGAGACTGTTCTCGTGGAAGACTTTAGTCTGAGGTCAAAAGTTAATGATGAAAATGTTCAACCAAGTCTCCTCCAGGGCATCAGCATCCTTTCGTCCAAACCTACCTTATCTTTAATTCCTGACCATCCTCCTACTCTGTTCCTCAGAGACATTCAAGATTAACACTGTACACTTGGCCCTGATCAGTGTAGCCATCCCTCCCGCCCTGCCCTCTGCTGCACCCCGATGGCCTAGTACCCATCCCTGTGAGCAGCTCCTCCCTGCGCCGACTCCCCGTGCTGTGGCAGAGGGATACGCGACACCAAGTTCATCCGGTTCGGTAAGGACATCCAGACTCTTTAGTCTGATAGTGACATCTGCTCACAACGTACACCTTTCCTGTGCCATGGGCTAAAAAAAGCACGTATTTCCCCTGTCTGCGAATGCTGTTTTGGCTGTAAGATATTTCACTTTTGAACTGCTTTTTCTGGACAGGCTTTTAAAACAAGAATGTTACTAATTTTTAAACAAAAAAGCTCCTCCTCAAGTCCCCCCATATAATTGAGGATGAATTTAATGCCAGAAATCATAATGCCTACCCTCTTTTGTAGTTTTAACAATAAGTTAATAAACAATACAAACATATATTATACATGTACGTAAATAATATACTGAAACATTTATGCCTTAAATAATAATATACATTTTTTATAACTTAGTTTTCAAAGTAGGTTCTCATATATTTGATTCTCACAAAAGCTAATGAATCAGGCATGAGAGTTATTGCTATTTCCATTTCACTGATATAAACTTGAGGATCAAAGACATTTACATATAACTTTCTGTAAACGTCCCCTGTTGTAAAATGGTAGACTTATTTTCAGAGTTTACTGCTTTTATTCAATGCCATGTTGATTTCCAGGCCTACAGCTCAATGAGCAGTTTAACAAATGAGAGTGCCAAATAGCTTTCTTTTCTCTTTTTTTAATAGCAGACTTCAGTTTTTAGAGCAATTTTAGGTTTACAGGAAAATTCAGCAGAAAGTACAGAGAATTTCCATATTACCCTTCTCCCTCCAAGTTTCCCCCATTATTAACATCTTGTATTGGTGTGACACATATAGTTGATGGACCCGTATAGATGCATTATTACTATTATTAATATTAACTAAAGGTTATAGTTCACATTAGGGTTCACGCTTGGTATTGTACAATTGTATGGGATTTGCCAAATGCAAATGTCATGTATGTAACATTACACTGTCATACAGAATAGTTTCATTTCCCTAAAAATTCCCTGTGCTCTGCCTATTCACCCACCCCTGCCTTTCCCCAAACTCTGGGTAATCACCACTGATCTTTTTACTGTCTCCCTAGTTCTGTCTTTTCCAGAATGTCTTATAGTTGGAATCCTACAATATGCAGCCTTTTTCGATTGGCTTCTTTCACTTAGCAGTATGCATTTAAGGCGCTTCATGTCTTTCTGTGGCTTAATAGCTTATTTCTTCTTATTGCTGTATAATATGTTATTGAATGGATGCACCACAGGGTGTTTATCCATTCGTCTATTCTTGAAAGTCATCGTGGTTGCTTGCATGTTTTGGCAATTATGGATAAAGTCCCTATTAATATCCCTGTGCAGTTTTTGTATAGACCTATGTTTTCATTTGGTAAATGCCAAGGTCTATAATTGCTTGATTGCATGGAAAAACATGCAATGGAGAACCTACTTTGAAAGATAGTGCCAAAGTCTTTCCAAAGTGGCTGCACCGTGTTGCATTCTCACCAGCCCTGAACGAGGGTGCCTGGTGCTCTACTTCCTTGCCAGCATTTGATGTTGTCAGTGTTTTAGATATTGAGGTGTTTGTTTGCATCTTATGTCCACTATTTAATTGGGCTGTTTGTTTTCTTGCTGTTGAGCTTTAACACTTTTTGTACACTGTTCTTTATCAGGTAAGAGTTTTGCAAAGATTTTCTCCCAGTCTGTGTCTGGTGTTTTAATTCTTTCAAGAGTGTCTTTTGTAGAGCAGAAATATTTAATTTTAATAAAGTCCAATATATCAGTTCTCCCTTTGGTAGATTGTGCTTTTGGTGTTGTATCTAAAAAAGCCATTGCCAAATCCAGGACCAATATTTTCTTGCATATTATCATCTAGAAATTTTACAGTTTTGTGTTTGGTCTGTGGTTTTAAGCATAATATATTATCTTGACTAATTTAGATCACTGATGTAAATGTCCTTAGGGTAGTTGTTAAAAAGAATGTTTGGAGTCAGTCTTTCTGGGCTCAAAGCTCTTGGGGGCACCCTCTTACTTGGTGAGACCTTTGAAAACTTAAACTCTCTGTTTTCATTAACCATAAAACAGAACTAGTGATATAGTCTACACTATAACATAGGACTCTATGAGGTAATACACTTGAAGTGTTTTAGAATACGTAACAAACAGGACAAATAGTGATTAATAATACTAAATTTGTTGTGCAGTAGCACAGTGATGCCCTTGGCTACTACAGAGGTTCGGGAGACTTCTGTCCCCATTCTATGTTGCCTGTGTCTCTGTTGGGTCCTACTCTGTTATATCTTCTTATTGCGCTGGTCCTGACTGCAGCAGCAATAACCGAACTCAAATACCAGTTCTGCTCTGAGTTTGGAAAGGTCCATTGCAATTGTGTCTAAAAGAGAAATAAATTAGAAGTAGGTAAGTCATGAGGTCATTTTCTTTTAATATACAACACAGTGTAAAACTGTGCAACATGTATTCTTCCTCTCAACTGGTTTCTGTCTTCTAAGGTTGTGCTCACTATGTAGTAGCTAATGCTAAGTAAAATAGAACGATGAATTTGAATGCATATGTTAACCCCTTTGTTATAATTAGTAGTGCATCACATAATTACGCAGAAATAACAAATATTCTGGAAAATATAAACATCACGAGTAGCTCTTCAGTGAAACTATAATTACATTATTTTATCATATTGTAGAACTGTATGTGTTAGCTCTTGACAAAGGCCCATTATGGAGGGCTGCCTGGTACATGTCAGAACACCACAGCTGCTCCCTCATTCAGAATGGGCTATGGATTCATTATTTTATATGTTACCATCCCCGTGACCCCAGCCAAGCACAAACAGATAAACCTGGGAAGATATCTATAATTAGGAAGCATAAAAAATGGTTATTCAGGGGGGTATGGGATGTCTCTGTATATTCCTCTCAATGTAGCTGTGAACCTAAAACTGCTCTAAAAGATAAAAATCTATTTTAAATATTGGTTATTCTCTCCAAATAGCTGAGTATGTAATATATAAACCAAGGAGCCATTTTTTTCTCACACTGATTGGGCAGCAGATAAAGTTGATCTTCAAAACAGATAAAAGAACAGAACAGAGACACCTGAAGTGGAGCTCCCGTGACCACTGCTGGCCTGTCTACCTAATTCCACCAGCTTCCAAAGGCCAAACCTCCCTGGATTCCAGGCTTCCATTAGACATCCCAATTAATCAAACCTCCCTTTTTGCTTAATGGTTTTTCTTCATTGCAACAACATATGAAAAGCCCTGACTATAAATAAGTTGAATAACTAAATTAGGGGTGGTGGTAGATTGATGGGAAGGGGAGGCTGTATCACCTGTGCAACCTGTCTGACTCCCCAGTGTTGCCCCACTCAGGTCTCAGCTGGGGAGAGTCCTCCTGAATGGTTTCTTACCAGTTTTTGTTCCTATTGACTGTGACACTGTGGAAGGGGTTCTTTTTATGTTTTCACTAATTGTAAATTTGAAGAATTCTAAGCCTGCGGTTCATCTAGATCAGCAATATGCAACTTGATTATGGGCCAGAATTTCTTGTGTTATTGTTTTTACCATGAAAGTGCTCAGTTTCTACCCCAGTAACCCTGATTTGCTAGGTCTGTGGGAAACTCTGGGAATTGATACTGTTATGATGCTGGAGAGCTAATTCGAATATTAAGTTTGAGAAGTGCTGTTCTAAACCAAATAACTTTAGTTCAAAGAACTTTTTTTAGTCTTGAAATCTCACTGTGATCAAACCCTGTTGCAACTTTCCTGTTCATTGAATCTTACCCACTGTTTTTTTAAATAATGAAACATATTTCCATAGTCACATTTTAATGATCTCAGAACATTTTCCCAGTTCCAGTTTCATTCTTCTCCTTAGTTTAGACATCATAATTTGTAATTTCACTGCTAAACAAAGTATCTACATATCACTATCTAACTGAAAATCACCATCCATTCTTTGGGCTCTTTCTCATTTTGGGTCTTCAGCATCTAGAACTGGTAATTTCTGCCTGTCCCATGCATTGCTTTGACTTTAGCTTTGATGAGGAAGGCCGTGAAACTCCATTGACTGGGACCAAAATCACATTACTTAATTGATGCTGAGCCCTTGGTGTTTCTTGGCAATTTTAGATGCCTCATTTCCCTCCTTGCTGCATCTCTACCGTAACCATCTCAAACCTCCACTCCCTCAGTATTCCAAGTGGCACGTGGCCCCGCAGATGACTTCAGCACCTTCTTTACTGAGATAAAAATCAATCAGATGTGAGATTCTTACTTTGCCTTCTCTCTCTGCCTCAAAGTCTCTCTGTATCTTTAGCTTACATTCCCCTCTTAGTTGTTATCTCAGAAAGACTGCTCCCTTTCTTTCCTGAGACTAACCCATAGGCTTGTGCTCTGGATCTCACCTTCCCGTCTCAGACTCCTATTGCCTCAGTTTTCCTCTGTGCCAGCATCCTTAATCTTTTGTTCTCACTGGATTCCTCCCCTCTGCCTTCAGACCTGTTTTGGTCTCCCCATCCTTTCACAAAAGAGGTTGCTCCATGAATATTTAATGAAGTAATATTGAATTGAATTGAGCTTAATTCTTCAAGCTCACAGAGTTACTTGACAGAGTCAAAAAATTAAAATCCAGGATTCCTGATTTTAGTTCAGTATTCTTTCCAAAGATACAAACATTCCCTGAGGGTATATTTTAGAACTAAATGTCTTCCAAAATCCAAATCTGGAGGCTATATTTGTTGAAGTGTAAATGTTTAATCCACTAAAATATAATATTATTTATCTACTCATCAGTAAATAGTATTGATCGTAAGACAATATGATGTTTGGTCATTAAAATCTCATATTATGCATTATACATGTAAAAATTAGTTACAGAATTGGAAACATATTAGTCATGTATGATGGATAAACTAATTTGAAGGGCTTATTTTATTATATTATTTAAATGCTGTTATAGGTTAATCTAATACCAAATACTTTTTATTTATTACCAATTTTATTACTTAATTGCTTATCATGTTTACCTCTTGAAGAAGATGTTTGAGAACCAGTCACTATTAATTTAAAATCAATTATAGTAGTTGAATAAAGAACCATTATCTTTTTTTCTATCTAGAAAATAAACTCTTAGGACCAAAGCGATGCATCACTTTTTAGAATTAAAATCTATTCTGAGAAAAATGATGCCAGTCACACACATGCAGAAGAAACCTCTGACCAGACATAATTCTATTATATTAATTTATTGGTTAACTCATCTTGGACTGCTGTAAACGTAACAGGAGCCAGACTATGAATTGCAAAATATATTCACATGACATAACCAGATGCCCAGAATTTCAATGTTATGTAAAGGAGCATGCTCTTGAACGTGAATCTCAACTTCTAGCTTCTTGTTTACATAGAGTCACAATGCTTTCTTTTTGAAATAATTTAATATAATGACATGATAACAAATTTTAAGTGAAATAATTTATATGCGGCAGATGTGACTGTAGCCTCTCAAGCTAAAGCTATGGATTCTAAATTTCGCTAGCTGTTTAGATCATCAGATATCTAGAAATAGCAAGTACTCTTTAGATTTTCTCAAAGAATTTCATTAATTTGACTACCTTTTAGTTTTGCACATTCAAAATTGGATAAAAAAATAGTTGTAGGCCAGATTTCTCAACATTGGTGTACCTGATTTCCTCAACACCTGGTAACTTTCTTTCTAGTTGATTATCAAGTTATAGTTTTCACATTTATGTAAACAAACACTACGTCCTTTCTAATTCTGAGCTTCTATCAAACAGAATTTAGAGCAACCTTATAAGAATTAAAAAAAAATTCCAAGATGGATAAGAACTGAACTTGTATGTGTCTCAATATTGCACCTAATACCTGTCCACCTGGCCGTAGCATTGGTATTGATGCTTTTACTGTTGCACCAGAGTAGAGACCGGGTAACATGTATGTTGCACATGATTTTGATATTAGAAGTGGACTATGAGCCAGTGGCTTGTAGAAGACCACAACGGGTCTTAAGTAAACTTAGCTAGAATCATTATATGTTCTAGCAAGTCAATTCTAATATTTCCATTTTGTCATGAGGACAAGAAAGGTTTGTACAGGAAATCCATTAATAACAGTATTTCAGTCTTTGCAAAATGTATTAATAAAATGTGTATTAATTTTATTCTCCTGTCAATAAAATCATGATCCTGGATAATGTAACCAAGCACATAATAAAACAGGATACATGCTTTGGTTTTATGGGAACATTCATTTCCTCCATCATCCGTGCCACCCTGCTAATGTTTACATCCTGCTTAGAGGGAAGGAAGGGACAGGAATGCCTCCTTACCTTTGTTTGGCCTTGTGGAATCAATTGCTTACAGGACTAGCATCTTCAATCCCCCCTAATCAGCACCTTCCAATCACATGGAGAGAGAGAATGGCAGTTGGTGGTAGGGGGAAACAATAGATCCTCAGAGAATCTGGGAGGTTTTCCTATAGGTTATATTATTGTTTGAAGTTTTTTAACTTCAAAAATCCTTTTAAATACATTGAGAACTCTCATTCCTTCCTCTT
The DNA here is from genome assembly GCF_054644295.1 of Miniopterus natalensis. NCBI lineage: Eukaryota > Metazoa > Chordata > Mammalia > Chiroptera > Miniopteridae > Miniopterus > Miniopterus natalensis. The sequence goes on along the minus strand of NC_142096.1, from coordinate 31,038,885 downwards.
TAGCCTGTCATAGTCTATATCACAAAATGTCTTAAATGCTTTATTGTTCTAATAGAACTTTCAGATTACACACTTTATTTTAGAATAGAAATGTTTTAAATTTTAAGAGGTCTTAAACCTCTTAAAACACATTATATGTGTATCCTTTGCTCTATCAACACATTATATGTGTATCCTTTGATTGTTCAGATTGCACCATTTTGTGCATTACAAATTAAAAAGAGGAGAAATAATCTCATCGCTCTACGCCTTGTTTCCCATGCTTTAGTACTAACACTGGCCCCATTTAAAAAAATTTATCTTTATTGTTGAAAGTATTACAGATTCCCCTTCTCCCCCCCACTAATCCCCTCCACCGCACCCCCCCAATGCCCCGGGCCTTTGCCACACTATCACGGCTTTTGTACTTGTTTTCTTTGAAGAACCATGGTTCTTTCACTGACCCTTTCTGGTTATCTGGTTTTTGCTCAGATTTCTCCCACTCAACAAGTAATTATCTGATCTTTCTGAGGTTGCCTTCCTCGCCCACTCTATCTTTGTGACACTTATCAATACCTGACATTATTTTTAATTATTTGCTGATTGCCCTTCATTTTACACTACAATGTGAGATCCTTGAGATAAAGACATGGTCTCTTGTTTACTGCTCTATTTTCATTGCCAAGAATATCTGTGGCTGGTACATTTTTGATATTAAATTTTTGTTCGACTTAATAAATAAATGGATGGGTGAATGAATAAATGAATTAATACACAGTGTCATATCTCAAGTAACTCGCTGTCTAATGAGCCTGTCAATTACTATTATCTAAATATATTGTGACTATCACATGTATTTATTAAAGCCACCATCTCAATCTGCCGAAAATGATTACGAGCTCCAATTGCTTCCACTGAAGCTGGAATAAGGCAATAACATTATCTGTCTAAATGAACATCAGAGTTTTCTCATCTTACAAACACTAATAAATATTAAGAGAAAAAAATATGTTAGAAGGAAAGGCAGTTTATTGAATTTTTATTGGTTGATATTCCTTAATCTGATTCTTTGATTTCTGTTCTGCTTTTATGTATAAATGTGCAGTCATTCACATGACTGCATGGAGAAGGCAAGCAAATGACAAAGAGGCCACTTTGGAGTTGAAAAATTCATTTAAAAATTTCTCTTTAACGTCATTGATCGTGACTATCAAAGGAGATAGAATATTGGTATTTGTGCAATTGCCTTAAGTATCCCAAAATTCAAATTTAAAAATAAGTTGTAAAATATTGTGTGTGTAGGATACTTTCTTTCACATAGTAGGAGCTTAATATATGTTTTTAAAGAGAACACAATAGCTTCTTAAAACTGTGGACTCACGGAAATCTAAGGGAATTATTATTGGTTTTGTTAATTAACCAGAGCAACGTTGCCCAGTAGAACTTTCTGTGATGTTGGAAATGTTCAGTGATCTGTATGGTGGCCACCAGCCATGTGCAGCTCTTCAGTAATTGAAATGTGGCTAGTATGACTGAGGAACTGATTTTTAAATTTTATTTTATTTGTTTATTTTATTTTTACTTTTTAACCCTCACCCAGGGATATTTTTTCCATTGCTTTTCAGAGAGAGTAGAAGGGAGAGGGAGAGAGAGAGAGAAACATCAATGTGAGAGAAACACATCGCTTGGTTGCTTCCCACATGCCCTCCGGCCTGGGCCGGGGATTGAGCCTGCAGCCCAGGTACATGCCCTTGACCTAGAAATGAACCTGAGACCCTTCAGTCCTCGGGCTGATGCTCTAACCACTGAGCAAAACTGGCCAGGGCAAATTTTATTTTATTTTTATTAACTTTAATTTAAATATAAATCATGGCACGTGGCTAGTTGCTACCATTTTGAACATTGCCATGCTGATTGTAAAAAATAAAATTTCTCACAAATTAAGTGGTAGTAGCTTACAAAGCTCTGTTGTCACAGTGTTCTGAATGTGAACATCCTTGATTTTAGTCTAAATCTTTCAGCTTTTTACGCGTCTAAGGCCACAGTATACTTGTTTTCCACATAGAGTTCCACGGTTGCACATTTCTCACAAAGGTTGGATGTGATACCCAACAAAGTTCCCTCCAAGTATAATTCTGTGATATTTTAAATAGTAACGTGAATCATCAACCATTTAACAGGTAATTCTTATTAGTTCTTTTGTGTTGATTTAGGAGAAGATGTTGGATGATAGGAGGAAAACTAGTTTGTAAATACAAAAGGTATGTAACTGTTATATAGAAGCCTAAGTAACTCCTGGTTTCATCAGTGGTTTTCTTATGTAAGAGCTGTTATCCAAGTCACTGAAAAAATCTGAATAGCAAAGGATAATTGCAATACAATGAAGCGGAAGCATTTTATAATAAAATAATGTCATTCTACAGTGTTATAAAATATGTGTATAGAAGTAATGTTCCATCTCATATAAAAATGTAGTAACACAGTCAGTAACCAATTGGGTTGAAGTAAGCATTATATTCTTGGTTTGTTTAATTCAAGCTCGGGCTATAGAGTCAAACACTACACGTCAGTCCTTTTTTCAAGTTGCTTGTTTAATTTCCTGTGTGTTGGTAAGAATTATACCCACCTTGCAGAGCTACTTTGGAAAATAGATAAAATTGTATAGCATGGTGTCTGGCATGTAGTAGGCATGCAGTAAGTGTTGTTTTCCACTTTCTTATTTTCCCAGAAGCCTCTATAGTTACCAGCAGGAGATCAAAGCCTGAGAGAGTGTTAAACATTTTCCCCCTGTGATTTGAGGAAACTTCCTTGCAAAATCAATGCACAGAAATACTTACTTGCCAAAGACAAGAGAACAAAGTATCTGCCATTTAAACGTAACAAGGATCCCACTTACTAACTCTACTGAGATGTCAATTCTTTTAATAGACGCATTTGCTGAGTAAACTATGATTTTGATGAAAAAGTCACATTTTAAATGCAAACTATGATTAACATTATAAAAATACACAAAATAAGACATTTTAACTTCCAAATTTCCACATGTAAAAGATTACAGGTTGATGTAAGCTCCAAAAGTCTCCCCCGCCCCCAATAAAATGTTAGGAGGAAAATGATAGAGCCGTGGAAAGAGTAGGAAACTAAAGGATGCTGGAATTTTGGTCTGTGTCACTTTTACCTTAACATATTTTTCTGCATGTTCATTTCCTTTGTGTGCTTTTCTTTCTTAAAGAATAAAAGAAAAATCTGCCTCATGAAAATGCAGGAGAGTCATCCCACATAAAGACCATCTTTAAAATGCGCATTATTTATTTGACAGACTGTAATGGCTGTTTCAAGGATATTATGGGCTGTCACGTGAATATGTATTTTAGAATGAATACTGCAGTACGAATACTGTGCTTGCACAATGCCCATCAAAAATATAACCTAATGAAATCTCTTTTGAAGATTAGACCATATATAACAATATCTTGGAAATGGAAAACTCGGTTGAGTTAAAATAGGAAAGGACCTTACAGCCCTAAATGATGCATGGGTCAACTTCTTTAGGAGATGAGGGAGTAGGAAAGGAAACAAAGCAAAATGTAACTTAACCTTGAATGATAATTATACTTTCAGCCCTTGATTCTGACATCAAGTGAACTAGAGCTTTTTGGAACTGTATATTTGGTTGATATTGATAAATCCTGAGTGTTTTAGAATTAGATTGTGTTTGTAAGATTTCAGTTCCAGGTATCACACTCAGGATTATTAGTAAGATTTAATGAAGGAAAATTATTTTAGGTTAGAATAAAATGACTCATGACTCATCTAACACATTTTTGTGAATATCTCTAACTCCTATGGTTCTGTATGAAGTTCAGTAGCAGATACAGGATGGAAAAAATACCAGTCCTTACCTGAAAGAAGCTAAAGTCAAGAGGGAAGCTATAACATTATAAAACTTACTATGCACCGGGCTAAAGACAGTAAGAGGCATAACATGCATATAGATAAGGTGCTCCGGCAGCCTTCAGGAAATAATAAATAAAAATAACAACGTGGCATATCTACTGTAAGTAGATACTGAGTAGCATTCCATCAGTAATTGTGACCAATTAAGAGTCACGTTTACCCATGTATACTTGTGTTTTTACCCAGTGTTACATATCTTATTAAATGTTTATGAAGTTGTTTTTTGGTGGTGGTTGTCTTTTTTTTTTTTTTAGAACATGTAAGGATATACTTTATAAGTGTTATATTTCAAATTATTTCAGTGATTACTAGGGTTTTCTAATTCACATCATTCTAATAAACCTACAAAATAACTATGATACACAAACTTCATGTAAGTCATCGATTTTATCTTTTAGTAAATACCCTTATTTCTTAACTTTTGTCCCTTCCTTCATTTCCAAAAAATTGTCAAAGTAGAGTTATTTTGCTGAGACTCAGATGATTCTGCCCATCGCAGTTCCTTTGAGTCTAACCATTTTCAACAGAACAGGATTTCTCCTTAGTGTGTCTTCATTGGTCTTCAGAGGAATTCCCAGAACTCTGAATAAGGACATGAAATTAAAAAAAAAATCTGACATAACTGCCAAAGTGTTGATATTAAACTATTTTAAGCGCTTAATATGTACCATACATTCATTTAGATTGGCATTGTCCCTTAGAACTATAATGTGGTCCATGTATATACTTTTATGATTCTTTATTGAGATAAAATTGGTATATAACATATTAGCTTCAGGTGTGCAACACAATACTTCAATATTTTTTATTTATTTTTAAAAAATGTATCTATTGATTTCAGAGAGAGGAAGGGGTGGGAGAGAGAGAGAGAGAAACCTCAATGATGAGAGAGTCATTGATCGGCTGCCTCCCGCACGCCCCCAACTGGGGATCGAGCCTGCAACCTGGGCATGTGCCCTGACAGGGAATCGAACCTCGATCTCTGGGATCCTAGGTTGATGCTCAAACGCGGAACCACGCCTGGCCGGGCTAATTCAATGTTTTTATACAGTACAAATTGATCACCATAATAAGTCTAGTTATCATCTGTCACCATACAAGTGACTCCCTTTACCCATTTTGGTCACCTTTCACCTCCTTCCCTTCTGATAATCACCAATCTTTTCTTTGTATCTATGAGCTTTGGGTTTTTCGGTATTTATTTGTTCTGTTTTTTAGATTCCACATGTAAGTTAAATCCAACAGTAGCTGTATGACTTATTTCACTTAGCACAATGCCCTCAGGGTCCATTCATGTTTTGCAAATGGTAAGATTCTTACTCTTTTTTATGGCTGAGTAGTATTCCATTGTGTGTGTATAAACATATAAATATATATCTATCTTCTTTATTCAGTCATAAATAGACACCTCGGTTATTTTTACCTAGTGGCTATTATAAATAATGCTGCAGTGAACACAGGGGTGAATATATCTTTTTCAAGTCAGTGTTTTCATTTTCTTCAAATAAATACTCAGCAGTAAAATAGCTAAATCATATGATAGTTCTATTTTTAATTATTTGAGGAACTTTCACACTGTTTTCCAAAGTGACTACACCGATTTGCATTTCTACCCAAAGTGTGTGAGGGTTCCTTTTTCTCCACAGCTTTTTCAATATTTGCTATTCTTAATTTTTTTAATAATAGCCATTCTAACAGGTATGAGGTGATATCTCCTTGTGGTTTTGATGTGCATTTCCCTGACAATGAGTGATGCTGAATATCTTTTCATGTGCCTGTTGGCATCTGTAGTTTTTGGGGGGCAAATGTCTGTTTAGATCCTCTGCCCATTTTTCTTATTTTGCTATTGAGTTGTTTGAGTTCTTTATATAGTCTGAATATTTACCCATTTAAGATAAATAATTTGAAAATAATTTCTCCAATTCAGTAGTCTGCATTTTCATTTTGTTGATGATTTTCTTTGCTTTGCAGAAGGTTTTCAGTTGATGTAGTTCCTCTTGTTTATTTTTTCTTTGTTGCCTTTGCTTTTGGAGACAGATCTAAAAATTCAAGACCAAGACCAATGTCATGGAACTCACTGCCTCTCTTTTCTTCTAGAACTTTTATGGTTTCAGGTCTTACATTCAAGTCTTTAATCCGTTTGGTCTAATTTTTGTGTATGATAAGATCATGGTCTGGTTTATTTAGCATGTGGCTGTGTCGTTTCCCCAACACCGTCTATAGAAGAGACTGCCCTTTTCCACAGTGATCCAGAGGCCTGTCTTCCTCTGTTTCAGTTCTGAGTCCCACATTCTTTTCATGGCCTCTTCACGGTTGCTGTTCCTATTCATTATTCATTCAGGAAATGTTTCAGGCAAATTGGAAGAAAATGGTGGAGGTTCTTACATGTCTGTCGGACTTTACGTGGAAACCTTTCTGCTGCCAGAAGCCAGGTGGGTGGGGTGCATGCAATTGAGCCGCCTTCCAGAGTTCAAGTCTCATCTCATAGATGTACATTTATTCTTGCCTTTTTGTTTGGTTAGTGTTTTTATTTTTATTTTCTCCTATCAGACTGTGCTTCATTTCCATTTCTTTGTCAGTTTGGTTTCTTCTTATTGGAACTACCTCTTCTCATTCGATTTCAGTCTCTAAGTAGGGTCACCTCAAGGAAAGCTCAAGGAATACAAAGCAGGTTAATTGGAGGCTTCCTTCTTGGAACTTAACCCTTGGCCAGAGAGTCAGAAACTGAAATGGGTGGAGTTCGACTCCTTCCAAGTAATGCCACAGGATTTGTGCTGTTCCATCCGGGAGACAACTGTGTCAGTTCCTGCTTCCAAGTCTTTTTGCACCTGGGCTGGAAGTTTTAGTCAGTTATTGGAGTACCTGATTTCTATATCCAAATCACCTCTTGCTTAATTTAGCCAGAGACAGTATCTAGTACTTTCAATCCAAAAAAACTTAATTGATACACTAATCAAGTTAATAGATACGAGTTGAAATTCTTGCCTTGAGTCCTGGGAAGGTTATTTAACTTTTTAAAAAAACTATGTTTTTATTGATTTCAGAGAGAGGAAGGGAGAGGGAGAGAGAGAAACATCAATGATGAGAGAGTCATTGATCAGCTGCCTCCTGCATGCCTCTTACTGGGGGTTGAGCCTGAAACCTGGGCAAGTGCCCTGACCAGAAATGAAACCCTCACCTCCTGGTTCACAGGTGGGAACTCAGTCACTGAGCCACACCAGCCAGGCTACTTAACTTTTTGAAATTGAATTTATTGGGGTACAGGTTTTAAGTGCATCACTATTAACACCTACTTGGAAGTTGGGACTGTCAAATGCATAGTACTGGGGAATAGTACGTGGACCTTTTCCATGCCCTGCTGAACAAAGTAGTGTTTTCTGGGATTATGTTGGTCATATACATATGAATGACATGATAAGTTTTTTGGGAAAATTCTCTCTCCACTGTATTTCTAAAAACTGATTATCTAGCTTGGTTAGAAAGTTTAGCTGAAGCTAGCAGTAAAAAAATATTGAAATTTTAACATCAAGTCAGAAATGCTTAGTTTTAGTCAGAATGACAAAGAAACAGCAATAATCAATTAATCAATCAATGCTGTTCCATCAGTTGCTCCCGAAACATCTGTTTGCCAACTCTGGTTATATTTAAAGGAAACTATGAGTATTCCAAAAAACAGAACAAAACAACAAAAAAGCCGCATGAGGCTATAAAGTGCATAAACTTGAAGGAAAGAACAACATTTACAGTTCATTTGCATTTACCATTCATGCTCTACAGTGTCACTTGCTAGATTCTACCAAACCCTAAGCTCATGGATGCCGTATTTCTTTTGTCTATATGTCCAGCCTGTAGAGCATGACTCTTAGCACTAACTGTTGTCATAGTCTGCAAATTCTACATTTCTTTTCTGGTATTTAATAGAAAGTAATATAGAGCATTCAAACAGCAGTGTTTTAAGTAATAAGAATTTTAACAAAACCCTGAAAAGAGTGTACTAATCAAATTTTCCATTAAGGAATATTCTTTGGAGAAAAACTAGAAATGCTAAATCTCACAGGAATATTACATATTGCAATCTGTAGGGAGAGATTACAAATGTCTAGACTTTCTAAGACTATCAAGAAGGAAATAAAACAAAAATGTCTTTGATATACTGGATATAATGATTTACCTTAGCGATCACACACACACGTACACATAAACACACTCACAGCAATTTAAATATTTAGTCCTGTTTGATGTATGTCATTTAAAAAATATTTTTTACAAACTATGTTTTGCTCAAAAAATTTGTGTGATTAATGCGTTGTTTAACTTCCCAATGTAGACTGCTGCTAGGCAGATTCTGATATTATTTATTTTTATTAGTTTATAATATGTCAATTTTTCTTGCTTATCTGTCAACTCCCAGAAAAATACATAAATCAAAAATGTAGCAATGTGGACACTAACAAGGCATAATTATTGTAGGGTCTGTCCTGCTTTAAAGAAAAAATACAATTACCTACCAGATTGCTGCTGGGATTAGGTCAGAATTTGCATAATACTGACTCATATTTTCTTAACAATTTTAACATCAGACAATAGCTTTTGCAAATCTATAATCCCTTATTATTTTCTAGCTTTAGTTTTTAGACTCTAATAAGGAGTTCAGTCAAAATAAGATAATTATTAGAATCTAACCCATGGAAAACTTTAATTACTCAGTGGAATGATTTAGGATTAGGTCAGGTTTTAAATTTTTATATAAAGTAACACAAGGCAATTAAGCTTGCCTAAATGTAATTTTTCAGTTAAATTTATTCATTTTTCTGCAGATAAATATTTAATAGAAAATATTTCTGTCATTGCATGAGCCTAAGGAAAAAATGTCTTCTTCAGCATCATCACTAAACAGCAGTTCTAAGACGGGCATTATTAAGCAGTTACAGGGCTAAGAGTCAAGACATGATGAAAATTTAGAAAATGTTAACTGTGATAAAATAATAGCTGCTAATGTGGAGGATTATGAAACACCCAGTAGCAGAGTCAGGAACAAATAGGCCCTTTCTGAAGTCCTGGAGGCTGGGGGTGGGATCTGGGGTTAAGTAACCGTGATATATTTATAGAGGGCAAGGGATCACCATAAAATAAAGCAGCAAATAGTAAAGAAGTCAATGTAAAAGAGAGGCCGGGGATTTAGGGTATAGAGATCATAAATTTCCATCGATATAAACAGCCTGTGTACCTCAGGAGTTGAGGTTGAGCTATAATTTCAGGTCTGACCTATGGGCCTTTTGTGTTCACAGTGCACGCACGATCAAGATGCCATCGAAGGGGGTGTAAAAAAAAAGTAAAGAAAGAAGGGAGAAAAAATGTTTCAGATCTGTGTGATTTACTCATTTAATCATCCCCAAATCCACCCCTAACACAGCAGCACAGTAGTTGAGAAGATTTTATTGTCTCACTAAATTACATTTAATTCTCAGCCTCGCACATCCCATAAACAAGGAGACTGAATGGTGTCTCCTCCACCGTGTTCTTCCAAAGGAAAAATTGTCGCATTTTTATGCACGACTTCTCAGAAGATCATTTCCCTTTCTCTATATTGTTCAAGTTTCCACATTTCCATGTTTTAATTCTAAATATGTATTTTAAAAGCCACTTATAACTTAGTGGGCTTTAAAAAACTTAGTGATAAAATGGCTTGTTTAATGGTTTAACAGAAGCAATAAAAACAGGCAAATCAACACAAAAGAACTATTAAGTATTCAGCTTTTAGGAATTATCCTGAAATGGAATACTGAGTGGTTTAAGAAAACAAGTAAGCTTCACGACGACCCACCTTTTCATTCAGGAACATTGATTGTAACATAGGTAGGCACTCAAATAAGCATCTATTCTAAATTGTCACTTAATTAACAAGTTATAGTATTGTTTGTATATGTGTGACATATATGCCTATATATGTAATGCCTATTTATCTCTCTCTCTACACACACACATATATATATATTTGTTGATGTGTGTGTTTAGAACACACACACACACTCACACAGTTGCCACTAGACTAGAACAGGCAGTGGTTAACAAGAAGGTGGGTGAGTAAATGATATATGAATTGTGCTTATTTTTTATTGTGAACAGTTTATTCAGTATATTTAAATTAAGCTCTCAGAAAGTATACCTCCAAAACAGTCCTTTGAGTAGTCAGCTTTTAACCTTAAAAAAAAAAAAGATATGTTAAAAACTAGTTGATGGGATCAGCCGTATTTCCATCTTAACACCCGAAATGAGGGGATTTGTTTTTTCTTTTTACTGCTATAGATAATGAAACGCATCAGGCCAGTTTGGAATGGTCAAGCATAGAGCAAACTCTGCGGAGCCCTCCTGGCCTGCCTGTCACCCTGAAGGACAGGGCTCTTTCCGTTATCCACTAGGGTGCACTGTTGTACAGAAAAACAAAGTGTGTGCCCTGTGGAAGAATAGCAGGATGCCAGGAGCTAAGTCATAAATACTGTTACACTGTTTTTACTAACTACAGAAAGAGAGACGCTCAAGGCAGAAAAGCTAGCATTTAAATGTGTTTTTCAGCCTCAAAGTCAGGGCCACTGTCCTGGATTTGTGTGGATTTTCCTTGAAGACAGACAAAAGATACTAAATTTTTAATTTTTGGTAGTGAGAGAAAGGGGTGAATAGCGGCGTCTGGGAAAGGATGTTGGTCAGCAATTTTCAAATTAGCATATAAAGGCCTATTACATATTTCAGTTGTTGACCCTTCTAAGTAGTGACAAAACTATTTCTCGTAACCTCCTCTTGCAACCAGGCATTGTTTAAATGTAAAATTCCATGAAGGTAAACTAAGGGCTTTCCCACTGCTGTTGCAGTGTGCCAGCTTGATTCTGCTTGAGTCAGTAATTACAACTGTATCTCTTATTCTTTTTTCTCCCATGGCATCATCCAAAATACTGACCTCTATGTGAGTGAATAAATGAACAAACAAACATAAATAGAAGCCGAGTTCCTTTGCCTTATTTGGTATTATCTGAAACATACTAAGAGAATATTTGTAGGCTTCCCTTATATCTGCTAGCATATTTCCCCGTCTACATATGGGCTGTACTTTATCAAGAAAATTACTTACAGAGAATCCAGTAAGGGGTGGGGGGGAGCTATTCCTTTAGTTCTGGTGTAAATCACTGGGAAATTTTTTGCTGCATGGATTAGCACCTCTTGTATCCCTCATCTCTTCAGGGCAGTAAGCTGAGACAACCATAATGAAGACCAGAGCTATTGGCTACCGCCATCACAAAACTTCAGGGGGAACAGGTCATCAAAAGGACCTGAGTCTGGAACTGCTTATTTCAGTTGGCTTGATAGAAGTCTCACATTTGATAAGTGCCCTACTTCAGGGTTGTTAATATTTCACTAAGAACATTTAGCCTACCTAATTAATTTCTCACTGTGTTATGAATGTGACACACATAGACTTTTGGTCCAAAGGACAGGAGGGAAAAACAAATCCCGTGAATTATGCAGATGCATATTATGTGTGTATTCACCCATACATGGCACACATCATAGAGAAGGAGTGATGTTTATAAGAAATCAGGAAACCCATTTATTGGAATAAAGGCCTTACGAGATTTTTGTGTCTAAATGTTCTCTAAGAGGCCACTTTCCCTAGGCTACTCCCTTCAGATTAGATTTTGCTTTGTAGAGCCATAGATTGTATTCAGTATTTAGCAGTTTCCAGGACATGAAACTTTATAGCTTTATTTCACTGTAAGCACTTCTCCTCATAGTCAAACTATAGTCTATCTACTGTAGTTGGTCTCTGCTTTCTTTCCAACTGTGATATCCAAAGAAATGGAAATGAATATTCTCTGTGTACCTAAAATTGTTATATTTCTTTTTAGCTTTTTTTCCCTTTTCAATATGACAATTTCCTCAGCTTCTCTTTGGAGGTGATGGTGTTCCACACTTAATAGTTTAGAAAGATGACCAGCAGAGTACCTGAAATACAGTGGCATTCAATAAATAGCAAATGGAAAATGCATGTATTTATTGGGTAGCTACTATTTATTTAGCGCTTGCTATCTATCTCTCTGTTGCCCTGGTAAGTATTTTGCATTTATACGCATTATATCATATGATGCATATTATCAATGGAATGACATGGTATTATCACCAGTGTGACATATAAAAAAGGGAGGCTTACAATGGTTAAGCCATTTTCCGAATTAGTGAGAAATAGATTCGAGATTTGAACTCAATTCTATTGTGTCTGTTTTTACTATTCTAGCAAATTATTATTTCTCAATTAAACTTTTCTGTGAATCCAAGTTCAAGAAATCAATACACATACATTTATTGAGCAAGACCTCTACACCCAGATATAATGAGGTTACAAAGTCTAGAAAGCAAATTTGCTAACCTTCAGACATACATGATGAAGTTGGGGAGAGAGACAAAATGTAGACAGAAGATCTTAAAGCAATAAGAAATTAGGTACTACATCATATGGTACATGCACAACTCCTCTTGATATTCATAGAAGAGGCAACCATTGTTGGACAATAATTTGTGAACGATGATTTCAGTATCCAACCCATTCATTCAGTGAGTATCTAGAATCCATCTGCCAAATACTGGTGAGTTGTTAATGTAAAAAGCATGAAATTCATATACAAAGCATTCAAAGCAGTTAGAAATAAAAGGATTCTGGAGGGGATCAAAGAGAATAAAGAAGGGAAACACTGAACTGAGGTACAGCTCCTATGGAAGTGGTGATTCCACACTGAGGCATAAAAAACATAGTAAGCATAGTAGGTTTTGCTTGTTGAAGCCTTTGATGAAGGGCTTGGATTAAAAATTGAAATTTATCTGATCAGTAATTATGTCATTCTGAAATTTCCTAGGAAGTAGGTTTTTAGAGTACTTTTAGATATACCCATTGGGATGGATTCCTGAGGTTGAACGTGGCAGGAGTAAGGTCAATTGCTTCTTTAATGTTTTGAAAGCATAGAAAGCTTGCTGGGTACTCATAAATTGGTATTAATACATTTTTGAATCCTATCTCATTACATAGGATTATCCTTTAGTAAGACAGAATGCTGCTAACGACCATGATATCATTAGTACCTAGCACAGTGCCTGGAACATAATTCATGCTCACTAAACACTTGTGTAATTGAAGTTAATTTGGCCCTGGCTGGTGTGGCTCAGTTGGTTGTGTGCCATCCTGGCTACTGAGGGGTCGCCAGTTTGATTCCCAGTCAGGCACATGCCTGGATTGCAGACTTGATCCCCAGTGGGGGGCATGCAGGAGGCAGCCCATTGATGTGTTGCTCTCACATCAATGTTTGCTTCTCTCTCCGTTCCTCTCTCTAAAAATCAATAGAAAAAAATCTTTAAAAAAGAAAATAATTTGGATTCCTTGTAGACCTATCCATACCTTAAAATTGTCAAATGAGTCCAAATATGTCAATATGAAATAAATGTTTCCTGACCACTATATATTTTTGTATTTCAAGTATCACTTGTTTTGTGCTACTAATTTGGTCCATATTTCTCAATTGAGTGAAATTTTATTAAAACATATTTGCAGAAATAAATATATGGTATCTTGAACTGATACTTATGTGCATTAATCTGTGAATTTTATTTTCTTTCAAAATAGAAGGGACACTATTTTTTCTGGAACCTGAAATAGCGATCTAATTAAAACATCTAAATGCACAATGTATATAAATATCAGCTATATGAAATGTGGTAGAAATATTAGATTCGGGGCTTTGGATAGAAGAGAATGGCATTTGAAAGTATGGATATGCAGTCTGTCCCAGTCTCATAAGATGGTGCATGGCAGGAAAACCAGTCCATTTACAAGTGCATGTGTAGGTGTGTTGGAAAATGTAAATCTATTAGAGTCTGTACACATTTCTGAAAATTGTTTATTATATAGCATCGATTTGAAATCACATCTATTTTTTTCCAATATAAAGTGGGAAAATAGCCCATATTAAATCACACACTCCATCCAAGGGAGGGATGAGTCAGCCTATCCAGTTTATCTAAAAGCAGAGTGGACATATTCAACCAACAGTATTTAGAGGAATATACAAACTGTTCTCTTCTTAAAGTTGGCTAATGATTTTACCTGGTGCATTAGACCATTGTTATTGATCTGATTGCTTTGGTAAATGCACAATGCAAAATTCATAAGAAAAAGTACTGATTTTAAATAAATGTGCAAGAGAAAGATGGTGATCAGGTAAGTTGAATTAGGCTTTACATAAGTCATTATTTTTTCATGTCCTTTTCTTTGCGTAGGGACATTGTTTTCACATTTTATCCTCATGTGGAGATAGCTGCTCCTTCTGAATCTACATATTCTGTCTTCCCCAGTCAATATCACTAAGCTTGTTCTTATTCAGCAAATACTTTATTTGATTTTTTATTTGCTAATTTAAGGGCAGATTCTGTCAGTACATTCTTATTGCTAAGACCTGGTTTTAAACATTCGATGAACAAGATAAGCACACCAATGGAAGAATCCTTGGGCTTCTGTTCAGAGATGTTATGTGCTCTCCAGACAATCAATATAAAGTATAAAACAATGACTTTGGCAAATACAACTCACTTGTAAGTGCCTGCTCAATAGGCACACCATGGAGTTGTGGCAGGTGAAGATACACAGTGAACCAGTCCCATAAGAATGATTCTCTGCTCTTCCCTATCAATTCAGTGTATATTCAAAGAAAAATTTTTTATTGAATTTATTGAGGTGACATTGGTTAATACAATTATGTAGGTTTCAAGTGTACAATTCTCTGATACGTGATCTGTATATTGCACTGTGTGCGCACCACCCAAAGTCTTCTGTCACCATGTATTTGACCCCCTTTCCCCTTTACTACCCCCCACCCCCTTCCCTCTGGGAACCACCATGTTGTTGTCTGTGTCTGTGAGTTTTTGTTTATTTTTCTTGTTGGTTCATTTGTTGCTTTCAGTTTTATATCCCACATGTGAGTGAAATCATATGGTTCTTGACTTTTTCTGTCTGACTTATTTAAAAGGGAAACTTTCCTAATGAAGCACATAGTTACTGTTCATCTACTGATACTAAATCTGGGCACACACGCAGGCACATGCTCACACACACACACACACACACACACACACACTTAAACACATATCTATTCGGCATATAAAGTCAAAATTAAGATATAAATCAAATTATCCTTTGGAAAGCGGCCTATGTTACTGTACCATGGAACACATTTACTGCAGTTATTGACGTGGGCGATGTTCCTTCTTCCTTCAGAATCCTGACCCTGCGTCTCTCTGCTCCCCCTTCCCCCTCACCATCCGTCTCCCCGCGTCTCCCCCTTGACCTTCCCTGTGGAATTTTCCCGTGGCTAGAGCTACTCTATATTTATTATAATAACACTCACTCTCACTCTCTTTCAGTCTCTTTTAGTAGGAACAGTAAGCTGACTGATGGCTAGGAAATTAGCTCAGGGAACTCTTTCTCTCTCTCTTTACACACACTCCCCTCCCCTCCTTGTCCTTGTTAGACTAGTGAGCAAATTGAACCTGCGCCTCTCTCACTGCTCATCATTAGGCCAAGCGCATTTCAGCCCCGTTTCTGCTCTAACCTGTCTATAGCATGTGGCCAAGGTTTCTCATTAGATTTCCAGGGGGAAGAGTGAGTATATAAATTCTTGTGCATACTATGCATATAAACTTACTAGGAAAAATGTTTCTGTTACCTCTTTCTCTGTAACCCCTCCAGGCCATAAACGTGAAAACATGTAAGGTTACCTTTCCTGGGATTCTGAGAAAATTAAATCATTTTAACCTTTTCATTCTTGTGTTTTCTGAGTGGGGAAAGAACTATGGCATCAACTAAATATGGCCTTTTTAATGAAGGAAATCACAGCTATATAATGATAAATATTAACAGTATTTACCAATCGGAGACAAGTGATGGCAACAAAATATGGAAATATAACTGTTAAGCATTAAATGCTCTATTGGTATTACATCAAGATTACAGGGAGATAAATCATGGCTAAAATGTTAAATAGCATGTTAAAAATACCATGCTCATTGTTTGTTAGTTAAATGCTGCAGTCTTCCAGATGACAAGCCATGTGGAGAATTCCATGATATTACTTAGTGCCGTTTGGAAGTTTAAAACATTATTCGGTTTCACATTTCAATCAGATATTTTAAATTGAATTTATTAAGGTGACATTGGTTAATAAGATCATATAGGTTTCAGATTTTTTAAATGGAGGTTCTCTACATTTCTAGGAAGGTTGGACACATTTGTTAAATGACAAGTTAATATAATTCATGTACTTACCAAACATCTTAAACTAATGTAAAAATTAAATATTCCTTAAAGATGAAAGAATGAAATCTATCTAAGAAAGAACTATTTGTATACAGTATAGCTTATTGTATACCATTATTTATAGCAGAGGAGACAATATTAGCATTAATGCATAATGTGCCCCAGGTAATGAACTGGAAACCATAGCAGGGCTCGGGAAGGGCCTCCCGTGGCTGCCAGGCAGACACCGCGCAGAACTGCCCGCCTCACTGGTGGCTCCTCCAGTGGCGGCCCAGGTCCATCTTGGTTCCTCCTTACACCTTCCTTCTCCAAGAGAAAGCCCAGGCAGACTTCGCAGGTGACATTTCTCCTAACATCACCAGCCCTACTTTCAGCGAAATTAAACATTTTTTTAGAATTGAAAATTGGGTAGGTTTCAGAAGAACTTATATTTAAATTACGTTTTGTTGTTTTGTTTTTTGCAAAAATCAGTCCCAACCCTGAATATGCTGCCCTGGTAAAGAATAACCCGAAGCCCCAGCTATAACCTTGCAAACGGAGAGGTGAGACCTCAGTCTCAACCCAGAAGCAGCTTTTCATTGCTCTTCACAGTGTTGTCTTCAGCAGATTATTTAAAATATTGAAGTAGGTGCCAACATACAAAAATCAGAAGTTTTACCTGGAAAGTCAAATTTTCCGCTCCTTAAAAAAAGAAGCTCTCAGAACACAGAACCCGCTTTCCCACAGAGCAGCAGTCAGCTGGAATTTAGAGATGCCTGCTCTGCCCAGAAAGCCGCCCGTCCAGGCGGCCTCCGCTCACGCCCGGGCCCGCTGCCCCACCCTCAGGCTCGGTGCCAGCCGCTGCTTCTCTTCCCGTCCTCACCGCCGCCCTTCATTCTGTTATCTGCTGACTCCTGTGGGCATCTGAGTTTATAGCAGCTGGCTTGGAGCCGATGTGACCAACGCAGGAGGAGCAGGATAAACTGTCTAGACTTGTTATAGAAGACAAGCGGGAGACGCATGTCATAAACAGCGAAACTCACATGGAATCTCAGTTCTTGTGCTCCGACTCTACCTACCACCAAGCTATCTTTTCTAAAGTTTCATCCGATCCCTCTTGTTCATGGACTGTCCACAGCCTTTGAGTAACCAAATAATAAGTCAGATTTAAAATAATGATTTCAAGGTCTCAAGATCCTGTTTCCACACGCCTTGTACACCTCCAGGAAGCGGCCTAAGCGATATAGAGGACATGACATCTTCCTCTCCTCTCTCACTTTCTGGAATTAGCAAAAGCTTCTAGAAGTAGCTAGGAGTCATCCTCACTTAAAATGATATGGCGTTAGGGATACAGGATTCTCATGCTGAGCACTGCTCAGAGACCACGCAGTGAAATGTCTGGGAACTGCCTTATCTCCCCTAACACTTTGAATGTATCTCCAACAAAGTCTATCCGAGTAAACTTTTATTATCTACTTGCATGACTGTTTTCTTCTCTAAACCGGGGCTGTCCAAGAAAACTTTCTGCAGTGATGAAAATTTCTACAATCTGAATGACTGGAAATGACTAGACACTCGTGGCCGGTGAGCACTCAAAATGTGACTAGTGTGACTGAGGAAGTGAATTTTTAATACTGTTTAATTTTAAATAATTCAAATTTAAGTACCTATCTGTGGCTACTGTTGGAGAACTCCAGATAGTGAGCTCTTGGGCTGGAGCTCTGGGTTGTATATTTTCCTGTCTGTGGCACCTTGTGAAGTAGATAATAAGCGTATGTCTCATGAATGACTACAAACAACAAAGAAAGAAACTGGACATGTGGAATTTAAAAAATCAATCCATTGGAAGAGGACCAGTGGTTCCTCTATAAGAGAATTGAAATGTGGAAATTTGGAATGGCTTCCAATAGAAGAGTATACTAAGGGACAGTTAATGAAGGACAGTGGTAATCAATTCTCTGTGATTAACAGGACTTCAGAATTCAGTTGTTAACCAGCAGACAACTCTAAGACTGGGGTACAGTGGTCAGAGATGAGAAAGCTGCATTTATGACCTCCTTAGCTTCTGACATGTCTAATGTTAGAATCATGAAAATAGAGGGAGCTTTGCCTGCATCTCAAACAATTTCTAAACACAGGTTATTCTTATGAATCCTTTGCATTGCAATAAGTAATTGCACATTGAATAATTTTGTGGCATAACCAGTGATAGTCACTAAACTATAAAATATTCCTTCTTGCCCTTCTGCAGTTTAGTTTGAAAAGCAGAATTCCAGGTGCTAAAAATCCCTTCTAACCTTAAAACTGAATTATTTCAATCAGTCTAATATTCTAGGCAAATTTTTTAGGATATAAAAATGAGCCCTTCGAAAACAGAGCAATTGTTCAGGATATTTTAATGTGCAGAAAGTTTTATTATTCACCTCCATGCAAACTCCAGCTTCTAATCCATGGGCCTGAACTTTGCAATGAACAGCGAATGGGAATATTTTGGTTCCAGCAGAGCAGAGGGCAGTGCTGCACTATGGATTTACTTGTCAAAGGGCTTGAAAAGGGGTAATTGCTCAGTAGAGGAACTCTGTAATTAGTCTCAGAAATGATTCCTGATTTTTCATTTGTACTAATGTTGGACCCTATTTTTCAGATCCACTTGGAGAGAGTTTTTATTTTCTATGAACATCTGAAAATCTTCTAATTTCCTGGTCTTGCATATGTTGGGTTTCTCCTGTGGTAGATGTGCTTGTGTTTGCATGGGACAAATAAGTAATTAGGATATTTCAAAGTAGTGTACCTTATTAGTAAATGAGCAAAAGGCTCACTTCCAACTGGTCTCACCATTTTTAATAAAAAAATGTTGATTCAAACAAAGAGGTAAGAAAACTAAAGGCATATTAGATTTTAATGTAATGCAGATACAGCCTGGAGGCACTGTTTTAGAGGACACATGAAATTTCAGTACTTATCTTTGAGGTGCCATTTTGAATTCCTTTCCACTTTAAAGCATTTGAGGTCTGTTTCTGCTTAAAAATTTTAGGTCAAAATAATTGAGCAAAAAAGAAAAAAAAAAAAGAGAGAACTCATGGACATGGACAACAGTGTGGTGATTGCAGGGGGAGGGGGTTAGAAGGAGGTGGAAGAAGGTATGGAGGGATAAATGGTGATGGGAAAAAAATAAAGAAAAAATAATAATTTCACATGGAATTAATTTTCTCTACCCACGGGAGAGTCACAGCAGCCTCAACACAGTTAGAAATTAACAGAAACTTGTTTTTCTGGCTTTCGATTCACTACTGGTAGGAACAGTTTTAGTGAACTTGATAGGAAAGTCTACAGATTAAAATTTTGTTCTTCAAGGCTTTTCTAGTAAGTGTGAAAATGTAACTGTATTGCAAGTTTTAGGGGAATGTGACTGTAGTTTCAGAACTCAAAGCTGTCTCCAGCCCTATAATAATGCTCAGCTAGCTCTTGCTCCCCTCAGCGGACCGATCTGTTCTTTCCTAATAACTTGGTGATGATGCTAATGTTCCATTCTTCCAGCCTGACAGTAGAATTGACCCCAGGCTGTGATTCAAATTGTGGCAAACTCGTTTAGCTCCAAAATGAACCCTAAATTATGTTATCCTTGTAGAATGTTTTTTTGTTTGTTTGTTTTTAAAAATTTCTTTATTGATTTCAGAGAGAGAGAGACAGAAACATCAATGATGAGAGAGTCATGGATCGGCTGCCTCCTGCAGGCCCCCAACTGGGGATCGAGCCCGCAACCCGGGCCTGTGCCCTGACTGGGAATCAAACCGCAATCTCCTGGATCCTAAGTCGATGCTCAACCGCTGAGCCACACCAGCAAGGCATCCTTGTAGACTGTTTTTTTGGTCTTTGTTTATATGAGACATGTGCCCCACATACATTACTAACAGGAATCTCTGTACCTGAACACATTCGAAAGTTAATTTAAGCTGCAGAAATGAGAAAGAATAGGTCTCTACATAGTACAAGGTATCGGAAGCGGTGACTAATAATGACTCCCTCCACCATAAACTTACGTAACCTCCATTTGCATTCCTGTGTATGAACCTCAAACTGGAAAGTCTTTATGCCCTGTACAGTTGAAATATTGCCTATACACTATTATTTCTAATGACCTAAAATAATACCAACAAACTGTCAGTTGGGTGCCATGAGTTACTTCTGATTTCTTCTAGTCTCCTTTTTCTTTCTTTATTTAAAATTTATATTTTGAAATGGGGAGAGGTATTGGTCCATGCTGTATAATATTCATTTAGTAAATTGAAATTTTAGCAAGAGTATTTATTTCAAATTGAGTCTGTAACAAATCTTTCAAATTTGTTTTTATATATTAAGTTATAATATCAAGTTAAGAGCCAAAAATTGTCATGGTTTTGTGGTTATGATTATGATCACCATGGTTTTTTAAAACATGGCATTCATTTTATGGAAAAGAATGTGTTTGAAAGAAGTAACTTTGTATATACACATATATATTTCATTAAAGCCTTTTTTTTCTTTTCTTTTATATTTCTATGTTTTGATAGTGTCCAATCAGTAAATACTTCACAAATCTCAAAACACTTTCATTGCATTTGTCTTCCTTTCTTTAAAAAAAAATATGATTTTAGAGAGAGGAAGGGAGAGAGTGAGAGAGAGAAACATCTATGTGAGAGAGAAACATTGACTGGTTGCTTCCCACACGTGCCCTGACCCGGGATTGAACCTGCAACCTTGGTATGTGCCCTGAGTGGGAATCGAACCCCCACCCTCTGATGTATGGATGATGCTCCAACCAGCTGAGTCACACCCTCCCAGGCTGTCTTTCTTTTAATTCCATGTTTTGGAGTTTTTTGAAAGTACAATAGAAAATATAATACATGCTAGATCAACTTGGCTTGGGAACCAAATAGTTAAATTCATATACGCTACCTGAAAATTAGCAGCTTTGTTCTCACCTACCGTGTGTGTTTGTGAAATGGCCACAGAAAATGATGGCACCCTTTGAAAATATATTCTGCTATTTCTCCTGTAGCTTTGCTTTGATAGATTGTCTTATAGCAGGTTTGAAATACATGTACATGCACACGCCCTAATAATGCAGATATTTGTTCTATAGGTTTAATCATGCACCATATTTAATAAAATCTGTCTTTCAAATGAAAGGTTTGGACATCTAAAGAATTTTAGGACCTTAAAGTGACATTTTCAGTTTTTCCAGTGCTCCAAATAGTGCTTGGCTTTCCTTCTTTGTTCCTTTAACAGGTACTTATCCAGCCTCATTTTCAGTATCCGTTTGACAAATACTGATTGAATTTCTGAAATGCATGAGAACTCCCATATTCTGGGTACACAGCAGTGAGCAAACAGCTCTTCTCTGAGCGCCTAGAGCCCGCTCATCTCTCCAGTCCTCCTGTCCCTCAGATTCCAGTTCCTTAGATTCTAGCTGCCAGCGTTTGTGCAAGACCACCGTACATTTAAAATTCCATTTTTAGCCTTAGTGATTTGGTAGGTCCTTATTGCTTTCAACTTCACAACCAAAGGCATGCAGTACTTCCTTTTAGGATAATCTCTTCAAACCTTATTTTCTCAGAAGGAGATAATAATTTGCTCTCAGGGCCATGTAAAGATTGAATGATATCAAGTAGGTGAAAATTCCTGGCCTACCTCTGAATGAAAGTTCTTTTTGCCTCTTTAATTTGCTTGGTGGCTTTTACCTTTAACGACTATTCATTTGTCCTGGTCCTTCCGCCTAGAGTCATACAGAAAAAAGATACCCTTTTATCCATATATTAAATTATTCATATGTTATAAGTCTTCCCTTCTTCAGACTAAACTTTCCCAAGCCCTTCGAACCTCCCTTAAATGCTATAGGACAGCATGCCCTCACCAATCACGGACACCTTGCCTCTGATGGGACTTCAGTTTGTCCATGTCGGTGTGGTGTCAGTCACTGAAGACAATATTCTAGAAGTGACCTGACGGAAAGCAAGGTTATCACTTATCTTACTCTCACCGTTGGATGTCTATGAGGGTCACCTTAGAAGGGTCAGCAGAGACTCGTGGTGGGGCAGGGCTGGAGGCATCCTCATCAGAGCGTGGCCCGTGGGCAAGGGGTGAAGTTCAGGGTGTTGGGTGGTTTAGGGTCCATTGCAAGGAAATGTGATTGGAGAATAGATGGGTCCAGAGGGTGAAGGGGCTTCAGTGACTAAATAAGTAAAGAAATAGATTATATTTACTTGTAGGAGATAGTGAGCTAAAAAGTATTTAGATTATGGAGAAATTATTTGGGCTCAGAAGGTGTTATACAGCTTGGAGTGCAGAGTGAAGTGGGAGAAATTAGAGATTAGGAAATTATTTAAAAGGCTACAGTAACAAGTTAGCTAAGAGATGACGATGGCTTGAAATATGGCATTGGTTGTGTTTAATTATATTGTTTTCTGCATATTATACATTCAAAATTATTGATCAAAAGTTTTCATTACCTCCTCCCCTATAACACCTTCCTGAGGGAAACAAACATCATTCTAGGCTGACTGGCACCTGTCTATCAATATCAATACCTTTAAGTTGATCCAGCTAGAAATCGACTGAAATTACTATTCTTGTCATATTTCTCCATTTTATTAAACTATAAAGATGTAGTAGAATTGTACAGTTGTTCCTGGTTCACATATTCATTTATTTATAATTTCATAAAATGAAATTTAGTTTTCATTGGAAAAAGTAGGTTGGATTGATTATGTAGATAAGAAACCTTTAAATATTTTTTAAATGAGAAAACTATTTATAATGTCTGTATGTATATGGACATATACACACATTATATACCTTCCATATGTATCAAAATGATTCAATTTTTACATAAACTTCCAAAAGAAAATTATTTTCTACAGTATACTTTTGGTTTGCTGAATCCTTAGGGAGTCTTGTCAAAACCGAAAGAGAAGAGTTGCTCACTTATTGATGTTCCATTAAAATTCATAGTTCTGAATTTATTTGAGCATGTAAACGGGTGAATTCCATATAGACTCAAAACCACAACCAAAAATATCATCTACATTTACCTCTGAATTATGTTTTGTAAGTTTAATGGCATTTGGCAATTTTAAACTGCATTACAAAGTCTACTGTTCTAATAAGAACAAAACTTTCCAATTAACCTGTATAAAACCATGTAGTAAAACCTGAGAAGGCTTTACTGAACTGAGAACAAGACTTCTGAATAATTTCACAGAAATCAGAACTTTCGCTGCCATCGCACAAAACACACAGAAACATTCAGATGAGTTCCGTGTAATAAGACTATATAAATACAGTGGGTGGTGGCTGTTTTATTCTGGCTTAACCTTGTCTTTGTTTCTGCCTCTCATAACCGTCTCCCCGTCTTCTGTTCCGTCCGTCTGTTCTTTGTGTCTCTCTCCATGGTCTCTCCCGGTTATTAGACTCGTCCCTGTTTTTCTCAGGGCCCCCCAGGCCTGCGCCACGCGGACTCTCCCATCTCCTTCTCCCCCTGGCAGTTGGCTTAATATACCCGCAGTGTTTTGTTTTTAATATTCGCTTCTCAGTTTTTGTCGTTCTTCACTTGGCTCTCTTTTTACTTGAATTTAATTTTCGTTTCTCTCTTTTTCCTCTGCTGCTTCCCTGTCTCTTTTGATCTAGAGCCTCCCTTATGTGTGTTTTCTCGTGTGGATAGATAGAGATATATTTTTTCTGACTCTATTTGTTCCTTACTCAGACCCCGCCTTTTTTTAAACTCTCTAATTCCCTTTCTGATTCCACTGATGTGTTCCACATTTACCATCCCTATTCTTCAATTTTTTCCTCATTTTCTCCTATACATCTTCTCACCCAGCTAGTAAGTCATGGCGACAGTGCAATGATGATAATTTCAAGTGTCATTTCACTGAAAATAGCACGAGAGTATTCATTTTCCATTTTATTGTTTTTATCTGATGAGCTTCTTCAATGGATGCATTAGAAGTATTCTTGTTTGTTTGTTTGTTTGTTTGTTTGTTTGTTTTCGGAAAGGCAGGGTTTATTCAGTTGTTTGCAAAGTATAATATATGCCGTCTATCCTGTTCCTGCCTCTATAGCTACCTTGAGAAAATTACCTAAAGAAAAGAAGTGGAGAGAAAGTTCAGAAGCTGCGTTCGGATTGCTCTTTGATGGAATGGATTTCCCTTTTTCTTCTTTTGCTTCTGTGTATGTGATTCAGGGAGCCCGTAACCCGACCCACATGTTTCGTGCAGGCAGACCAGCAGCCGCGCCCCCTTTATTGGGGGGTGCGCCCTGTTTAAGGTCTGGGGAGGGGATGCGGGTGACGACTGATCCCCCTCGTTGGAGAACATTTCAGTTGATTCCAGCGGGTGATGCTACTTTATGCCTGTCCGAGAATTATTAGTAAGAAACTTAGGAAATTTCTCCTGCATTGAGAGCCCCGCGTCGACCCTGCCTTTGTTAGCAGGCCGGGCCTCTACTGCGTTTTGTCCCAGATATTTAGCAGCATGTTTACCACGGCTTCGCTGAGGAACTGTCCTATAGTTGAGGCCACCACGACTGAAAATACTCTATGTCTGATGCTGTGCAGGGGCTTGGGAAGTCTGAGCCCTGCTTCTGTGGTCTTGTGGCAGAAATCCTGACTTGCAGGCTCTGGATGGCTCTCAGTGTTTGGCTCTCTCATGCTCCCCTGCCCAAGAAGCTCCGCCCTCGGCCCTGTCCTAATCCCCTGGTTTTCTGTACCTTGCTGTTACGTGAACATAAGTCATCAAAACCCACAAACAGATGAGTAGGTAAAGGAATAAAGAAGTGTCGGCATACAAGTAGGAAGATTTCCTCGTTGTACCTCAACATAAGGAAAGTCATGAATGGAGGCAAAAAGGAATTAATAAAATATTAGTTGCAAATTTTTTATGGAATTATTTGTTTTTAATTCTTAACTGAAAAATTTGAAATCAATGATTAGAACTTTTTAGTGAGAATTGAAAGTATATAGATATTCTAAAAAGTTTATATTTATCTGTATAGTCATCTACCTTTCTGCCCATCAGTGTATTTTATTTTGAGGGACTGAAAGCAGCCCGACTGATATTAGGACACACACACACACACACACACGAGCACTAAAAGAATGTGAGTAATGCCTAAAAGAAAGCATGCATCCTAAACAACATAGAGTTTTAAAACTTAAAAAAAAAATGCTTGTTCTACCAAAATATAGACGAGGCAAATGCATATTACTTTCAGAGACTGCTTATTGATATTAAAGCTTTATAACTTCCAAAAATAAAAAAAGAGAACGTTCAGCTTTAAAAGTAAAGTCTGCAGTTATGCAAAATGCTGTCTTCTGTCCATTCATCCAGAAAATAAAGCATAATGCAGTTCTCTTTATAAATGATACAAAAGATACAAAAACAAAAAGAAAAAAGTTTCTTTGTTGAGAAAACAGAGTAGGACACTTCCTTGAACTTTTTCATCTCTCTAAAGATACCCAGATCTCTTAATATTATCCATAATGCATACGCTTTACATTGGGCTTGCTGAATAACATTTAACAGTTATTGAGCAGAATGATTACTGAAGCACAATTATTTCATAAGCATAGTTTTGGATGGGAAAAGAATGAAAAGTCATCAAAATTCAACATTGGAAATAGGAATGTTTTATTTGAGATGCTAGGACAATTTACCCCTTGATGTGTGTACTGCAAAAACCCACAAAATTGCCTGCTAAATGTTATGTTTTCCGGAGCCAAAAGAAACTGCAAGTTAAGCTCAAACTAAATTGAGATGGAGATATACAACTTTATGGGGATGGGCGGGCAGTAATTCACTATGTGTTCAAAGCCCACACTGTGTAGAACACTAAAGATCCAGTAAAATATATGTTTCATTTTGTTTTTAATTTTGACATATATTCTAACCTATTTTATTGTCATCATAGTTAACATTATTGCATCCAATTTAGTTTCACACCTCAATACCATAGTTCAATTTCTGAGAGTGTTGTTTTAAGAAAACAAACTAACTTTTAGAAAATTAAATAAAGTACTCTCTCACTGCCCATGTAATAATTGAAGTTGGAAAATCAGCTACAGAGAGTATTAATCATGTGACTACAAAATGTAGAACTTCTTTTCTCTGAAGTGTTATACAATAGAAATTTTGATTTTTAAATATAACCTCTTCTGCACATGGGTTAGTTATTGATGAGAGAAATGCTGAGTATGAGGTTTCCTGATTAGCAAAGGTCTGTGCCTCTGTTTCTCCTTTGTAAATTAATTCTCACATATCTGTTACCTTAGCTATTTATTTTCTTAAACAATAGTCCTATAGTTAGATTTTCTAGTTTTAAGAAAGATTTCTTCATTTGTCTTACATAGTAATTCATTTACTATTTCTCTGTATTAAAAGGATTCTTTAGAAAAATTCACAGAAACTAAAATATTTTATTCCAAACTACAATCACGTGACAATAATGTGAGTACCAATGACAATACATTCCTAGAATAAGACATTTCTGAGTTTTTATTGAAATATTTCACTTTCAAAGAAAAAGTGTCTATTTTTAACACACCTAAGTTGGCAAATGCCAGTTGCGTGAGACAAATGCAAAATATATTTTATCACTTCATTTTAATTCTATTTAAAAACATATCCTTTTACAGCATGTTTCAAGTAGAGGGTTTTCTGTTTTACCCTCTCCCCATCCCCAGCTTACTAGAACTACAAGAATGCTTTCGGGGGGGGGGAGAGAAAAGGCAGTATAATTGAACATCTGGAGTTTTCAGTGATTTGAAATATTGTCTTATATGTTGAAGAATATTAAGGAAATAGAAATGCAGGGATGGGAGATGGTTAAAATAGGAGGCATCCCGGCTTTTCCATCTTGGTGGATGCGAGTCCTGCTGTAGTGAGGGACACGTTCTGCGGGGGCCCCTTCCTCCCGCATCGCCCGTCACTGTAACAAAGCCGTGTTCTGGCTGCAGGGAAAAGCCTCTGGCTCACCTTCTGGGCTTTGATGTCTCCAGTAACAATTTACCCTGGTGTGTCAAATGTGAAGGTAAACCGTTCAAAGAGCTGCTCACCAGAAGTTTGCTTTCATAAACTCTGTTTCCTTTTCCTTCTTTCCCTCATTCTTTCTGTACTTTTTTTTTTTAAAAAAAGAGGAAAACTGGTTTTTAGTCCTTAGACATGAAAGCAGCACAAAATGAGAATTGAGAATGATAAAGCCTGAATAGAATTGGTATCATTTCCTTTTCTTGCTTTCGCCTTTGTCACTATAATTCAAATGTCATGGAAGTAAGAATAAAACATCTCAGGCATTAGGGTTGAATGATAGCTCATTCATATGACAATGACTGCTCTGAGGACAGAACATTTCTCAGAATGTAGCCATTCTTGTGGCAAAGATTATAATGACAAGGAGAAATGGTGCAAAATTAACCAATTCTGGGATCTTTATAGAGAAGTTTTTGAGTCTCCCCTAATGTGGTGCTATGTATTAAATTAGCTAAGGAGTAAAGAAGGGGTGGGGGGAAGCCTCCCTGATGTTCACTCAAACTTTCTGTTTGATTCTTGCAAGAGAAGCCTGCTTGGGAAAGTCTATGTTTCTACCAGTAGATGTCACTGCAATCAACAGAAATACCCCAGGGGCCAGGAGAACTGGTATTGGAATGATAGGACCCTAAAGAACACAATGAAGGTAAACGGAGAGCGTATCGTGGAAAATTCTGCATGAAACAATAAAAGTTCTAGAAGGTGTGGGTTTTAATTTGATCTGCTATGTCTCTGCCGTTATGACCGGAGAGCTAATGAGGACCTGGAGAGCTTGGCATTCAGAGCGTGATGCTGGTCGGCCTGTAGCCCCTGCACTTGAGGCCCCCATATAAGTCCCCTGGTGGATTCTTTGGGCCTGGTGCTCTTGGCGAGGAGCTGGGGTTGCTATTTAACCATTGCCTGGGCTTTGACTCACTCTGTGATCTGGGTTAAACTGAATATGAAACAGATTTCATAAGGGGAGTGCGTACTGTTCCTATTGCCACTATTTAGGAACTGAGAGTGGCAGGGGGCTAGGGGTTGCCAGTTGCTGGACATTTTCTCTTCTCCTTCTTAAAGGAATTGGTGATTTTAAAATATTTCTCTTTTTTTTTTTGCCCATCTCAAAGGCACGTCTGAGCATTATGAGCCTGAGTGTGTGAGTTTGTGTGTGTGAATTTGCACACACACAATGCATGTTCTGACATTTTACTCCATTTGGTGAGTTTTCCAGACCATAGACAAACACCAGCTCCTGGTGAGAAGCTTCAGCTTGAAATGTCAATGCCACAAAAAGAACTCATTTCTTCTCACCCAAAGGCCTCATTCATTTGTATATTCTAGTGCTGTATTGGTTTGCCCTGAGTTAAATGACTAGTGGCAAAGAAATCCCAAATTAGAGGGGCTGTGAGGTCAAGTTACTGTCCTCCAGCCAATACCAGACCCTTCCCTCTCGTGCATTTTGCAGGCTCCCCAAATGTCTTCTTTTGGATGAAATCAAGTTAAGACAGGAGTAACTTTCAGCTATTTGCATGTTTTCATATCCATTCCCACATATTTTCAGTACATGCTACATTATGGATGCGCCTATCCGGATACAGTGGACTGAGTAATCAGAGCTGGGTGCACACTGTCCTGGTAGCTAGAGCTCTCTCAATTTCTGCACAGGATGGCAATGCCACATTCCACCTTAAAGGGCACTTAAACAGCATTGCCTGAAATTCAGATCCACCTGAGGTGACATGCTTAGCTCGTCCTGAATTTTGTCCTAAAAGTGTTCTGGCTTTTTCTGTGTCCCTTGAAGTGCTGGAAAAGGTGACAGCCTTGCAGATCTCTTTTGTTCCAGTCTAAAAAAATCAGTCAGATTTCCATTAGTCCTCACAGCTCTTTTGAACATTTTATTTCACACTTAAAAGAAAATCTGTCAAGTATTTTGGTCACCAAACATAACCTAACCACAAATGTCAGATAGAGATGATTAGAGACTATATACTAGACATCCTTTCTAAAAAAAAAATAAATAAATAAAATCCAGTTTTCTCTCACTAATAATTCTTTACCTTTAAAATAATGACCACTATTTGCAATACTTATGATATTTCGGGGTTCGGGTCTTCTTGGGCTGCACTATGACAAATGTTTAGATGGTAGAGCTGTGTAACATCATAACTACATAATATCACGGCTGTGCTATATCATCACGGCTACGCAATATCATCACGGCTACGCAATATCTCGGCTACATAATATCACAGCTACGTAATAACAGAGCTATGTAATATCACAGCTACGTAATATCTGCGGGGAGAATAAGAACAAACAAAGGTAAATAAAGCTATTGTGTTTCCTCATAAAAGGTGTAGGTGAAAAATACGGAACAGGAAATAAACTATTTTATTCCAGATGCAAAAGGAGAGAGCAGATTGAGAGCCATTTTCATCTGGTATATAAAATTTACTAGAGCTTATAAAAAATACATATTATGAAGCTCCACGTGATATTGTCCCTTTAAATGTTTTATTCTTTGCAGCTTAGCTTGTTTCCCTGGCTCCTAAGATTGCCTGATCCTCTTTTCTGGAATTCTTTCATTAGTTTGGATCTGTGACCTTACAATCTTTGAGATGGCTTATTCGCAGAGAATTCGTAGAGATTTCAATATTTGCTCCGATGACACTTTTTGATTCCCAGCCTATAGGCATCCTTAGTAGTTTTGAATTTACTTTGTATCCTTTATTCCATATAAATCTGGCAATCAAGATTTCTCGGAGTTTAATTTGCTTTCTGTTGAGGATTTAAATGACATTATCCCGAAGCTTTAGCAGTCCACTTCCCGGCCTTAATCCTTGGCCTTCCTCGCTGGTGAAAGGCTGTTAGTTTCTTCGGTTCAGTTTAACCCTCCTAGTTAATCTCTGACTTCTGGTAAATTGCCATCATGTTCAAAATCTGCAATTTTTTTTTTTTCTTTAAAAAAACCCCCCTGCTCAACAAAGGACAATATGACTAACTTATATCACCTTATTTTTTAAATTTAACTAAGAGCAGGGAAGAAAGTTGCTGCCGATCAGCTCTGGCAATATCTTAACTGTCATCAGATCTAGAATAAATTTCAGCCAGGATTCAGGTCCTTTCATAGCACATCAATTGCACTTCTTAAAGTTGGAAATGGGCTGACTGTCTCGCTGACACCCTCGGGCTCTTCATAGAGTGTCTGCTCCCAGCCAGGCCTTCGGGCTGGGCAGCTGCAGCCTTCCAGCAGGAAATGTAGTAAAAAGGCATTTTCAATCCTACAAAGGTGTGTCTGGCATTGTTTGTTGGTTTTGTTTTTTATTTATTTCCTGTTTCCTTCAGCGGGTGGAGAGATTAAGGCCCTTGCATAATAGGGTGCCCTGAGGGTTAGAGATTTATACGTTAGCACTCGCACAGCTCTGGGAGACACACTCTGCTCAGCTCTCTACACGCAGATTACATGCAGAGCCTTTGCTCCGCTTCAAGAAACACTATACAAGTTCTTTTTACTGGATCTGTTTATTTGGCTGGCTGACTTACTGTGGGGAAATCGCCAAAAGTTTGCTAAAATTGAATCCAGATAAGACAGAATTCCTTTTGATTGGCTCCCATCCCTCGGTCGATCAACACTCTTCCATCACGCTGAAAGTTGGCAATTCACTCGTAACACTGGTCCCAAAGGGGAAAACCTCGGTTTTATGCTTGACTCTCCTCTGTCATTTATGAATCGTGTAAATATAAATATTAAACTGTCATATTTTCCTTCGAGACAAAGAGCAGGGAAAAAGTAAACAATATCTACTCAATATTTGGAAGTGTTGCTTTCCGATGACCCATTTTCACCTGTACTACAGAAATTTCTTATTAATTTGATGGATTGAGCAAGCCCTCTCTGAATGTATATATTTTAATACTAACTTCAGGGATGCTAAGCAGCATCCTACCTCCTGAGAAATGCACACTGAACTTGACCTGGTCTCTGAATGTCCTTCATAAAGGAAGGGATTTAGAGATTCCTGGGAGAGAAAGCTCTCGCTCCGCCCTGTGCCAATTACCTAGACAACTAGATAGTAGAACACAGCTTGGCAATGGAGAACCTACCACATTGGAAACTCCAATTTTGGTTGAATTATAATGAGAAGAATTTCAAGAAGAATATCCAACTGTCAGTGGATGAGAAGAGAGTTTGTTTATTATATTCCAACTGCACATCCTCATGGATCTGTGTAACTGGAGTAATTAATGAGTGAGTGCCAGTGACCATGGAGAGGGTCCCAAAGGTTACAGGTGATAGACAAGCAGGTCTTTTTCCAAGAAGAAGTTCACTTTGCTGTTATTAAAAATAAAATATTTCTGTTAAAGTTGTATTTAGGGAGGGCGTTTGGTCAGGGCACAGGATTATACACATTCTGCCCTCAACCTGGATCTTCATTCTGAGGACTAGATGCACAGGTGTTAAACAGATAAAATGGCACCTCATTATCACCTGAGCCGTTGAAAGTCAGGTCCAAAAGCATTTCTTGGGTAGATTAAATTAATCCTCAGAGAAGATTATCTGAGGATTATCAGTCAACAGTCTAGAATACAGGTAGACAGAAAAGTTTTCTTTTGTAGACCATGCTCACTTTCATATCCATTTGACAGATAATTGATCAGAGTCATCTCCTTGTTAACGCAGCCATTTGTAAATCTATTACCCAGATTTCCTTGTATGCAAGGTGACGTGATAGACACAGAATGATTTGTGACTAAAAAGGTTGGAAACAACCCAAAAGTTCATCAATAGGGAGTGGTTGGCTAATTTACAACATACGTATTCAATTGAATACCATGCATGCACCAATAAGTTGTATTTTTTAAAAGCATGGGAAAACTTACGTATTGATATGAAAAAGTCTCTGTGGCACATTAAGTAAAAAAGAGCAAGGCATGAAAGAGTAGGATTCTGTGTTTGTTTTTTTTCGGGTGACAAAATGTGGTGAAGATTTGTATGTGTTGATATTTGTATAAGAAAATAGTGGAAGCATAGAATGGAACAAAACCTTACCATTTTTGACAGCGTGGATGGACCTCGAGGGTATTACGCTCAGTGAAATAAGCCAGTCAGAGAAAGACAAATATCATATGATTTCCTTTATATGTGGAACCAAATGAACAAAATGAATGAACAAATAAAATGGAAACAGAGGACAGACTGATGGTTGCCAGAGGGGAGGGGTATTGAGGGGACTGGGTGAAAGAGGTACAAGGGATTAAGGAGTAAAAATTGGTAGTTATAAAGTAGCCATGGGGATGCAAAGTAACACATAGGGAATGTAGTCGGTAATATTATGATAACTATGTACGGTGCCAGGAGGGTACTGGACATACCGAGAGGAACACGCTGTGAAGTATGTGATTGTCTAACCACTGTGCAGACCCTGAAACCAAGACACAGTTGGAGGAGGTAGGAGCAGGAAAGGAGAGTGGGGTGAGAGTAAAATTTACACTGTGATTTTTTTTTACATTCATGACTTTTTTTAATACAGCGCTATTAAAAAACGAAGTAAAGTAAATTTTATTTGTATTTGATATTTACCATACTCCCTATTATTTACTTGGTACATGTTTCCACAACTTTCATAAAGTATTTGTGACTCAATATAAACAAAGGAAGCGACTGGTGAGGCAGTGTGGTTGCTGTGGAAGGCGGGGCTTGGAATTAAACCCAGAGCCTACATGATCGAGATGTTGGCCTTCTCAAAATAATGTATTTGCCTAAACCTCAGTTTGATAAAATGGAATTAGAAGAGCTTCACAGAATTGTTTTGAAGCTCAAATTGCATCATATGTGCTCAAATGAATTCAGTTTACTTTTGCTGTTACTGTGGTTACCATAAGAATAAATCTAAGAAACATTTATCTGGAGTTTTCCCATAAAGAACCCCCCCACAATTTAGAACTGTTTCCATTCTTTTATGTATCCATTTCATTGCAAGTCATTGGCCCCTTCTTTCCACCCACCTACCTGGCCATACTGGCATAAAAGAAATAGGAAAACATTCCACGGACCATAGCCTGGACGAAAGAAGCACAGAGGCCCATAGGGACGGAGCTCCTCTTAGTTTTCCTGCTGCTGTTTGCTTCCTCTCTAAGGTAGTGTAGTGCATCACAGGCACAGACCAGATCCTTACTCTAAAGCCCCTAGCGACTCTTGTGCTTGTCACCTAGGGTAGGATTTTGCCTGACGGGACGGTGGACTGGGCTAGGTAAACCCAGGGTCAGAACTGCAGTGACTAAAGCGGGCTCTCGTACATGGTCTGGGTGGACCCCGCCTGCACGCGAGAGAAGGAGCTCGCCGCATGTCCCCTCTGCTCAGATTCATCGTGGACAAATAAGGACTCACTTTTCAGTGCGGGCCAGAGGAGGGGAGGCAAAGAAAGCCGCGGCAGCGACGTGTTATTATTACTGGTGGCTGGAGCCAGGGGAAAGAGAGTAGAAGCCGTCCAAGGGGAATGGGGTTGGGAGGCTGGGTGAAAAATGTGAAGGGATTAAGCAAAGAAAGGAAAACTCTTGGACACTAAAAACAGTGTGGTGATTACCAGAGGGAAAGGGGTGGGGGTGGGGGTGCAGGAGAGTAAATGGGAGATAAACGGGGATGGAAGGAGACGTGACTTGGGGTGGTGAACACACAGTACGATATACAGGGGATGGATTATAGAATTGTACACTTGAAACCTATATAATTTTATTAACCAGTGTCACTCCAATAAGTTCAATTCAAAAACCTCACACAACAGAGTAGAAGGTACGGCAGGTGATCGTGTTTCTCTGGCCCGATCAAGGTGCTGCTCTGTGGGTAGCTGCAGAGCTCAGGAGCTGCCGCAGACACAGAATTCTCCCTCACCCTCCCTTGCCCACATTGTGAGTCTTCTTGTAACCACTTTTTAAATCTCACATCACCAGATAATTGCCATCAGCCCCAAGACGGAATGTAGAGGACCCTGTAGGGCTCTGTCCAAATGCCCTCTTCAAGGGCTGTCTCAGCCTCCCCCCCTATGCCCCCCCCCCCCCGATTGCCCAGTAAACCGCCTGCTGATGCCTCCCAGCTGCATCCTTTGCTGGGCATTGACCTGGGGAGCAGAGGACTGTACTGTCCATGGTCATGCCCCTTGACTGGCTGGTGATGAACTAGAGACCCACTGTCTGCATTTGGGATAACTCTGAAGAGCCGTTCCAGTTCTCCATGTGATTGCCGAGTCCTCCACGCTCAGGGCCAACTTCCTCTCTTCCTCCCTTTCTCATTTTCTAACCAGAAAATGAGCTGCCACCAACACTCCCCAATAAACTTTCCAAATACAATCCTTTCTGAGCCTTTTCCCAAGAACTCAGTCTAAGGTAGGGGTGCTGGTAGCTTCAGTGATGGCAGAGGTGGCTGTGTTAGACTTCGGCTACTTTTCAAGCCATGAACAAGTAAGTATGTCCTTCTAAACTCAAGGGTCCTGATATTCAGGATTGATAAGGTTTATTCTCTGCCCTCAGTTGTTGAGTCATCCCAAAGGGCCCCTTCTAGATTTGGACTACAATCTTCAAGCTCAGAGGATATTACCAGATACCTGCTGAGTAATTCTTTTTTTTTTTTTTAAATATATCTTTATTGATTTCAGAGAGAGGAAAGGAGAGAGAGAGAGAGAGACAGAAACATCAATGATGAGAGAGTCATTGATTGAGCCCACAACCAGGGCATGTGCCCTGACCAGGAATCGAACCCTGATTGCCTGGATCCTAGGCCAATGCTCAACCGCTGAGCCACGCCCGGCCGGGCCTGCTGAGTAATTCTTACAAAAGAATGTTTTATTCAGAGGGCTCTTGAGAGTTTCTAGGCTACACCTAATTATAAAAAACAACTAATCTTCAAGTGTTGCCTTAAATTTGTTCTAAAACAGTGATCCCACAATTGGTCTCTGAATTTCTATTTTTTCCTGTAGATTTTAGGTCAATATCTGACTAGATCACCTACGAAAAATTTTGTCTTTAATACTGATTTAGAGCATTAGACAGGTAGAAGTTATATCTTATGGCTACTTAAGGAACTGAAAATGATATTAAGTGATATTTATTTCATTTTTTGAATCATAACAGACTCATAATCATTATTCAAATTATACAATATACAAGAAGCCTTTTCTGACTAGACCATTCCCTTCATGAGTGCCCTCAGTTTTGAAATTCTGGTAGTGGTTTAAGTCATGATGACTCAGCAACTGCTAACAAAAGCACTAAATTTCCTTCACTGTTCCCATATCTCCCAAAGTAGACTGAAGAATTCTCAGCACCTTTGTATGTTACTCTTGCATTCACTAGAATATGTAGCATAGGAGTTATTAAATTCACAACAATCAAACATTCGTAACAGTGACATGCAGTTCATCTGTATGTCGGTAAGGCTGACACCTAAGTGGTACTAATTATAAGTTTCTACCCTATAAAAATGAACTATAGGGTTGTGATTAGGGAGTGGTGCTTTAACGACAGACTTGAGTTCAGGTCCCAGGA
Organism: Miniopterus natalensis; assembly: GCF_054644295.1. NCBI lineage: Eukaryota > Metazoa > Chordata > Mammalia > Chiroptera > Miniopteridae > Miniopterus > Miniopterus natalensis. The sequence continues at coordinate 31,003,044 of NC_142096.1, read as the reverse complement.
CCCCAAGATTCTACCTGGTGACTCTGGAAAGTCACTTAATATTCTGGAACTTTAATTCCCCCTCCTTTAAATTCAGGGAGTAAGAGTATTTATCTCCCGGAGTTATTAGAAATATTGATGGTTGACTTCGTGAATAAAAAACACTTAATGCAGTGAGAATGAATGCTTATTATTATTATACTAAAATATTATTAGAACATAATTCTGGATTCACTGTTACAAAGAGAAGAATATGGCATTGTATTAAAATGGAGCACCTTTCTGTTTAACATCTTTCTAATTTTAAATGATGGGTTCTAAATAGAATGAAATATTTGTAGGAATAGAATTGATGTCATGATGCGGTCATGGGGACCCTTCTTTCAGAGTTGCAGATCTCAGATATTCTGGCCAATAAAAGTAGTAAAATGCATTTTTGTTCCCATTTGCTGTTGCTAGGGCATAACCGTCTCATCTTGCCCATCTGACTTCACTGTGCCATTGTTTATGATGTCCTATGGACTCCCCTGAAAATACCATGCTTTGTCTTCAGTGGACCGTGATGTCTCACCTCTTCATCATTTCGACTAACTTTTTACTGGAGAAAGATCTAAAGAAGAGCCATTGTATCAGTTACCTATGGCTGTGTTACAAATTGGCACAGATTGAGCAGCTTAAAACAGCAAGTGTCCGCTATCTCCCGGTTTCTCTGGGTCAGGTGTCTGCGCATGACAGCTGGGTTCCTCAGCTGAAGGTCTCAGGATGATGTCCTGCCCTGGTTGTCAGTCCCAGCAAAGGTCTCCTCAAAAGGCCTTCCTGAGGGAAGTCTACCTCCAAACTCACTAGTGAAGTTGTTGTCAGGATTCAGTCCCTCTTGGGTTGTCACACTCAGGGTCTCAGATGCTTTCTCAGTGTTGGCTGAGGGCCTCCCCCTTGTCATGTGGGTGTCTCCACAGACATGGCAGAAATGACATTCCATCACCCCTGCCACCTTCTGTTCACTAGAAGCAAGTCACAGAGTCGGACTTCCACTGGCGGTTCGGAGATTCCAGAAGGACCTGAATACCAGGAGGCCAGGATTTTTGGAGTCATCCAAAAGTCCACCCACCACACCCGTCATGACTAAGAATTGCTTTATTAATCATGCTGCACTGATGGAAACGGGTTAAATACACCACAGCTTCTTTATAAGTGGTCAGACTTTTTAAAGACATTTTCTACGATGTCTACTGCAATTGTTTCCTGAGGTTCCCTCAATTATATACACTTAGGCAACATTCTAGCATTTTCAGGATTGTCCGGAGCACTGTGATGCAGACTGCAGACTGGAAATGAGAGGACTTGTTTACGCTCATCAGGGACATGTCGCCTACTTACTGCTGACTCTCACTTGCCCAGTTGCTAAATAGCTTTCTCTATTTCATTTATAAGAAGGACGCAACAGTTTCAGTGTACAAGTAGTGGGACTATGAATACCATATTTTTTAAAGAGCGCTTTACAGCAGTACTTTGAAATGATCTAAGTGGTCTTAATACCAGTAATTTTTAAACAACAACAAAAGCCACTCTTGCACTTGAAGTTCATGGATACATTTTAGGTCGTATAATAATTTACTGGCAGTAAATTCTTGATTGCCCTTATGAGAGTTTCATATGATTTTACGATGTCTTTAGGGATTCCTATTAGTACACGGCCTTCATTTATAAAGGGAAGAGTGTGAATGAAACGAATGATCGACTCAATAAAATCAACCCAAACAGAGAACTGGCGTTTTAAGCCAGTTTTTTCGTACCCGGCCCCTTCCATTTTCTTGTCTTAAATAGGAGTTATGTGGATATTTGATCACAGCTATCTCAACTTGGAAAAGCAATGCCAACATTTCCTGAAATAAAAACAGACTCTTCAAGTCATATTTTGGCATTACAAAGCTAAAATTAGATCCCACTTCAAACAGGCTTCTTTAATTAGGAAATATCCCAAACAAAAGACCTCACTTTCCAAGGGACATTGGACTATTATGCTAATTGGAGTGGCCACTGTGTAAGTCTTGGGTGGATCTAAAGAAAGTACCAGTTGTTTTTCTGGCTGGAGTTTCCAACCACACTCATTTTGCTAAATTGCGTTTCTGTAGGAGAGCAGCCTGATAGACTACAAGTGTTACTAATTCTATTAAAAACAACAACCCTTTTTCATTATTCTTCCATACTTAATGATCAAAAACCTTAACCACTGTCTATTTTTAAATGATATTGTTCCATAAACAGATTGAAATACTTGAATAACCACTTTATGATAATTAGATTTTCCTGAATGACCACCCTGTTCCTTTAATTTTCCCAAGCTGCAATTCTAAATTATGCAAATCATAAAATTATGTTTTGTAAAATATGTAATTTTATAGTTGGTTTGGATAATTTAATTTGAAAAATGACAGGGATGATATATATGCTATTAGGACAATAGGTTCAAATCTAAACAGCCTATAAGAGCCCTTTAAGCAGTCAGTCTATCTCTCCCTCTCCTGTGTCTTCATCTTCTGCTTCCCAAGATTGTGTGATCCAGAGGGACCTGTCCACACTCCCTGGAGGGAGCGTTTCAAGGAAAGCAAAGGCATGGCAGATAATCAGGGACATAAAACATTTTAAAAAGCTTACTAAATGTGATTTTTATCTACTGATGGAGCCATTTCCAGTATCTGTGTGCTGTATGTGTATCAAAAAATTTGTCAATATTATAAGAGAGAAACATCCATATGAGAGAAATACATCAGTTACCTCCCCGGGGATCGAATCCAAAACCCGGGTATGTGTCCTGACGGGAACCGAACCTGTGACCGTTGGGTGTGCAGGATGACGCTCCAGCCAATGATCCACACCAGCGAGGGCCATAAGGGAATTTTAACTAGCTTCGATCTGCATTACCATCAGAAATTTCCAGTTTTTTCTTTTCTTTCTGTAAGTATGCTTTTTTTTGGCATGGTTTCCCCATCTTTTCCAAAATTCCTCACCTTTATTTTTCTTGATTTAATTTCCGATCTACATTTTAACACAACTTTTGTTCAAAGAGTCTTCTTTTCCGTTTCTTCAACAAGACAGATCAATTACAGAGATTTATAATCTCTGCATATGCAATTTTAACAGAAACACACAGCATATCTGGTTTAAATGTCACCATTTATGTTTTTAAAATTTCCCTTTTTCCTGTTTCTTCCATATTTATTTCCCTCCCACGTAACATCATCTCATGTTCCTACCGTCATTCACTCTATCATCTTATCTCATTTCCAATGAATCCATATCTGACCACAGGTAACTAGAAATTTTGAAATAATTTATTCTTTCATAGTTTTTTTGTTTTGTTTTGAATTTTTCTTGAGTTACTTTCTTTTTTCCTGTTCTTGTTATAAAGTAAAAAATAATTGAGAAGAGGACCTTGGATGAAAGATAGTCTTTCATCCTTTGTTTCTGATTGTTTTCTTCATGGTATCAAAATACAAAACACTCCACATTTAAGGTTCTTAAGAACATGTTTCTTTATACAGCCCAGTGAATCAGAAAAGCAATGGTTAATGACTAAGGGAAATACATGTGCATGTCTATAACACTCCCTCTCTAATATATTATACATATTCTCAAGTATATTTATATTACTTACAATACCTCTCTTCAGAATTGACACCACTAAGAATTTTGTTTGCATCACTGAAATATTTTTATGGGCATATAACTCTTCAACTATATATGCATAGATTTGAATATATACATTTGGTATTATAATGAAAAATTGTCCTGTATCTTACCAGTTATTTTTCATATTATTTTCACTCAGTAAATTATTTTCATGCCTATACTCTTAAGAAAATGTATCTGAACCTCAGTTTTTACTCCTGACTTAGATAGATGTGCCATCATTTCTCTAATCAGTCCTAATCTTGCAGCAGCAACATGGCTTCAGAAACCTTTCTTTTTCCATCATGTGATTTTTCCTACATGAGAAATTTCTAAACCAAAAATGCTGAGTCAAATAGTTATGCTAATGTTTCTTCCAAAATGTTGTATTTATTTATATCTCTATCAGTATAATGTATGAGATCACCATTATTCTAATTTTACAGACCAAATTCAAGATAAAAACTATTTAGGTTTAGTTTCTTATTTTCTTTTCTTTTTTGATCTGGGCAAAAATGAATCTATTTCCACACATTTATTAACATTTTTGTATATTTTCTCTGAAATACGTATCTCTTTTATCTAAATTATTGTATTTTTGGTTATTTCTTATTGCTTTATATTACAAGTTTATTTATACCATGGAATACTATGCAGCTGTAAAGAAGAAGGGTCTCTTACCCTTTGGGACAGTATGGATGCACCTGGAGAGTATTATGCTAAGTGAAATAATCCAGGCAGAGAAAGACAAATATCACATGATCTCACTTATATGTGGAATTTAAAGAACAAAATAAACAGATAAACAAAATAAATCCAGAGACACAGAAGCATGGAACAGACTGATGAATCTCAGAGGGAAGGCGGGGGGTGGAGGGTGGGGAGAGATTAATCAAGAATTTATATGCATATATGCATAACCCATGGACACAGACAGTAGTGTGGTGAAGGCCTGGGGCAGGGGGTGGGTGTGGGGTAGAAGGGGTCAATGGGGGAAAAGAGGGGACATCGGTAATTCTTTCAACAATAAAGATTTAAAAAAAATCAGGCAGACGAAAAAAATAAACTATTTTTTGGTATATATTGCAGACACTCTCCCGCTCTGGCTTCTTTTAGTTGGTTTAGCATTGCTTTTGGGGAACATTGCTATTTAAAAATGGAAGTATTGCCAATCCCTTCCAAACTGGTATATCTTAGGTTAATTTTTTACTTACTCCTGAAACTTATAACTAACAAGTACCTGACTTAGAGCACAGCCTCAAGGGAAAGAGAGAAAGAGGCAGAGAAATATCAAAACGGACAAATAAAACGTGATAGATTTCAAAGCAAGATCACTCACATAACATTGACCAACATTTGTTTGCCCTCGATGCATCTGCTCTCGAATGGCCTGCCGCACCTGGTGGGGACGACAGCAGCTTTGAAGTCCCCACAAGGAACGGCCCAGATCAGTAAGATCAGCATGCTGACTTATAAACACAAAATAAATAAAAGGAAGTCTATTGAAAGGAAGGGAAGTCAATAATCACTAAGCAGTATGCAAAAGAAAATAAGCCAACATAAATCTCTCAGGTTCAGTAATGATTATTTTCTAATGACAATTGCAAATAATGGGGATTTTAAAAATAATTGAAATCGCTCCATCAAGTGCAAGTGGACTGTTATGTGCAGATAAGAATGTTTTCTCTCTGGAAAGGGTGTTTGTGATGTGGGTGCTTCATTCTCCAATTTGTCAAGTATATGCTGGAAATCACAGTGCTCCAACCTGGTATATCCGTGTCATTCTTACCATTTTATTTATTTACCTATTTATTTCATTTTTTATTGAATTTAATGGGGTGACATTGGTTAATAAAATTATATAGGTTTCAGGTGTACAATTCTATATATATCATCCATATAGTGTATTATGTGTTCACCACCCCAGTGCTTCCCATTTTTTATAACTTGGGACATCTTGACTTTCTTAGCTCCTCCCCCTCCTCTCCCCTCTTTCTATTCTCCCCCCTCCCTCTTCTCCCCCCCCCCCCAGCTATTTCAACCCCAATACCTGTGCCAGGGTAATATACAAGTTATAAAGGTGTCGCTGCAGTAAAACGTTAGCATGCTTATGTTCTTTGTCTCACCTTGTAACTTTGCCCACGTTGGAAGTTTTCAGAGAAATTGGTTTGAAATCAGTCATGTGTTCTTAGATACAATAAAATCCTCTGCTAATCCCAGCTCTTTTCTGGTCATTTCCCCGCTTACCAAATGCAACACGCATCTTACAAGAAGGCTACGGAACTTTGGCTCCTTTAACAAAATCTTCTTTTTCTTTTCTTTGTTCTTTTAAAACACAGAGGAAATGGGAAAGTTGAGGCTTCATTCCTCGGCAGTTGCCTACTCTATAATTCAGTGTTCAAAAATAAGAAGTGTCTGTGCGCGTGACAATAAATACTTCTCTCCCGGACTTAAGTTCTGCGCCAGTGAGGGCGTCGGCCGCCAGAAAGAGGCCTCGTCCCGGGTGACAGACGCGGGCACACAAGCAGCTCGCCTGGAATGCCTCTGCCACCAGTGGCGAGCTGGAGGCCCTTTGCTCAAGCGTTCCTCGCGTGGTCCTGTTCGTCCAGTGATACACAAGTGCACAAGAAATACTTTCACTAAATTCGAACTATGGGAGTTTGTAAAACTGCATCTAGGTAAAAATTAAACATTCCTTGGAACTCTCACTGCTTAATACCTAGCATTTCTTGGTCAGTCCAGGTGAGAGTTATTCTTAAACAGGGACACCTCAAGACCTTCAGAAAACTCCACTAGGTGTGATCATTACAGACAGTAAGAACTCTTGATGCTTAGATTCTTTTATAATGCAGCTGAATAGTAACTAAAATAAACACTATATTAACAGGAAATCATTCCCCATGTAGAATGTGCCGTGCCCTTTATTGCTGTGCTTCATAAGATGCTGTGGTTCATTACTTTAGAAATGCAACCCTCAGAAAACATTTCACTACAAACTGTAGCAATAGTTGAGAATACACTGAAAGGACATGTTTGAGGACAATCAATTTAAAGATAATTCTAATCATCTTGACATCTTCAAGGTCAGTGTGGTATAAGACATGTGTGTGCCTACATGTGTGTGCATGTGTGTGTACATGTGTGTATGTGCAAGCATGTGTCTGCATGTGTGCCGCGGCTCTCTTAAATATAGTAGTTGCTCATTTAACTTCTGTTTCCAACAGAAGAGTAGAACATGTTGAATGGAGAGCTTTATCCACCTCGCTGTGCTATGCTCATCGGTAATATTTTTTGTTTCTTTCTCTGAATCCCTTACTTTGTTGTCCCTAAATTTCAGGTAAAACCTTGACATATCATTTACATTTATTTTATAACATGCCTTCTCTTATTTTGTTAAAATTCACTCCTCAATATTATATTTCAACATTGTATACAGATGCTGCCATGTCCCACCCTCTGGGGATGCATCATTGTGCCAGTAAAGGGTTCACTCTGATGGGTGTTCATGCATTTGCGAGTCCTGTGTATCTCTTAGCATCTCCTTTGACAGTCACCTCTCACCACCACCCAGTGGCCTCTAGGTCTGTAGTATGTGGCGAATTTCACATGAGGCTTTTGCGGACTGTCTGTGGCTCCTTCGGCTGTGGCTAAAATGTTTGTTGCTTTTGTAATTTGCACTGATTGCTTAAGAAAAGAATGGTTTGTTTTGCAAGGGCTGCTTTTAGTTTAGTGGGTTCTGTGCATAGTTAGCTACACTGCTTTTATTTTGTGGTGATGGTCCAGATTGTGTTTTTTGGAGCCATTTATTGCATTCTTACAAATTATACATGTTGCTGAAGGGCTGTTTTTATCCATACATGGAGAAGAGACACACAGTCCTTGATTGAGTAAAAAACCGATGAACTAGGATCATGTCTCACTGTCAAGTAAAGAAAAATGATGTAGTTAAGAAGGAACAAAGACATACTTTTCCAGAATTTCAAGTATTAGAATATTTCAAGTATTAGAATATTTCCATATTTTAAATTAGTTTAAGTCTATTTAATATTATTCTGATACCTTTAGCACCTTCAGTAAGAATATTTGCTTGGGTGATCTGTGATAATTAAGAATGATGTTAATGTTACATTGTTATTGTATGTTACATATTATAGATATGTAGTGTGTGCCAGATAGTATTTATAAACATGGCCTTGTTCAGGTCTCAACATAGCATGTTGAAAAAAATGCTATTTTCTTCTCTTTTATTGATAAGGACACTGAGCCTGTAGAATTTCAGTAATTTGACAAAGTTCATGTGCCTACGAGCAGGACCAATATTTAAATTTAGCTCTGATTTCAAATTCTTTGCTCGCTTTGCTCTGTAATCTCCGTAACAGCAGTTGCTCCAACATATTTATGTCATCAGGTTTGGAAGTCTTCATTGCTCCTTTATCTTTACAAGTAGCTTTATGCATTTTTTTACCTTAGATAATTCAAAAAATGAAATAATAAATCTAGCCCGCAAAAAAATAAAATAAAGTTGATATTTCATCACCATCAAAAATGTCAAATGTAAACAGAATTGACCAGCTTGTTGTTTGATGAGTTGGTGACTGCTGCTTTCAATGAGAAAAAGGAAAGGGGAAAGGGGAAAGGGGAAAGGGGAAAGGGGAAAGGGGAAAGGGGAAAGGGGAAAGGGGAAAGGGAAGGGAAGGGAAGGGAAGGGAAGGGAAGGGAAGGGAAGGGAAGGGAAGGGAAGGGAAGGGAAGGGAAGGGAAGGGAAGGGAAGGGAAGGGAAGAGGGAGGGAGGGAGGGAGGGAGGGAGGGAGGGAGGGAGGGAGGGAGGGAGGGCAATGCCACCCCACCTCCACACTTGGACATTTGCCTATTAACTTAAACATATCAGGTGCTATATCTCATCTCTTGTGAGAGACGATGTTATTACTGAGATAAATATTGATAGAGCTGATGACCCAGAGTAACCTTTATTCATCTCCTCTGACAGTAATGACCATGATCCTCTATGCTTTCCTAGTAAACTTTTTCATAGTTTTATGTGTTTTTTCAGTTGCCTGTTAATTACTTTCATATCTCTTTCCCTCTTTCTGGATCTGGATGTTTTTCAGATTTATATTTCTCTCTTTACTGTTAGGCCCATAACATCACTTCAGTACATTGACTTTGTAATGCTTAAAATTTGCACAATTGTTACGTAAATGAATGTTTTCAAAATCAACAATCTCATGATAATATTGGATACTGCTTTGGTTCCTTATTATCTACCTACAAGTTAATATTTTTGTTATTTGGAATATTAATGCATTTTTAACATGGGTATTAGAACCTCAAAATTGCTGGTTATTTAAAATAAGCTTTTTTTTGATGATTTCTATGATTATGGTGGTGATGATGTTGATGAAACTGGTGATCATTATGAAGATGAAATTGTTGATCACCACCACCTAATAAGATGACTGCTGTTGGTTCAAACTGAAGACTAAAAATACAGCGGCATGAACAATAGTGAATCATAATTACAGGGACAGATAAAAGAGCATTGTACATGCATTAGGTGCTTTACCTTCTGAAAATTAAGATGCCTATTTCTGCTACCTAATAAATGAGTGATGTTGGCTCTGTCACTTTGCCTCATTTATGTTTCCATCTCATTATCTTTAAAATGAGGAAAATAATAATTCCTACCCTATCACTATTCTAAAGATTCTAAAGATTAAAAAGCTCTTTGAAAGAGCTTTGTAAACTGTAAAGTGTTCAATATACAGACGGTAGCTACTGTTACTCCTGAAATTCCTGCTCCAAATGCATCAGTGACTATAACTTCTTTGATGGTTCATGGAAGTCCCACATCTTCCACTGATCTGAGGTCAAGTTCCCTTTAATATCTCATTACACAGACTGCGGTTAATTCCCACCATGGTGTGGACCACTTGGTTTCGCATATTCTCGTTGGGATCATAGTGATCCTTGGCCCTTCTCACCGTGATTCCTGCTTCTGACAAATTCACGATCTTTGATGCTCCCAAGCCCCTTCTCCTGAGGCATCTCTGAATTCTTCACCCTCAAGGTGCCACCCACATTGCTTTCTTCAACTCACAGAGCGGGAGTGACACAGACTCTTCTGTTAAACAGACTTCTGATGACCATTTGGAGTGGAACCTTAGGGTACACCGCAGGCAGAAACTTAAGATTGAGTATCAACGATTGTTTTTCTTAAAAAAAGGACAGTTACTGTTTCTTCTTTACCCTGATGGGTGCTTTGCTCTTTCCGTCATCTTTGGGTGTTGGCTGCTGGCTTCTCCAGTCTCTCACTCCATAGACACCCTTTTCCTCGATCTCTTGACTTCCCTGCAGTCCCTTTTCTTGGGGAAAAAGTATTACTCTTGTTAAACTGGTCTGAAAAGTGGACTAACTAGCTAGCTAGCTAATGAACTCTTTTTTGTCTAAACATATTTAGCTAGGAACTACACAGAAAACATTGCTTTTCAAAACTGTGCAGGCCAATTAATATTTTGCTTCTAATATTTGCCTAAGAGACTAAAATCCTGTCTTGTACTTATGTGAACTTGGACAAGCTGAAGACACCTGTCAAACTAATATTTCTTTATTTTCCCTCTGCTTATGTCTTAACTATTTAACACAAAAAGTACAAATGACACCTCTCCTATTCCACTGTGCTTAATTTTGCCTTATTTTTGGAAAAAAAAAAAAGTCAAAATGTATAGCTTATGTTTTAATTTATTTGTTACTTATTAAGCATGTCTGTGTTCCCTGCTGACAGTCAAACTGAATTATAATGAGAAATAGCACTGCAATTTTAAAATGTGTATGTCCTTGTTAAAAAAGAAAAAACACAGATACAATTAGTTTTATATATCCAAAATATTACAGTTTCAGCATGGAATCACGATAAAACAGTAACGAGATATTTGGTGTCCTTTTTCGGTAATAAGTCTTTGAAACCTGTTGTGCGTTTAACACTGTGTATCCCAGTTCCCGCCACATTTAGAGTGAGCTATAGCTATGCGTGGCCAGTGCCTCCAGCCCTTCCATCACAATTCTAAGCACAGGTACGTTGCACGTCTTATCTCATGTAATTCTCACACGGTCTGGTTATTAATTCCACGCGACAACTATGGAAGAGGGAACACAGAGAAGTTAAGTTGCTTAAAGTCACCCATCCTTGTGAAGGGCAGACGCTGAAGTCAGCTCGTGCGACTGCAGAGTTTTCCACATCAACATGATGCTTCCCACTCTGCGCTTTCCTGAGCTGTTCCTCATATTTGGCAAAATCTTTGTCTGATAAACTCAAAGTTAGTTTCTCTTTTTATTGCCTGTGTGAATTTGGTAAAAAATGCTGAATTGACATATCTGTGGACTACAATGTTTTTGCGGTCAGAATGTTATTGTAAGAATGGATTTAGGTTGCATAAGTTCATGCTCTACTTTTGAAATTATGTACCTTCGCATGGCCCCGGAGGGATTTGATCTGTGCAGTTCTTGGCCCTTTCACTGAATGCATTTAAAAGGGAACTGATTTTTGGGTGGGAAGTGGGGCTGAGCTAGGTGGAGGGCCAACTGCATTTCAGTAATTTCTGGTTTCATGTTAATTTAAAGAATCTAAATTATATCTAGTATCATTATCCCTTCCAAGTTCCTTTTTTTTATTCCTTTCTTTAAAAAGAAAATAAAAGGTAGTTTGTGAGGTAGTTAAGTCTTCTGGCAACAACATCCTTTTAAACATTCCTCTTAATACTGTTTATCATGGGTAATTTATTTCAGGAATATTGATTCATCATTTCACTAGGACTTCTGGATAGAATTATTTAACCGGATTATTTAGCTTTATAAACACTAATGCACTTACTTTTTATACATAAAAAGGTGCCAGAAATATTTCAAGGAGAAACTTAAAATATCTTCCCTGGCATTCTCGTGCAGCGACTATAATGAGAAACATTCTCCCCAGGCTGCAGATGAGAAGCGGAGGCTGTGATGTCCCCAGCCCAGGGTTCCTGGTGACGGAGCCGACGGGGACTTCACGCAAGTTCTATCAGCAGCCACTCCTCTGCGTCCTCAGAGGCCAGCCTTTCTTTCCAGATTCCCCGAGGGCTTCCGGATGCATCCTGCCCATTGACATGCTGTTGGCCTTTGTCAATTTGCAGCGTAAAACTGGGAGAGACGCTGAGAGGCAGGGTGGCAGCCGCACACCCCTTTTGCTGACTGGCCGCATAAGGCAGGAGGCAGAAGGGGGCCGTGTGTAGCTTACAGAAACCGGAATAGGTTCCATATGTTCACGGCGCAGGCAGCCCACGTACGCGGCGAGGGCGTCCCAGCGCCTAGGCTTAATTTCCACACAAAATGCGAGCTTCTCGAAACCCTCACCGCATTTTACTGCGTGTCCGCATAATTTAGAATGTTTTCCTTGATGAATCACACGTTGAGAAAAATAGTGCTCCACCTACATGAACTATTAATTTCTTTACAGAGGACAGTCTTTCTTTCTTCTTTCTTTCTTTCTTCTTTCTTTCTTTCTTTCTCTCTCTCTCTCTCTCTCTTTCTTTCTTTCTTTCTTTCTTTCTTTCTTTCTTTCTTTCTTTCTTTCTTTCTTTCTTTCTTTCTTTCTTTTTCTTTCTCTCTCTCTCTCTCTCTCTCTCTCTCTCTCTCTCTCTCTCTCTCTCTCTGTCTCTCTCTCTCTTTCTTTTTTTTTCTTTCTTTGTCTTTCTGCTTCCTTGCTTTCTTTCATCAAACGCATGTTGAAGTTTTGGCTGAAACCAATACAAAAGAGTAGGTTGGTTTTTCCACTGCCTTCCATCTGTCACAAGCCTCCTACTTTAACATTTCTACGTTGCCTGGCCTGCCACTCAAGGGGTTGTGGACGTCCTATGTTGTCTCCATGGCCCAATTCTAAAGACCCAAGAAAGTAAGCCTGCCCAGATCCTCTTCTCTGGTTTACCCCTCTGGAAATTGGCTGCATGCAAATCGAATGCCCAGTATACACCCTGATCCATTGAGTTCTGGCTAAGGGACAGTTTTGTGCAAGAAGTGGGGTTAAAAATACAGACAATAATCTCAGACTGGGGCAAGGGGTGGACAGATATGGTTCCTGGCTTCCCTCTCTCTTTTAAATCTATTCCTTGATGTCTTCCTGCCCTCTTCTCTCTCTCCACACAGTGAATGTGAGTGTTAACTTGTACTTAATTCAGCAAGAGCATTGCCCTAGATCTTTGAAACTATGTTTGGCTACCCCTCTGAGTCCCTGTGTTAGCTTAAGTAATAATAACTGACATGGATGAGTCTGGTCAGGCCCAGCCAGTGTTTCATTACTATCCCGTGTCCGTCACATGCTAGAGGTGTGGAAGGTGGACAAGGTAACGAAGTTGCAGAAATGACAGTGACTGGTCACAGCCAAGAGGCTAGCAACCGCCCACTGTGTAATCTGAGTTCAGGTCCCTCTGTTTCTGCAACTCCAGCTTTTTCTGCCACGGTCCTCTGCGCTGTAACCAGAAACCCAACCTACTTAAGAAACTAAGTAGGCTCTCCTTTTTTGCTCAATTTAATTTCCTTTGCAAATATTATTCAATACCAGAGAGTTACTGGAGAGAATATGCCTCCCCTTCCATTCCAGTTCCCTAAAGAGAGAGAAAGAGTTGGGCCCAAGGGGGAACATAGTTTGACAAAATCCTTAAAAGATCCTTGTCTCTTAAGTTTTCTGAGGGGTTCATCTCTATGCTGGTGGGAGAAGAGGGTGGCCTTCTTTTAAAATTACCTTCTAGCCCTGGCCTCCGTGGCCTTGTGGGTCGGGTGCTGTCCCAGGCACCGACGGGCTGCTGGTTTGATTCTGGGTCAGGACACAGGCCTGGATTTCAGCTCAGTATGCTTCACTCTCACATCCATGCTTCTTTCTCTCTTTCTCGCCCTTCCTTTCCCTCTAAAAATACCAATTAAAACATCAATAAGAAAATTTTGGAAAATTTTCTTGCCCACAACATGGATGTTTTTTTTTCCGATGTTAGTTTTCTCACTTATAATGCATAAAAGTATGATACAGTTATCGGCAATAATAGAATTTTTCTGAAATCCCAATGATTTAAATAGTTATGTCAAATTGCTCATTTGTATCCCAGGGTGATTTCTCCTATTATTTTATTTTTGGTTATCACTATTGAAAGGGAAAAAAGAATTATCAAGATCCCCTGAGCAGTCTCATTAATATTACTGTGTATCACGATCCTATGAGTTAAAGATTACACAGACTTTTTAACTATTTTTTTTTTTGCATTTAACATATTGTTCCAAGCCAATTGTGCTTTTACTTTCCATATCTTCCCCTATAAACATGTCTCCTATTTCTGTAACCACCTTAAGGGAATTTGGCAAGAAAGAGTAGAGAAAGAATAAGAGATATATGAATCCCTTCCCACCCTACAATTAACACGTGAAGAGAGAACTCAGTGAAAACAGAAATTCTCCAGGATACATGGCTCTTGTCATTGAGCCAACATAGCTTCCCTCTGAGGTCATCAGCTGCCATGTTGTCACTGAAGCTTCTGCTTACAAGAATCAACTGGAAGTGTCCTGGCAAATTAGAATTCATCCTGTTCATCATTTAATTTAAAGGTTTACTCTGCATTCAATCTGTGGTGTAGTTAAAGAACAACCCTCATTGGTAAAAGCCCCAGGAAGACTCTGTGAAACCGTTTCTCTAGAAAAACAACCTTTTAATGTTTGGGCTATGCTTAGAGTATTTGCTTATGCATTTAGTTAGTTAATCAGTATTTTATGGCCATGCCAAAAATGAATTCTAAATTCTACTATGTCAGTGATTTTCAAGTTATAGGTAGACCACCAGTTAATGGATTATGATGTCAGTTTAGCTAAGAGAGGTGAGCACTGAGGAGAGAATATGAGAGTGCATTGCACCTAGTGACGGTGAGCACTGTGAGTGGGTAGCATTAAGAATGGAAATATACTAGCATGTATTGTTCAAAGTAAAAATAAGCTTCCTATGGGCAAACATTTTTTCACTATATATGCATGTGCCTATATTTATATATTTATGTGTGCGTATGTTTCAGGTCACTGTGTAAAATATATTTCACTGTGGATCATTGTAAAAATATTTGAAGGTCACAGAAATAAATCAACAAGAATTTAAAATTTTTTGGTGTATGTTGCTTAGAGACTGGGATACTAAGTGAATAATCTGTTTTCTGAATGGCTGCACGTAATCAACAGACTAGAGACTAGTCATCTTAGATTTCTTATACTTGCTCAGATCTTTGGCAACTGTTTTTTTAACCATCAGTAAAAAATGTTTCCTTAGTTTGTGTTAATGAAAAATTTCCTCTGCAGCATTTTTAATATTCTTCAGGAGAAATAAGTACAGTAATTTATAGGAAACCAAAGGATACAAATGAATCAAAATTGGGCTACAGTAGCCCTGGTATGTAGAGTATGTATGTATGCATGTGTATATGTACGTGTATAGTGTGTGTATATACACCTATGTGTAGATACATACATTCATATACAAAGACGCACAAATACTGTCAAAGAAAACGGGGCTAAACATAGTTAACAAGGGAGGAAGACTTTATACAAGACTATTGCAATAGAGGAGAGAGACTGAACTCAACTCCACTGAAGGAAAAGGTAGGAGAGTTTTTAAGCCCTGCGCCGAGCTAGTGGAAGAGTAATGGAGGATGCCAACAGGATTACACCATCTGCATTTGCTAATTGTCACCCATCTAAACTAGGCTCCTACCCTCCCACAGAGACTTACAGATGAGGCTCTGTCTTTCCTGAGGATTCCCTGATGCCCAGGTTCTTGAGAAAAATGCTACTGGATTGTAAAACAGGAAATAGGCTCCGAGAAGATTTACATCTGAAATGGAAAGACAAAGAATTTACAATGGCAAGTTTTCTAAAGTAAATGCTCTAAGAAAAGGGTGGTTAGGGCCTCTGGTCAGGGAGAAACCTGTCTAAAATTTAGTCAAACTGTTTAGTTTGACTAACTAAACACACACACATACACATGTGCACACACACACAGTCATGTATATGACATGAGGTTAAATCTTTCAGCAGGTAATAACTTATTTAAATGGTCCTGTATTATTATTGTAAGATATATATGATATTTGTCATCTTATTTTGATATAACTTCATTTTTTGTGTCCCCAGATGTGGGAATATTTATTTCCCTTCCAAATTTGAGAACAGAAGTATTGAAGTTACTCCAATATAAGAAGTAATTTATTTGCATTTTCTAGAATCTATCAGGCAGCATTTGGAGGAACAAAAACCTTACAATGTTAGAATCTCCATAAGTATTGCATACAATTGTTTAACTCTTAAAACTTTTACATAAGATCAGTGATGATCATATTTCAACTTACAGCTTTCAAACAATTTAAATGTTGCTTTTCTGAAAAACCATAAGGGCCATCAAAATCCATTTTACCAAAACAGCTCAGGGATGATCATAGTGAATATATAAACAGCTGGAAAGAACGTTGATAAACAGTGGTTAGCAAGATTTCAATGAGAGAAAATTAAATTAAGGGAAAAAATCTAGATTGTAAAGTTAAATATACATTTACACATTACCCAGGAATTACATGCTTAGGTATTTACCCAAGAGAAATAAAGACTTATGTCACACCCATTTGTACACACAATTTGATGGCATCGTTAATCGTGATAACTAATATAGGATGCAGCCAAATGCCCAACAAGATTTAAGTGGTTGAGCTGGTGGTGGTATATCCATACAGTGGAATTTCACTGAGCAATAAAATGACTGAGTCATGGTCATGCCGCATGGATGAATCTCAGAAACATTATGCTGAGCCTAAGAAGCTAGACACAAAAGAGTATGTACTTTATGCTTCTGTTTATGTGAATTTCTAGAAAAGGTAAAATTAATCTACAGTGATAGAAAGCATATCGCTGGCTGCCTGTACCAGGTGTGGAGTGCAGAGTGACTGTGAAGGAGAGAGAACTATTTTGGGTGTTAGGAAAGTGTCAACCTGGATAGTAACATAAGTTACACAAGTGTTGACATTTGTCAGAATTCATTACAGTGTATGCATACGTGGTATATTTTATATGTATTATACCATAATGCATTTCTTTTAATAAAAATAATTATAAGCAGATGGGTAAGGGGCAAGGGACCTGAGCCAACTTTCTCTATGTGAAAGTTTTAAAATCAAGACATGATGAAGTTACTCCAAATAAAAAAAAAAACAAAATAGGAAAATGCACACAAGAGGCAGAATATGGATTCTGAATTTAAAAGTGAGTTTTCTAATAATTAGAGCTTCCTAAAAATAAAGTTACATTTGAGATGGCAATTTTCTTTTCAGTGAAGAAATTCGAGTACAAGCTGGTGATCATTCATCAGATGTTTTATAGGAGTACCTTAGAGATTGAAGTTCGTATTAACCAATCTTTAAGACAATTCAGTAAGATGGCAGAGTTGGCAAAACTTATCACCTATTTTAATTGTAGTCTCTAGTGCTGCATATGTAGGCAACAAAGTTAGACGTGGGCACAATCTATTTTTTTTTTTTAAGAAGCACCTAATCTGGAAGGGAAGACAGGCATAAAAATGTTGCAAAATGTGGTAAATTCTGTAATAGAGATATTCCCAAAGCTCTAATAAGACATAGAAGCCATACCACATTCTTAATGTGTTATCTCTTCTGGAAATATTTAACTATTCATTGGGACCAATTATAGTAATCAAGTAAGGCATGAATTATTTATAGAGGGATTCCAGTTATTTCTAAAATATTGGGAGATTGTTTTAACATGCAACTATGTCTTCATATACCTCCAGTAAACTTCTAAAACATGTCTTTCAAAACCCAGTTTTATCTCTCATCTAGTTTGTATAACCCAGGAAAAGCTCAAGGTAAAATATGAATGTTTCAGATTATTCACCATTTTACATTTCCTAGGCTTTGGCATTTTTCCATTAAGTATAAATAATTGACTATGAACTATGCAAGGACTTGCATTCCCTGAATTTCTTTTGGATCCATCAGAAATGGCAATTAAAATGAGCCAGTCTCCTCCATCACCACTTCTCACTGTGCATGCTTCCACTTAAGCACTGGGGAAGGTAACCAGCTCAGCTTGAATTTGAAATTCAAGATAATGGAACTAAACAAGATAGTTTTACCCTTTTCTTCTTATTTCCCCTTAGAGAAATTTCGAGGTCAGGGATTTGTAAAATGAACACATTAAACCAAATTTAACAGTAAAATGGACCATTGGTATCATTAAAGAAAGCAATCCCAGTTTCCATTTGTCTTCAAGTATAAATTGCCTATCTGAGAAGCAGCTCATTTTAAATCAGATCAGAGCAGTTGTCTTTCTGAGTTCTAGTCTGAAACTCTTCTTTGAAGTCATTGCATCTCATTGGGCAGCATCCCGATACCTATAGCGGGACATCTAGCTCTGCAGAGACCTTGGTACAGCAGTGCCACTGCTCCAGAGGGACGGCCTCTTTCATTGTGTGCCTTTTATTTCAGCCCCATCTCATGCTAAAGTCCCTGATATCACAGAGCACATTTTTCCTCCTGACTATACCCTCATTTTGGCAGAAATCCACTCCTTCAGTTTTGTGCAATGTATTAACAAACAGTTTAATTGGGTTCACTGAGGCTATAATACCACCAGCAAGCATTCCTTTTCTGAAGCTCCAACTCCTTATACTTGCTGTCCCCTTTGCAAGAAACGCTCACTCCCTTGCTCTCTTGCCGCCTTGGCCGACCTACCTGGTGCTTCATTGAAGAAGACATTTCACCAGGACGCCTTTCCTCCCCGTCCAGATGTAGACAGGCTTCCTGTCCATGGCTCACGAAGCCCTGCCTATGTTTACTAGGCATCATTCATCAGACCACAGGGCTAAGAAGATATGGAAAATGCTTGCTTTTTCCAGCTTTGCATCACCAGCTCCTAATTCAGTGCCTGAGATATAGTAGAAACCCTATAAATATTTCATGATTAATGAATAAATGAGTGAATGAATGTGTTAGTGACAAGATAAATGGATGAATAGTATTTGTAATACATGATACACTTGTAAAATCATTTCATAAATATTCTTCCATTTATGTGTACCTTTATATCTTAGAATCACATTTAATATTATCAGCAGGGATACAGGATTTAACTTGAATAAATTGTCACAATAGGTAAAAAAACATTTATAAATGAGTAAGCACCATGGCAACGCAAGAGAAAAATAATTAAAAGCTAATGCTATATTCTTGACTCAAGTTACACTAAATATTATTTATTATATCCTATGTCTCTCACACACATTCTCAGTAGCATGGTATCCCATACATTATTATAATTTTCATTTCGCTCTCAATTCCTTTAAAGTCTGTATCTGACCTGTGGTCTTATTGAATTGCATTACTTTAAACCACTTCTCCAATTTGTCAAGGTCATATTATGGTCATGTTGAATTTTGATCTTGACATTCAGAGTGTTAATCAGTCTTTCCAACTACAGAGAACTGTAAATTACTAAGTTTACAGACTTTTCTATCATTCAAGTCATTGATGAAAATATTAAATAGCCTCTGGCCCAGGATTGACCTCTACATAATAAAACTTCTGTCTACCTCGGATGACAAAGAACTATTAATGAGTTTGGGTTGTTCTACATACTCTGCTTCCAATAAATAAGTCTATGGTTCTGATCCATTTTTATCAACTCGTGAATAAATTCCTTTATTAATACTTTTGCAATATTAATATTTAATATCTGATATAAAACTTGGGATGAAAAATGCTAGCAATGATGAATACTACTTGCCCAAGTAGATTAATAATAATAGTAAAAATAGTTAAAGTAAACCTTGAATCTGCTCTTACTTTCTCACTTTCCTACGTTCTTTTTTTAAAATTTATTTTTAATACTCACCCAAGGATATATTTATTGATTTTTAGAGAAAGAGAAAGGGAGAGAGAGAGAGAGAAAGAGAGAGACATCTATCTGTTTTCTCCCATATATGCCCCAACTGGGGATGGAGCCTGCAGCCTAGGTCTGGGCCCTGCCTGGGGATGGAGCCTGCGGCCTAGGTCTGGGCCCTGAGTGGGGATGGAGCCTGCGGCCTAGGTCTGGGCCCTGCCTGGGGATGGAGCCTGTGGCCTAGGTCTGGGCCCTGAGTGGGGATGGAGCCTGCGGCCTAGGTCTGGGCCCTGAGTGGGATGGAGCCTGCGGCCTAGGTCTGTGCCCTGCCTGGGGATGGAGCCTGCGGCCTAGGTCTGTGCCCTGAGTGGGGATGGAGCCTGCGGCCTAGGTCTGTGCCCTGAGTGGGGATGGAGCCTGCGGCCTAGGTCTGTGCCCTGCCTGGGGATGGAGCCTGCGGCCTAGGTCTGGGCCCTGCCTGGGGATGGAGCCTGCGGCCTAGGTCTGTGCCCTGAGTGGGGATGGAGCCTGCGGCCTAGGTCTGGGCCCTGCCTGGGGATGGAGCCTGCAGCCTAGGTCTGGGCCCTGCCTGGGGATGGAGCCTGCGGCCTAGGTCTGGGCCCTGCCTGGGGATGGAGCCTGCAGCCTAGGTCTGGGCCCTGCCTGGGGATGGAGCCTGCAGCCTAGGTCTGGGCCCTGAGTGGGATGGAGCCTGCGGCCTAGGTCTGTGCCCTGAGTGGGGATGGAGCCTGCGGCCTAGGTCTGGGCCCTGCCTGGGGATGGAGCCTGCGGCCTAGGTCTGGGCCCTGAGTGGGATGGAGCCTGCGGCCTAGGTCTGTGCCCTGAGTGGGGATGGAGCCTGCGGCCTAGGTCTGTGCCCTGAGTGGGGATGGAGCCTGCGGCCTAGGTCTGTGCCCTGAGTGGGGATGGAGCCTGCGGCCTAGGTCTGGGCCCTGAGTGGGGATGGAGCCTGCGGCCTAGGTCTGTGCCCTGAGTGGGGATGGAGCCTGCGGCCTAGGTCTGGGCCCTGCCTGGGGATGGAGCCTGCGGCCTAGGTCTGGGCCCTGAGTGGGATGGAGCCTGCGACCTAGGTCTGGGCCCTGAGTGGGGATGGAGCCTGCGGCCTAGGTCTGTGCCCTGAGTGGGGATGGAGCCTGCGGCCTAGGTCTGGGCCCTGCCTGGGGATGGAGCCTGCGGCCTAGGTCTGTGCCCTGAGTGGGATGGAGCCTGCGGCCTAGGTCTGGGCCCTGAGTGGGGATGGAGCCTGCGGCCTAGGTCTGTGCCCTGCCTGGGGATGGAGCCTGCGGCCTAGGTCTGGGCCCTGAGTGGGATGGAGCCTGCGGCCTAGGTCTGGGCCCTGAGTGGGATGGAGCCTGCGGCCTAGGTCTGGGCCCTGAGTGGGATGGAGCCTGCGGCCTAGGTCTGGGCCCTGAGTGGGATGGAGCCTGCGGCCTAGGTCTGGGCCCTGAGTGGGGATGGAGCCTGCGGCCTAGGTCTGTGCCCTGAGTGGGGATGGAGCCTGCAGCCTAGGTCTGGGCCCTGCCTGGGGATGGAGCCTGCGGCCTAGGTCTGGGCCCTGCCTGGGGATGGAGCCTGCGGCCTAGGTCTGGGCCCTGAGTGGGATGGAGCCTGCAGCCTTGCGGTGCCCGGGGCTATGCTCTAGCCCAGGGCACCGGCCTGCGCTCCCTGTCCTGCTTCCTTGCGGTGAGCATGAAGCTTCATGCACTTGGCCCTTCCCTGGCTGCTGGGACCTGTAGCGGCCTCTGTGATTGTTAGGTGATAACCTTTGGTGGGTCATGAGATAAAATAAGCTTTCGCGTCCCAATCACAAATCCACTTCTCGGACAGGGGAATGACTTTCTTTGTTGCTTGTCCTGGGGACTTCTTTCCCTGAATAAGCGAGACATTATTTCATCCCCTCATGCAGTCATCTGTTCAGGCTCGGCTCTCCCCACTGCACTGTATTCTTAAATGCAAATGGCTGTTCATTCATCTTTGATCCCCAGTGCTTAGCACACAGAGTAATTGCTCAATAAATATTTGTTTAATAAATTAAACACTGATACGCCATGGGGTGGGAAAGTGTGGAGGCATGAATGGTCCACAGAGGGGGAATTAAAGGCCCTTCTGAACTCTAAGAACAACATACTTAGAATGGAATTGATGAGGAATCAAAGCGGTCACATATATTATAGCTAATATCTATTTAATTTAAAATGATATATTATGAGCATCACTGGATGCCCTTGAAATCTTTTTTTTTTTTCCTGACCATGAGACTGTGTAGGTGCCTAGAGTCTTATGTCCTGTGTTGCTTCCTGAGGATCCTTCCCTATATTTTTACACAGCCACTTTTAGAAAGCTGAGAAAGTCTAAAGAAAATGACAATTATACACATTGTTTCTAGTGCTTGGAAAAGTACATAAAATATATTTATTTAAAATTTTCAACCAGACTTAGGTTTTATGGGATTTGGCTTTCAGAAGATAAATAATCATTAAATAATCAATATGACAGGATGCATATATGTGTCTATAAAGTTAGCATTCCTTTTGTACTTGAAAAGAAAGTAAGTTACCAGGACTGATTTGCAAACTTATAATAATAAGAACTGAGTATAAATATTCCGAAGTCTTTTGTGGCACCATTCTCTAGAAATTGTATCACTTCTACCACTGTAAATGCTTTTCAATGAAAAAAAGTGAGTTGTTTAAATATCTGCAAGAATGTTCAGTTAAAATGGGCCAAAAAGTGCAATGATGGGTACTACAAATTACTGGGTATTATTTGTACCTGAGCAAAATGTGTTCTAATGAGTTTTGCATTTTACTTGTCTTTCTGTCTATAATGACTAACTTCTTTTCTTTCCCTATGGAATTTGGATTTTCAACCTTCAAATTTGCCTTTAAATAAATTTCTATTCTTGTTTTTCTTATCCTGGAAACTAAATTTTTATAAGAAAATTTGTTTTCACATATATTCAATGTCTTCATATCAGAAATAGCTCTAATGCAATTTACTTTGCATTTGGGAAATGTGCCATTGTTTTTAGGAAGGCTCAACACAAATGCCATTTTTAGTAGAAAGTTATGAAGTATATTGTATTATGGGGTGACATAAAAAGATATTTTTCCAATGATTCAAGCAAATGCATTTCAAGAATATTAATAAGAGTTTTCAAGCAAATTGTGTGTGATAGCTATCAATTAGAGATATAAACTGAATGCCTGCTATTTTAAAACATAATTAAGCAAAGGAAAAGCTGTGCATAACTAGCATGTTCTGTAAAAAATAATTGATTCATTAACTTAACTATGACATCCCCCTCTCATTTCTAGAATCTAATCTAAGAATGGATGGGAATAGTAAGGGGAGCTCATTGCACAATTCATGTTTGCATGAGACAATTATAATTTCTGCATAAATGCCCATATTGTTTGAAATTTTATTACTATCACAGTGGAGTCAGTGAATCATGCGGTGAGAGAAGCAGTGAAAAAGGCTACAGATATTGAGTAATATTATGCATAACATTTTGTCAAGCCATTTAGGCGTGGTCATCTCAAATCTGTGGTATAGAATCCAACACTGGAAATAAGAATTTTATTGTCCACTTTGGAATGAAAAGCAAAATAATGAAGTCATATTTGCAATGAAACTCTTCTCAGAATCATTTTCCCAAATTCATTTTTCAAGTTTGCCCTGTTATTGGAATGTCTTCTTTATTCTCCTCTCCACTCCAGTTTTACTCCGATTTTTCCTGTTTTTACATGAGTGGTGTCATGAATTTGGTATGGATAGTTTCATTCCATACATCAATATTTTTACTGTATTCAAATATATCCATGAACAATATGTGATTACTTTGAGTTATTAAAATTTGTATACATGTCATCATGCTAAATATGTAATCTTGAAAAACTTTTATCTCCTTATAATTCTTTTGATTGAAGTATGGCATTGCATCTTATAAACAGTTACATATGTCTTCTGCAAGCAGCACAGAACTAGAGTTTTATTGTCTCTATAATCAAATGTGTTGTGATTATTGATGTCTGTTGACTTATTACTTCTTTATTTTTTCATGTTTTATCCATTGTTGTACTATCCTTATTTATTCATATTTTTTATTCTTTTTTATGGGCTGCCTTTTTAGTAATCATATATGCATTATTTATTTTTAGTCATTTCTAAAAATTTCAATATGCATTCCTAACTTTATAAAGTCCAAAATTAATCATCTCACCTTCTTCATGGGCTCCCAAAATTCTAACTCTGATTTCCAACCTTTCAGAATATTATCTAGTGTTTTAGTTAACTTTGTACCTACCTCCTATTTACTATTCTTATCTTTTACACTCAACAGTTATTTAAATTTATCCTCAAATTATTAATTTCTTTGCTCACCACTGTTCAGCACATCCTTTGTTTTTATTTTTATTTTTCTTAATAAAGAACATTCCTGTACAGTGGTATCCAGTCTTAGCTAAAGTAGATGAGAAGCATGTGTGAAGTTCTAAAAGCTCCCAATATTAAAACATCACCCCAGAGCAATTAATAAAATAATCTCAGGGTACTGGGTTCAGGCATCAAAATATATTTTCTCTCTCAATAGCTGCCTCCTCTGTTCTACTCATTTTCAGTTACAGTTTGTGTGGTAATCCCTCTTTGTCTCTATAAATCAATGGGACTTTATTAACTTCTTGTGATCTTTTAACTAGATATAGCATGTCAATTTGGATAGCTACCTGTCCTCAGTACTTTGAAGGCACTATTCTCTTGTCCTCCAGAATCTATTTTCTTTTGGAGAAGAGAACAGATATTTAAACCTAGCCCTCAAAACAACGTGTGTCTCCCCTTGAATTTCTTGGCTTTAGCTCCAGCTCCCTACTGGCAAGTTTGTTCATTTATTGTTCTTTTTCTTTCTATATGTTGCTCTGTTTTAGTCAACCCGAATATGCGTTTAGATTGATGGGAAGGATTTCTAACATGAGTTCAGCCTATCCTATTACTGAAAGCATCTCCCTTTCTGTTTTTCTTTCTTTCTTTCGTTTTTACAATGAACTTAAATGTCATGAGTCTTACATTCAGTATACTCTTCCCCTTTCTTGAGATATCAGTCCTCGACGAGAACGTAGCTTGAATTGTCACTAGGACTGCTTTCCTAAGTGCAGCTTCAGACAGAGCCCCCAGTCTGTCGCATATACACAGAATAACCTTATACTTTATATCTAACTAGCGTCATTTCTCGTGGGCTTTTTCCTTCTTATTTACTTCTAAGTTTTACTTGCAGCAGACACATTGTCCTGAAACACTTTCACCCCTTATTGGATCCAGTCTCCTGACCTTAAAATAACAGATTCCTGCACTACAGAGGCATCCGTCTTTACGGAGACTGATTTCTGTTCTCTGCACAAGTGTTCATACTGGAAGCCAGTGTAACATGAAGGGAGTTAATTTATTGAATGTTACATATAGTAAAGAATCCAGCAAATCGTGTCATTTAGATGTTTACTTCATTACTTCTACAATCAGTAATAACAGTAATAGTAATATAAAAGATGGGTTCTATGGCAGCCTCAGTTTTTTCTGCAATGCAGTAGAAGGCCCTCCACACTGCATTTGTCAGTTTGGCTGTAAGGTTTTCATTTTGTTGGCTGGAAGACAGATAAAGGGGATTATGGACAGAACTGAGCCTGGTTTCTGCTAATCTCCAACTTGAATTCTTTCAAGGGTTGCAAAATACGATTCACGTATTTCACAAGCCTTTACAACCTGAGCCAGACTTTGTCATATGTCTGGTATATATGCCATCATGGGTGGATTGACAACTGACATTTTATATCTCTCATCTCAACTGTATAAATATTTGCTTAGAATGACTATCAACATAGCACACAGGCACTTTCTCCTCTGATGTACACAGATGTACAGATGATAGAACATTCTCACCTGGGGCCCTCTGGATTGGGCAGGCACCGACTATCACAGAGCCACAGGGCGAATTTTCAGGGAACTCAGGTTTTATACTTTTCCACAGGTAGAATGTAGAGCCTTTGCCCTTTATTCCCTCAAAATTATTTATTATAATTTGGGTTACATTAAAGCTATCATATATTTATAGCCCTTTATCTGAATCTGTAAGAGTGAATTGGTTTTCCAAAATACCATATATGTGGAGGCCTCCTTTGTATAGAATTAAGATTCTATTTTTCCTATCATCTTTACCATTACTATTCCCTAGGAAAATAGCCTTAAAGCATCAAGAGAAATGTCTTAGGCACTATTGTATAAATGTCCTTTTAGATGTTTCAGTGTTTTCAAAGGTATGACTCGTGTTTATTTTATGGAAATCAGGTGACATTGATGCTTCAGATATTGTCATTTATCAGTAAGTTTTATGTTAATATACTCGGTGTGCTATATACAATCTGTAATTTTAATAAGAGAATGGATCACATCAAGTAGTTTAGCCCATCTTAAAAATGATGAAGCTCAAAATTATGGATATTTAAAAGAAACAGAAGCCCAGAGAGCTTGGCATTTAGAGCCACTGAGCCTTCCCTGTTCCCCTCAGATGAGAAAATGCAGGCTGGCACCTTAGCAAGATCTGGAAATCCCTCAAAATTTATCTGACTTTCTCATAGAAATTAGAGTAATTTAAAGTTTTAAGACCTGCAGTACTGATCACATGAATTGCATCACTTAAAAAAAAATTTTTTTTTTTAAATCTACCTTTTGCCAAACATTATACTAGGCTGCAGAGATGAGTAACATTGGCCCTAGTCTCAAATAACTTACAGCAAAAATCCCCAAATATTTTTCTATGCTGAGGAAATTAAGGATGATGCCGTGAGGAATCATTTTATAATTGCTAAATTTATTAAGTTAAATAAAGTATTATATTTTTGAGATTGGAGCAGCCTGTTTTCATTCTAATGATGCTGATGATAGTTTTATTTTGCTGTTTTTTTTTTTTAAATAAAAAGTTGCTAGTGTGATATAAATATGGTCCTTTAAAATATCCTATTTTCATAGTTATGTTTTAAATATAATTAAATTATCATAAACCACAACTTGTGTTCTGACATTGATGCTAAACATTCTAGTAATTTCATGATATAATTTTCCAGTTTATCATAAGTTTCAGGGAAAATTAGCCTTATTTATCAGAATTTCCTGCTTTCCAGTACGCCCTTTATTTTAAGTAGCATAGAAACATATGTCTCTTGAGCATTAATAAGCAAAATTGAATTTTAGAATTACATAGAATTCAGTGATAGAGCAAGAATAGATATAGAGGAAATTATGCAAATATTTCTATTGGGCTTTGAATTTTATCTCTTTTTTATTTTTATATTTAATTATGAAAATACCCAAAGCATTCAAAAGTAAGAATCTATACTGAATTTAAACCTATACTTATTTCATAATGAAAATTATTAACATCATGCTAAAATCTCACATCTGCTAAAAATTAATCAGTTGCTGGATGGATTTTTTTTGTTTTTTTGTGTGTTTGTTTGTTTGTTTTAATTTGGACTTCCTCTGGAGGGCCTTCATTTCAGAAACCTCTCTCTTATAAGCAACAAAGTTTAAAGATTGCATTTGTGAGGCTGTCGTGCATGTTATGTCCCAGATGCAGAAATATGATATAAGAAAAAGCAAGATAACACTACAGTAAATACTTACATAGTGAAACTGCTGACCACTCATCCCACTTGCCTCTGAGGTGTTTTCCATTCATTTATAAAATAAAATAGTGGTTGGGGGTGAGTTCTGCCCTTGCCCACTCTGCCACATGAGCCTTCTGTCTTCAGAGCTATTAAAATCTAAGTATTTATGATTAAGTGATTTTGGTTGTGGTTGTTTCTTCAAGGGGATGAAAAATACTCCTGGGAATAAAAAAACTAGGAGATGGTCTGAAATCTCCTTATTTTTATTGTCTCTGTATAAAAAAAGATGTTTTAAAGAGAAAAGACGGTTGATCCTTGTAGGATTGCCATAGACACAGCTAGTAATTAGTCTCGGATTATCTTCAGCCTGGTTCACACCCGCGCACCACAGAGCAGAGAAAGGGGGTATCAGGCAGACAAACCATCCAGTAGGTCATCGAGGTTCCCACTGTGACACGCTGTGCGGAGCCACTTTGATTCAGGTTAGTCATCCGTCTTGTTCTGTATTTATTACCATGAAAGGCACCTACTCGTTTCACAGAGCCACAGGTGCTACACGTCTGTGACTGGAGCAGCGCGCTGCGTACTTGCACTTACTATAGCGCTGAGATCTGTTCCGTTGACACGTGCTGTTTGCGGGGCCAGGCGCAATTGTTTCGGGCTACTGAACGCCTCTTCCCAATTGAGTTTTGAATGTGTAGCTTCTTCAGGAGACTAGTCAGTGTTCTGCCAGTGAAAATGGAAGAAGGGGGCTTTCTAGATCGAATAGTTTTGATTAGCCTATTTCTAAATGATGGAAGAATTATTTTGGTTTATAGGGTATATAATAGAGACTCAGCCAGTAGGGAGGGACTGTTTTTTTTTATGGCAGCAAGGCCTGGAGACTTACAAAAGTTTTTATATAAATTCTTTGAAGAGTCAAACACTAAATCAATTTAACTAGATATTTGGCAAATGAGAACTTGCAACCCATTTGAATGACTTTATTTAAAAAAATTAAATGAAATAATAATTGTGTGGTTCTCAAATATACAAGTCCTATTCAGTTATTTTTCTCTGAATTTGGTTTTTATTTCTTTAAAAATGTTTGTTTGTTTATTTATTTAGTTATTCATTTATTGGGAAAGTCTCACATTTCTGCTCTAGTGAATGTTACTGGTATAGGCCTTTCAGCCCCATCAACCCATCTCCTGCCCACTTCAGTCTTTGCTTCCACTCAGTACCCAAGCTCAGCGTAACAAGAGCTGGGCTTATGTCCCCAACCCCGTCTATCTCACAGGGCAGGTAAACAGGGTTGAATAAATTTATCTTCAACGGTGTGATCTGAGCTTTGCTCTCTCTCTGCAGTTACATCTAATAAAGCAAATGCAGTAATTGTAGACTTGACCTCAGCACCTTCGAGCTCAGGGTTCAGGCTGGCCTGAGTGTGAAGCCTGCCTCTTAGACTCTTTACTTTCTCCTGAAGTTACCTAACTTCTCTGAGGCTGTTTCTTCACCTGTAAAGTGGAGACAATTATACTTATAGCTACTTTTTCCCAGGAAGGGTTTAAAGGAGATACAGAGACACTTTCTGGAATTTTTGTGCTGTGATAGGAAATACGTATAAAAGCACATCAGTTACGAACTCACTAATCCTCACAAAAACATACAAAGGGGATGCCATTATCACCCCCATTTTATATACCAGGGAGCTGAAGCATGAGAGGGGCCAATACTAAAGGACTTTTTAAATTTAAAAATTAATTACTGACTGACTGATCTTTCTCTTTTCACCCGTCCCCTTCCCTTTGACAGCCATCAGCTTGTTCTCTGTATCTGGGTGTGTTCTTTGAATTTGGTTTCTGAGATGAGCTAGAAGCTTTCTTCCTCCTGAAAGGGGCTAATCCTTCATATTCGACTTAAAGGGTGAAGCCAAGTCTGCAAGCTCCCCGGTAGATAGACGAGGGGAAGAGAAGCTCTGCGGACCAGGGGCGCCGTCTGGTTGAAGGTGAGAGTGGCAGACGTTGCTTTTATTACTCGTGGTGCAATACGTCGGAAGGGCCGCACACAGACGCGGGCAAAGAAACTATCTCCACGCCTTCCTTTGCAGTCACAGGGTATTTATTTACCCAGCTCAGCCTAATAACTATGTATTTTTCTACGGAATGTTACTGATTGCCTGGGACAGATGAGGCAAAGGCAGGTTTACAGTTGTATGGAAACGAATACAGTAATTAATAAGTCATCATATGAGAAGAAACTCTGTGTTTCGTGTACTAACACCCGCAAACTTACTGTTGCCCCATCCTGTATATGTGTGTCATCGAGATGAATCTGCCTTAAAAAGAATTTACAAAAAAAGTTAAAGGATAAATAAGTTTTAAAATGTGATGATGATGTTGTAAGACAATGTAATGATTGTTGATGGATGATCTGTGTGGTGGAAACATGCAGGGTAGACATGAGTCCCTGGCTATTGTGGAAGGACGAATTAAAATCTGAAAGTTTCCCAGGAGGTAAGGAAGGGAAATACCAGGCCCTGCAGACTAAAGGAACATAGGCTGAGGAGAGGTGACATAGATACAGAAACAGTGTTTTCTTAGAATTATTTATAGTACACTAAAGAGGGCAGCATAAATTAGGAAAAATAAGTTCAAGGGTTAAGTTCAGAAAGGTAAGCTGTGACTAAAACAGAGTCTTGTTTAACAAGCTACATATTCCACATTTTAAGGAAGGGAGATGTTAAGAATTTACAAAGATGCAATTAATTTAATTAAAATATCACTATGATCAAGCAGTGGAGAGCAAAGGAAAAGGAAAGGAACACTATGTGTGGATGGATGTATATATGGATGTATATATGGATGTGTATGTGGATGTATATATGGATGTGTGTATGGATGTGTGTATGGGTGTATATATGGATGTGTATATGGATGTGTGTATGGATGTGTGTATGGGTGTGTGTATGGGTGTGTATATGGGTGTGTATATGGATGTGTATATGGCTGTATATATGGATGTGTATATGGATGTGTATATGGATGTGTATATGGATGTGTATATGGATGTGTATATAGGTGTGTATATGGGTGTATATATGGATGTATACGAGAGAGAGGGACATAAAGAGAAATGTCATTCCTTTCCTTCAAAACTAACCAAAACTAACTAAATAAATAAAAATAAAAGAACTTAATCACCCTGGCCAGTGTTGCTCAATGATTGGAGCTTCGGCACCAGCATAGAAGGGTTACGGGTTCAGTTCCAGTCAAGGGCACATACCTCGGTTGCAGGCTGAATCCCGTGCCCCAGTTGGGTGTGTGCAGCAGGCAGACAATCGATGTGTCTCCCACGTCGATGTTTCTCTCTCTCTCTCTCCCTCCTTCCCTTCCACTCTCTAAAAATCAGTGGAAAAAAATATCCTCAATTGAGAATTAACAACGAGAAAAAAAAGGCAAGAATTTAATCTTCCAGTTAATATATTATAATAATTTTTATATATCATTATTAAAGCAAATATATAAAATGCGTCTCTCCAATATACATAATTAATATTTTTATATCTATATTCTCAAACCACACAGCTATAAGCCGTTTCTTTCAAACACTGAATATTTGTTTGGACTTAATTGGAAAGAAGATTTTTCTCAAATCTGGAGTTGAATATATGTTTTCATAAAATAAGTTCCATAGCTCCAAATAGTCTATCCAATGACGACTTCATTAATGCAATGAGACTTATAAGTGTGGATGGGTCATGTAAAGTATTTTTAAATTCCCTGTTAATGATCCAGCTTAATATTGTTAAATGTCAAGTGATATGTTGCTGTAGGGCAGAGAAATTTTGACATGCTGATCCTGCTGAATTCTGGCTGCCAGGAGTTCAGAAGTACTTCACGGGCTATTCTGGTTCTCTCTTCATGATTGGCAGAGTGGGTCATGGATACATGAAGTAAAAATTGAATCCAGTAGAACTGAGCAGAACAAAGCAGTGAAGCTTGGACTGCATGGGTATAGGGACAGGAAACAGAAAAACACAATGCTTTTGGTCATCAAAACCTCTGTCAAATGTAATAAACTGCTTGTAGTCTACATCTCAATTGATGTAGCTTTAGCAATTCCCACTGCTGATGGATTACTTCCTTCCACCCCCACCCCCTCCACTATCCCATTCCTGCTGTTCACTTCTTTAAAAGCACTCTCCTCTTTATTTGCTCTAACAACCCTTCATTCTTCTGCACTTGATCTTATAAATCTGCTCCTGTTTACGTGTTATCTCCTGCCTTTGTTCCTCTACTCTATCCCTAAAATAAGATATCAAAATTTGTCATCTCTACTGAGTCAGAAATCTGGGAATTTTCTGATTTCTCTTTTTATTGTGTCTCACATATTGTTCCGGTTACCCATTATTGTATAGCACACTACCCCCAAATGTGGCAGTTTAAAACAACAAATACTTTATTATTATATCTCTTAATTGTGCGTGTGATGGTTCTGGGTATAAAAATTCTCCTGCTGCTACAGGCTGAATGCTTGTGTCTACCTAAAATTTGTATGTTGAAACTTAATACCCAATGTAATGGAAGTAGGAGGTGGAGCCTTTTGGAGGTGACATTAGCCAATATATGGAAACAACTTAAGTGTCCATTGGTAGACAACTAGATAAAGAAGATGTGGTACATATAGACAGCGGAATATTACTCAGCCATTAAAAGAGTGAAATGTCACCATTTGCGGCAGCATGGATGGACCTAGAACATATTATGCTGAGTGAAATAAGTCAGAAGAGCAAAGCAAATACCATATAATTTCACTTATATGTGGAATCTAAAAAATAAAATAAATGAACAAAAAAGGAAAAACAAACTCCTAGGTACTTAGGACGCATGCTCATTGCAAGATCAATCAACAGCAGTCGGGGTGGGAGTATGGGTGAAGTGTGCTGTTCTGCATAGGCTCTGTAGAAATATGACAATTCTCATTTGAATTATATAGTTGAAATAGAAGAAGGAGCTTTTCCACAAAGATAAAAGTGACATTATAGCAAAACAACCACTGGCACGTATTAAAATTGACCCTTGAACAACGCAGAGGTTAGGGGTGCTTACTGCTGTGCAGTTGAAAATCCACACACAACGTTTGATTCCTCAAAAACTTAATGACAGTTGATGCTCAATCTGTGTGGGGAATTGGTACTAGGACACCCTGCCCACCACAGAGGATACCAAAAGCCGCAGATGCTCAAGTCCCTTATATAAAATGGTGTAGAATGATGTATATGATTGGCCAATTCCCAACTGCAAATCAAAAATTGTTTTCACTTTGTGGTTGGTTGAATCCATGGGTGCAAAATCCAGGGATATGGATAGCCAACTGTATATTTATTGAAAACAATCCGTGTGGAAGTGGACCAGCACAGTTCAAATCTGTGTTGTTCAAGGGTCAACTGTATATATCTTGTATCTGCGAGAAAATGTCTTTTGTTGTTAACAACAAAGACACAAAATAACAATAGCCTCAATAAAATAGTACTCTCTTCCAATTTTTATGACAGAATTATATCCTAGCTTTGCCTTGTCATTTCACAATGACCTCATTGACCTTGGGTCCTTATGACTTTCCCGTCTGTCATCCTTATCTGGTGGTTTCCATTCTCAGTCTCTCTTTGTGCTCACGAGATGATTTCTGCAGCTTGAGTAGTGATGTGTACAGTCCCTGCAGGATGAAGGGAGAAATTACCCAAAGTAAAAGAAGAAATTTGCCATTAGAGCCACATTTAAGAGCTTTTAAAGGAAACTTACTCAAGGCTAGAAAATGTTTTGGTTGGGCCTATTGCCGTCTCCTAAAATTTCAGGAATCCATAGTAAAAGAAACAACAGAAAAGGGGATATTGGATAAGCAACTAGCAATCTCTGCCACGCGTTTCAATTTCTCTGATAAGATTCAACTTAGGCATTAAAACATAAATATCTCAAGAAATGACATACCTTACAGGTAAACTTTAAATTTGATTGAAAATAAGCCACAAATGAAACGATAAATCCAAAATAGTAATTACTTATTATTCTAAAATGTCATAGTTTGAGTTACTCCCACGATAGTACTTTTTCTGCTTCTTAGATTAAGTAAATAAAATCAACATTCTCTACTATTGGCACAATATCAGTAGTCCATGATCATGAACATGTGTATGTATACAAGAAACTCTAAACATCAAGAGCGCTATAGATAAAATCGATTTTCCAATATTATTCATTCAACACCTTTGACTAAGACGGATGCAAACCGCCCTGCAATTTTAATAATTTTCTCTTCCAATTAAGAAAGGAAAAGCTACATGAAACATGACTGTTTTTTGTTCCAACAAGTATGTTTTTGTTTTAGCTGTTGCTTTTGTGTTCATTTAGTGACACCAAAAAATCTGTTTATAACCCTTTCCAAATGTCCTGCAAATACTGTAACTTAGGGATGAAATTTGAAGACACCAAGAAGAAAGACATTTTGAATAGGTCATGTCCTTTAAAAACAAAGTGACTTAAAAATAAATATTTTGGATCCAAAGGAGACCAGCTTTTAAGGTATTTTTTTTGCAGATAATGTCACTTTCCTGTAAAGCTTTTTAAATAATGGGATCAACTATTTCAGTGATCATTGCCCCAAAAAGTTCTATGGTCTTTTGAGTTGCCTAACCCCCAGAAGACTCAGCATTCTGGCTGCTCATTCAGTCAAGCTATTCACAGTGATTAATTTGTTAAATACTGAGACAGAAAGTAGTGACATGGAGGTCTTCAAGTTGCAGGCTACAATCCTATGTTCTGCAAACAATCATAGCTCAGAAAAGTACATTTCCTGGCAGGAATGTTGTGTCTTAGAGCCAACACATTCCACTACGGAGGATGGGGAGAAAAGACTCCTATGGTTATCCTTTCATGAGTAAATTGGGTTCAATTCCAGGAAAAATTTGGCATACACGCTGACAAAAAGGAGTGAAAAATCACTTAGGCCAGACTCTCTCATAACCAAAGGGGTTTGCTTAGATGCAGAATTTCCCCCCATGGATTAACAGAACTGTCTTCAGATTACACTCTAGCAGAAAAGAACATGGGAGACCTGTGTGAAGCCTTATTAAACAATATTAATGTATTTCTGGGGATGGGGTGTGTATGTGTGCGTGTGTGACTAGAGTTTGAACACCAATGGTGACAACTTGCTGAAATAGAAACCACACCAGATACAATTCTCAACTAGATTTATGGGTGAAGACGTAGGTGGAGTAGAAAAATCTATTGGATGAGATAAAATAAGAACACTCTGCCTCTCCCACTGACTGGAGCTATAAGCCTGGGCAGAAATGCTTTGAGACATTCTGAAGACTCAAAAGCAAGTAGTAGCCAGAGAGCTAGAGATGAGTAGAATTCAAAGTCATATCAAACTGGCAATGGCTTTACTATTTTTCGTTCCAGTATTTTCTGGACAGACGTGATTGGAAACACAGAAATGGGCACTGACACTGAGAAAAAAAGCTCTAACAGACCTCCTGCAGTTCTTTTGTGAGGACTTGGAAGAGGGTTCTCTAATACTCAAGAAGAGTGCAAGAAATCTGCATTGTTTTTCTTTTCATTGTTTCCTAATTTTTGTGTGTCTCAGCCACCAAGCAGGGTCCTGTGGCATTGATGTCATGAGGCCTGTAACTGTGAAGGAGAGAAAAATTTATTATAGGAAAGAGCTGTCGTCCCAAGAGTGTGGTGCACACCTATGTTGTGGTTGTTTTTCCTCTGACCTCTCACTGCTTTTCCCACAATTATGGAAAGTATATAGCAGAACAGGGTAAAATAAAACTCCCCAGATCCCTGCTCAGAGAACCAAAAAATACCCAGGGAGCCCAGGGTACCAGAAAACACCAGAGAGATTGTGGAGAGGGGGTAGTTTGGGAAAGTGACCCCCTTGATTTGTGTATGAACTTCTGTACTTACTCCTGTATTGTGTCTTTATGGATCTGACCCCAAATAGCAGATGTTGGGAACTGAGCTTAAAGAAAACTACTGCCTAGGTCACAGACTGGCTAGTGTATCGGTGCAACTGAATTGATCATCAGAGACACTGAAACATCATCCCACAGAAATTATTTGAAAATGTGCTTTGAGTCCAACTGGACCAATTGCCCATTAAAACAAAAATATCAAGATTCCCCATAGTGTTTAAATAAGACCCAGGGTATCATAATATAATATTTGTATTATATGTGTGGAGATAAAAATACAATTTATTAGGCAAAATATGAATAAGGAAAATTTCAACTTACTTGAAATTTTTCAAAGAAACCAGAACTGAGATGACAAAGATGTTGGAATTATTCAGCACAGACATTAAAGCAGCTACTATAAGAATATTCTGACAAGTAAGGTGAATCTTTTGAAGTGAATGGAAAGGTAGAAATATTATCAAAAATATGTATGGTAAGGGAAACTAATGGAAAATTTTAAATTGAACTATATACTAACTGGAATAAAAAGTCAGTGGTTGGTCGCAATAGCCAAATGGAAATGCAAAGAAAAGAATCAGTAAATTTGAAGGTGTATTATTAGAAATTATCTAACCTGAGTAAAATAGAGGGGAAAAAAACAATTGAGAGGGGCTTCAGAGATCTAGGACAATACAAAAGTTCTAACATTCATGTCATTACAATCTCAGAAAGAAAGAAATATGCCTTGCAAAAAAAGAAAAGATAAAAGGCTGAAAACTCCCAAAATTTGGTGAAAGATATATATTCACAGATTTAAAAAGCTCAGTGAGTGCAAAAAACATAAAGTCACCCATGTCCAGTTACATCATATTCAAACTGCTAAAAAATGAAGACAAGAAAAATACCTTCAAAGCAGCCAGAGAGAAAATGTCACATGATTTATAAGGAATGACTGGATTTTTTATCAGAAACCATGGAGTTCAGAACTAAGTGGACTAGCATTTATAAAATGCTGAAAGAAAGTAACTGCCAAACCAGAATTCTATACCCAGAGAGTATGACCTTCAGGAAAGAAGAGAAAATTAAGACTTCTCAAATGAAGAAAATAGAGATTTATCTGTCAGCAGATATGCTCTTAAGTAATTGCCAAAGTAAATTTTTCACACAGAAAAGAAGTGCCACCAAAGTAAACTTGGGACATCAAGGATGAAAGAAAACGATTTAGAAATAAATGTCCAGATGAATATAATGGATTATCCTTCCTTTAACAGTTTTTTGTTTTTTTTTTAATATGTGTTATGGTTGAGAGCAAAATCCATAAAATTATCTGATGAAATTCAGTATATACAAATGTAATATATAATGTAAGTAAACTGTAATGGGCAGGATAAAGAGATCTATAGAGTAAGTTTTATATATTCACTTGAGGTGCTAAAAAGATTGATTCCAAACACATTGAAAAGTTAAGTATTCTACTGCAACCCCAGGAACAGCCATGGAAACACATATACAGATACATTCAAGAAAACATTAAGTATATTAAAAAGATTCAGATAACCCCAAAGAAATTAGAAAGAATGAGGGAATGAAAAACAGAAAAACAAAACAGAAAAAAACAAACCACCCCAGAGATGATGGGACTTCCAGAAAGGCTGAATAAGACCCTCAGCAAATTCCTTCTCCAAAATGAAATGGTAAATGAGGAATTTTTTTTTTTTAATCAGCCATTTAAAGAGTCTGAAATTGACCAAAAACAGAGCAAAATGTGAAGTATTTATTCACGAAAATCTACTGAGCCTCTAAGAACAGTGGGAGCCTAATGCTTTTTAGTTGGAGGCTGTGCCTCATCTTCCCGTTCAGCTCTGTGGCAGAGAGTGGTAGTAAGATCCTGGGATGGGCTGACTTCACTAGGAGAAGAAGGAGGGAAATGCCATGACCTGCGGTGTAGTCCTAGGAAATGGACATCGCAGTGGCAAACCATCAGGGAAGGCCAGCATCCTGTGATTTTGATGCTAGTTGGTGTCAGGCCAGCAGACCAGCCAGAAATTTAACAGGGAGACCTGGGGACAAAAAACCAAAGCCAACTTTGATAAGACCCAGGACTAGAAGGCCGAGACAGACACAGAGCTGCATGCACACATAGGAGAGACCGCAGAGGGCCTTGGTGAGCTCATTGCACCTGGCTGAAGGTGAGACCTTGACAACACAGACATACATGCTTATAAATTGCCTAAATGCCATACTGAGGTAGGTTTTTAGTCTAATTATTTAGTCTAATTTTACGTTACTCTCTCCTTTGACGTGAATTGGCTGAACATTATAACATCCTGTATCATCTTAAAAATCGAGGTCATCCAATGCTTTTATTTAAAATAGAAAACATTTTTTAAATCACGGAATAACTTCTGTTCATTATTAGGTAGTAAAAACTTCCATGTCATTGATATTTCCTTGGTGTTCAACATGACTAACTTCAAATAGCCAATTAGTTCTCTAAGAAAAAGTTGTCAAAACTGAGAATTAATAAAAAGTGACTTGAAAGAAGAGAGTGAAATGACAACTCACATGACTGCATTGAGCTTGTTAAACAGAGTACTCATGTTTTTGCTGGAAAGAGTTAGAGACATAGAAAAAGGTGCACACTAGATTTGATAAGAGTAGTTGTCAGGAATTGTAAACTTTGTAATAAATATTGCCACCAGAAAAGAGTAACCCAGAGAGTGTTACTCAACTATTACAGGTGTCAGAATGTCAGCCTTGGCCCCGTGGTTGCAGACAAGCCATTGGGCTTGCTAACCTGCCTCTTCAACTTCCACTTACGTCTCTGCTAATGGCAAATTTTCTTACCTGGAGTCCCCTTCCCCCATTTTTTCTTTTGCTTCTTAGTATTTTACTCTGTTCCAATTGGAAGTGCTTCTTTAACTCTTGCTTGTGCATTTCTACACAATTGGCAGTTTATGATGGGACTTAGAAAATGTAACGACTGGCGAGGTACTGCACTAGACACTGTAGGGGAGAAACGGAGGTGGAGATGATGACCTCTGAAAGCAGAGAGATGAGGGTCTGAAATCCAGCCCCACCCTTATGAGTTAGGTGACCATTTATTCCCCTGAACCTCATTGATGTCATCCATAAAATGGGAATATCTACTGCACAGGGTTGCGAGAATTAAATAAGATAATGTATATAGTGGGAGTAGCACAAATTTTGATAGATAAATAATAACAGACATTATAATCCAGAATTGATGATGCACCTCAAGGATCTCAAATAATGGATATGTTGAAGTCCTATTTTTTTTTACCAGTTTTTAAAATTTTCTTTATGCCTTTCCACAGTGGCAAGATCATAATCTCCTCAGTATTTGTTACACTCTAAGTAATCTGTATCTTTCTTTCTATGTTACTTCCTCAAAACATGTGGGAATTAGCATATATGTACCAAATAAATTCATAAAGGAAGTAGTCCCATTTCATAATAGACAAAGGCCTTCAAATGCTAAATTGTCTGAATAATTGACTCCGAGGGTGTGTGTGGGCATATATATATATATCCCTGAATATACAGACAAAGCTAAATATAGTACATTGAAAACATAAAGTATACTTAATTCTCTTTTTCTAAACAAACTATGGTCTCAACCCTACCTACAAAACATACACACAGAACAGTTACTCATTCACACACACAGGATGTGAGTAGCCTCTGAATCACGGGCCGAGGGTATGACTTCCACAATATTGTTTCCCTACTTGAAGATAGCACTAGAGATGGCTCGACAGCTGTGTGTGTGGACTTGAGCCAACATAGTCTCAAGTGTAGAACATGGTCCAGATGTCGCTGCTACTGCTGGAGAGAGATACTCCAGAGGTTGTCATCTGGGCACTCTCACTGCCAAGACTTGCCTTGGCCACAGCTGTTGGCTTTCTTGCTGGAAGATGATGGAGCTGGAAAACATTTGAAAGTCTTGCCAAAACAGTGGGAGGCAGCTCCAAAATGAGTACACATTGGTGTAAAACTCACTGCGCAATTCGCTTTGTCACAAATCTAATATCACATGGATTTGCCCGAAGAGTAATTACAACACCATGTTTATACATACACTTCCTTATTGTTTATGTGCCGCATTGCAGTCTTGAAGGCATAATTTTAAAGTTCATAATGACCTGACCAGCTATTGGTGGAGTTTATTAGTGATCTGTTTAACATGCTAATCTAGGAGAGTCAAGTGTTTCAAAACCAAACTTTGAGAGATCCAAAAGTGTCTATTTATTGATAACTTCTTATATTTGTATCTCCTAGTGCCTTGTATTTATTTATTTTTCAATCCTGACCCTAGAATATTTTTTCTATTGCTTTTCAGAGAGAGTGGAAGGGGTGGGGGGAGAGAGAGAGAGAGAGAGAGAGACATTGACGTGAGAGAGAGACATCGATTGGTTGCCTCCTGCACTTGCCCCCAACCAGGGGCCGGGGATCAAGCCTGCAACCAAGGTGCGTGCCCTTGACTGGAATTGAACCCAGAACCCTTCAGTCTGAAGGCCGATGCTCTAACCACTGAGCAGAACCAGCTAGGGGCAACTTTTATTCTTTACGGTAGATGTTCAATACATGCTATTCAGCTTATGTGAGCTGAACATTTCATTGAATTGCGTGGAATTCAATTGAATCTTATCAATTTTCATTATGAGTTAGCTTTTGATCTTTGATTTTGCTATTACACTGGTAAATATATTTTATTGTTAGTCTTTCATAGGACTTTTTCCTATAAATATCAATATTCAAAAAAACATTGAGGCTACAGTGAAAAAATGTGTGGAACAGATGTCTGGGTTAATACACTGACAGAGATATTCATGATAATTCATTTCTATTTGATTCAGTATTTAATATATAGACAAATGACTAAGAATTATGCAACAGATATCTATTTATAAATGTAAATAATAAATTTTTTCTTGGAAGCAGTAAGGAGAAAAAATTTTCCATGTACACAGAGTAGTACCCTCCTTTATTAAATAAGCATGTATTGAGCAATAACTTTGTGCAAAATAGTTTCCCAGAATTTAGAAAACAGACAAGAGATGGCCCTTCCATTCAAGGGCTATCAGGAGTATGGGAAATCATATATAAATGTGGAAAAATTATAACATGTTGTGATAAGAATTGTGATAGAAATATGTATCAAAGATCTCCTTGGAAAAAATATCAGAGAAGATTATTGGAAATGTGAGACTTGAGCACATTCTTAAAAGAAATGTAGAAGGGACCTAGGTATAGGAATAAAGGGAACAGAAAGAACAGCCCAGAAAAAAAGAGGCAAGATACATAAAGTGAAGAAAACATGAAACCACATGTCTAGATCACTAAGGTTCTTTTGCATTATTGTACTAAACCAATGTTTTCCCCTTCCTTCCTTCCTTCCTTCCTTCCTTCCTTCCTTCCTTCCTTCCTTCCTTCCTTCCTTCCTTCCTTCCTCCCTCCCTCCCTCCCTCCCTCCCTCCCTCCCTCCCTCCCTCCCTTCCTTCCGTCTCTCTCTCTCTCTCTCTCTCTCTCTCTCTCTCTCTTCTTTCTTTTTTTGGTAGTGTGATACAGAATTTTAATTCAAACATTCTTAAATTAAAAACAAGACTATTTGCTCTTACCCAAAGGGGGGGGACTTAGGGCTTGAACCAAGGACAGAATTTTCTTCTTTCTTGTCTACTGTTGCTTGTATTTTTGTTTTATCTTCTCAAAATGAAGACCGGCTTTTACCATATAGTCAAAGCCACAGATACTCACTTTATTTCATCTCCATAACCCAAGAGAAAAGAGTGCTCCCCAGAAGTTGCAGTTAGCAGAATTTGTGGTAGAAACATTGATTGATTACATTTGGACCATGTACCAATACCTGGATATATTGCTGAGGCCCAGCAGAGAAGCAATATGATTGGCTTCGTTTCTCTTATATAGCAAACCAATCGACACCATTTCCCAGGGCCATATGGAGTTCAAGAGGTTTCCTCTAAAATATGGGGAAGGCGATACCCACAGAAAATGAGGGCAGGATGCTGTTCTGATAAACACATCAAATGTGCATCTGATTCTATAAGGAGTTTGGAATTTTTCCTTTAGGTCATATGAATTGTAGAGGGTTTTGTTCACAGGAGTAATTTGTCTGTTTGTTACTTTTTTTAAAAATATGTTTTTATTGTTCTCAGAGAGAGAAAGGGAGAGGGAGAGAGACAGAAACATCAATGATGAGAGAGTCATTGATTGGCTGCCTCCTGCACGCCCCCTTCTGGGGATCGAGTCCTAAACGCAGGCCTGTGCCCTGACCGGGAATCAAACTGCTATCTCCTGGATCCTAGGTTGATGCTCAACCACTGAGCCAAACCCACTGGGCTGCTTGCTGCTTTTTAGGACCTCTCTCAGTCATCCTGGTGGGACATGATGAGATTCTACACTGACAGTGGCCACAGATGTGGCAATGGGTGAATTCGAGATATGGGAAGAAAATTTAGCCAAACTGTCCATTAACGTGGGGTGTAGGTGTGGAAAAGAAGGAAGGGGGGGAACCAAGAGTTTCCCTCATTCAGTTGCTCACCAATTCAACTTAACTTTATTTTAAAATGCCTCTTCCATTCACTTCCTCTTTTGAAATCTGTAGTCAGTTCATTTAATTTAGCCTTCATCATCTCTTTTGCCTGGAATATTACATGTTTGTTCAGCAATCTGGTGCTTTCCATATCTTACTTTTCCAGTATATTATCATTCTATAATTCAAGATATAGTCATACAAAATCACATCTTGCCTTGAGTTTAGAAATGTCACATACTAGGAAACCTAAGGCTAGAAGAAGATCCTAGTTTTTCAAGATGACCACTGATCTGTCACGAGCAAGTCTTATGTACCTCATGGATATCTACAACCCAGTGGAAATTAAGACACTACAATTTAATACTAGACTGTCTGAGGCATCTCAGCAGGACTTTCCCCCTTTCTATGGTCTCCCAGTGGGACGTTCAGGATCTTTTTCTGTATCATCCCTACCAAGAGGGCCAGGTTTAGAGTCTGAAAATAACAGACACTAATGTAAGAATTGAGAGGAGGAAGGTGACATATTATATATAATTCCCCCAGTAGCAGTAAGCAAAAACATGAGCTTTATCAGGCATGAAATTATTGCTGCAATCTCCAGAAGTTTCCTTGCCAATCTTAGGCCTCATCTCTGAAGCCAGATGTGTTTGTTGTCAAACATTTCTGGTGGTTTGTGCAACCTCACAAATCCCCAAGTGTTAGTGGCAAATCTGAGAACTATCAGCAGTTTTCCTGAATCTCAAAATGTCTAGCCTTTTCATCAGTGCTGTAAAAAAAAAAATAAAAAAAAATGCATATTTTCTACTTGAAATATCTAGAATGGTTTCTGTCATCCTCACAGACATAGACTGAGAGTTTTATTATTATAAGTGGTTCCATGAAACCAATTATAAAAATAGAATTCTGGGATTTATTATCTGATGTGTTTGTATTTAAGAGCAGGGGTGACATCATTGCCAGTGGAAAATAGCAGACTGTTAGTCTGTGTGATGCGGTGGCCATACGGTTACTTACCTTACCTGCTACCCTCAGGTGTAGTCAGATGCCCAGTGAATGCAGTTTAGTAGACTAGGTGGCAGAAACGATGGACCATTATGGTGCAAATAACAACTGTGGTGCAAGTAGATGCTTTGACTGCACTGAAGAGTTTACAGAAAGAAATGGCACATAAGCCCAAGCCCATAATCCCTCAGTTTAAGGCATGCTCAAAGGAGTGGATAGCTTTCATGTTTAGCACCCCCCATTTTTTTAAACTATTCTAGCCACAGGGCAAATGTATTAAAAAAACAGACCCAAAGTTTGATCCTTATGTTTTGAATTACAGCACAATTGGAGCAGGTTGTGAAAGATCATTATCTTCAGTTTTGTAGTGAAAAGCTTTTTAGTGAAATTTAATCAATCTGACTGTCTTGGTCCCCTCCTCCCCACATGCCAGTGAGCGTCTCTTGTCCGGAAAATCAGCTTCTCATCCCCTGTCTGAAGACATCTGCCACCTTATCTTAGTTACTCCAAGTCCCTTTGAGACTTACCTCCTCCATCCAATTGTGAACTCCAGATTCATAATTAGGGTCACATCTAGCATTTCCCACACATACCAATGCAAGATACTTTATCCATTAAAAAATTGCAGAGCATACAATTTTTAACACCAACCTAAGAAACATATAATTGATACCTTAGGCATTAAACCATTAAGGAAATAATACAACTTGATCACGTTGGATTTATTGATATGAATGCAGTTATAAGATTCTTAGTTTGAGTAGGTAGGAGTGGATTTAACTTACTCTGTTGTTTCATTGGTACTTGGGCTTAATATAACCAACATTTCAGCAATCAAGAGACAACTTCGTAAAAGTTGAAATGTTGAAATGTTAAAAATGTGTAATCTTTTAATACAAAGGTCATCATGTGATTAACTGAACATTCAAATTGTTCCATCCTCAGTGTAGCAATTTAATGATTAATAACAATGTAATGATGACTACATTTTTTAAGCATCCAGTACATCACTGTGATTTAGTAGTATTACAACATTTTAAGGTGACAGTAGCATTACAAGGTGGATAATAATAGTATTCTCAATTTTAATATGTGGAAACTGAGATTTATGTAGATTAAATCACCTAGCTAACATAGGGAAGATCAATTCACAATGATGAAGATACCATTTCCTTTGCTTCTATTCAGAATAAATGAGGAGGAGAGTGAAGTTACTTTTAGGATCTCATTAAAAAGAAAAGAAAAAAGGAAGTTTTGCTATTTTAGTAATTATGTTTATAAATTTGTTTACATTTTTGTTTATTATTATAAAGTATTAGCATCACCCAAGACACAAATTCAAATGTGCAACTTTGAAGTATGCTCTTCAGGTGACAGGTACCAGTGTTTTGAACTTAGGCATGTTGAGAATCTTCATGGGAGTAATGAGTTTTCTTTCTTTTTATTGACTTTATTGGGGTGACATTGGTT
This sequence comes from Miniopterus natalensis, assembly GCF_054644295.1. NCBI lineage: Eukaryota > Metazoa > Chordata > Mammalia > Chiroptera > Miniopteridae > Miniopterus > Miniopterus natalensis. The sequence continues at coordinate 30,958,787 of NC_142096.1, read as the reverse complement.
AATAAAATTATATAGGTTTCAGGGGTACAGTACTTCATTTGTATGCTCTATTGTGTGTTCACCTCAAGTCAAGTCTCATTTTCTATAGAATAAACAGACTTCTTTGGTCAACCAGCACAAAGACTGACATTTTCAAATTTCCCATAGGTTAGATCCAGAATATATTTTCTTCTCATTATAGAAATGCAATGAGGAAGTGACTGAAATGTGCTTTTTCAGCTTCTGCCTATGGCATGCAGAAATTCCAAGTGGCAGTGGTTGAGTTTCAGTTGTGAACTCCCATGCTTTGAAATTTGAGACTAGAGTATATCTTTTGGTGCCTTGGTTAGAAATCTGAAACCCTCATTATTTCTGCATGTGTTAAACTATGTCTTTTGTTACACTTGCAGACCAAGTAGGAGGCTTTGATAAAACTAGATCTACATTCAGAGATCCGCTCTGATCTTGGCTTTCTAAATGGTTCATCCAGGGCACCCTGGAATGTTTGAGAAGATACTTTTAACTAGTTTATCTTTTTTCCCCCTTTTTGCTTGGCTGTTTTCATTTACATACCTAAAGCTTTTGAATTTTGCGTTAGCTGTGTCTAGCTCTAGGATTGAAATGGTTTTGTGGCTTTTTTTTTTTAAAATCATAAAACCCTTGCATTAAATGTATTTTGCAGGGTTTTCATAAACCAGTGCTCTTATTTCAAATAAAAAGTCTTATTTAATAATTTCTTAGGTGTACATGTACATGTATCTGAGTGTGTATGTACGTTTCATAAAAAGAATTTGCTGGTGTTACAAAGACTTTTCCAGACTGTTCTCTGGACCACCGTTACAGCATGGTGTTCTAGATTTTTCTGTGCTGTTCAGAGTGACTAAAGTTTTCTATAATGGCATGATTTCTCTCTTAAAACAGAAATATTGGGTGTGTTCTACCTATGGGTACTCAAAGTGTTCTGAGTACCCATAGGTACAAGATCAGAAATTTAAAGGTGATTCTTCCATATCTTTTTTTTTAAACATGTTTACTGAGGAATGTAGCCTGATTCTTAGCAGCTAATGGTATCTTTAGGGCTTTGTACATAAACAATTCATGGGACTTAAAAATAATCTAAACAAATTATAGTGTTGTATTTTGTTTTGCAAGCTACTTTCTGTATCTCAGCTTCTAATTTATTAGAATTCACGAGATTAAATAGTGTTGTTAAATGGTGTCCTCCCTGCACGCACACGTACACACACGTGCTCACACACACACTATATTTATGACATTCCTCTGGGTTTTTATATCTACTGTGCTTTCCACCAAAGCACCTACATGAGAAGATAAAGGATGTATTTCTCCTGAGTGGTCCATCCAGCTTACATTCCACTCCCCCAACTCTTTGACATTTTCGATAGCCTTCAGATCCCCTCAAGTACCTTGAACCCAGGATGTGTCAGGTGCCATTCCTCCCTCTCTCTCTGTCTAGCTGAATAGGTGTGACCCAAAAGCCTCACCAAGAGTAAGGAGTTAGTGTGGGATGCTTCTCAGTGCAGCATGGAAGTTGATCTCTCACAGAGCTCTCCCTTATAAACCAGGACTTTGGTTTACTTGGCATCTTTTGAGTTTCCGTCATAGGTTTAATAACAGGGACCTATGCGAATACAACTTACTAAGACCTACATGCTGAAATGGGGTTGAAAGTGGTTATGAAAATACACTGGTCAGATTGTATGCTCTGAGGAACATAATTGTCTAATGATCCCAGTTGCCGCCCCTGTGGAGTCACTTGCACTAGCACTGAGGCCTCCTTTTTTGTGTCCTGTTGCCAGTTAATGACTGAACATGATGGGCACTAAGGCAGACCCATCCCAGTGAAAAGCTGGGCTCCTCCAAGGCACAGATTTGTCTTGAGAACAGTTGCCCAGCCACAGCATCCTGGGAAGTAAGGCTTCCAGTCGTTGCACCCCCTGCACCAATCCTCATTACATCACCATTTACTTACACAAGACTCATGTTTATATCATAACCCAGAGATTCCACCTTCCCCTGCTGCCCCTCTGTGCCACTTTCATCCCTAACTTCATTTTGTCTTCTGCTTTTTGGAGAACCCAAATTAATGTAATTGGAAACTACAGTAGTTCAAGAAAACTGGTGGTCAGATGAAGGTTTGGGATCAATTCACTGTCCATCATCCTGTTGAAAAGTACATCATTCTGAGTGGGAGTTGGAGCATAGATGGTTCCTAACCACAAGATGGTCACCCACTTACTAATGATTTCCCTATTTAAGATCTGGGAAAGTATCCTGGTGGAGAAAAATGCCCTTGACATTGTAGTTGATTCAGGCATTTGTAAGATATGATGAAAACCATGCCTATAAATACAGCAGAGGTGCTGGGTACTGCCAGTCTGTAGAGGGACAATGGGAAACCAAGGACAATTAACAAGCAGCTAGAGGCCTCTTTGGTAACTTACAAAGGCCCCCCGCCCCCCAGTAAAGTCAGCCCAGCATACCAAAGATCTGTTGGAGTGGAGATCAAGAGATATTTGAATGCTTTCCCAAGGCAGATCTGAATACCTTTGAGCCTGAAAGAGGGGACAGAAGCCCTGGAAGTATGCCTGTGAGAATGGGACTCTGCAGACTCCTGAACCCTACGAGTTTAGAGTTTAAATTCTTCAGCCTGTCCCACTTTTTATTCCAAGAGTTAGCACTTCTTCTGTTTTGGAAGAGGCTGTAGAAACCTCTTTTCCACATTAGGTTGCCCTCAGGAAGATGAGCCCATAGAAACCATGGAGGAGCTGTTGTGGAGCACAAGGGATGGACTGAGGTAGCTTTGAAAACATGGCACTCAGATCTCCATCTGCAGGGACCATAGTTGATTGAGGGCTGCAGTTACTATCACACATTCTGCAGGCTTCTCCCAGCACAGGACAGAGCCTGGATGGGCCAGTAAATTAGGCCATCCCTGTGAAACACAAAATTGCACCAGTGGATGGCTTTGGCTCTGGGGTGCCCTCTTGACCTTGACATACTGTTCTTGGAGCTGCGATGTAGCCTGAGACTCTTCCTCCCCAGTCTCCCTTCTTTTCCTCTGTCCTTGCATGGCCATTAGATTGACATTACTTTCCAAAGTCTCTCCTTACCTTCTCATGCTCCTTCCCCAAATAAGTTTCTTTTTCAATTCTAATCCTGTCTTACCATTAGCTTTTCCATGAACCCAAAATAACTCCGAGTATGACCTTGCTGAACTGCCTGAGGGAATCCAACACGATCTTCTCTTATGCAGCTAACAGGCGTTCAGGAAACATTTCTTCAATATTTTTTGAGCGAGCCTTTGTTGGAATGTGCATGAAGATGAAGACTAGCAGTCATCAGTTATTGCTGCTTGCCGTGTTGCCATATTTCATCTTTTGTACTGAGGGAATGTAGCCAGCTATGAACCCATATGGGCAGAAGGAAGCAAGGACTCTTCGTTTTAAGGGTGAGTGACAATAGCAGTTGACTGTACATGGGTGTTGAGAATTCTTTTCTGGGAAGGGACAAAATGAGGTTGTCCTAAGCTGACAGCTAATGTCAGTAGCATAGCTCAGAAACAGTCCCCTGTCAAATGAATGTGCACATAAGTGGAGTATTGTCAACCAAGCTGGATGTTTTTAGAAAGTATGAGGGATTTTCCCTCTGATTTGGTCAAGGAAATAAAGGAAGAACACGCAAAACAGTCAAGCACAACATTATTACTAAGCTGTTGGCAATGAAAGCTTAATATTTTTGTGGAACAAATTGTTACTTGGGAACTTGGGATTACTCTGGGACTTGCTCACAGATACATACACACTCATACACATATATCATACTGCTGTTTGCACTGAGAAAGCTGCTGATTAGCGCCTCAGAAATGTTCTCAGTGTTGGACGTTCATTTGTGTCCTTTGGGGAGTTTAAAGAAATACCCATGCCTGGACCATGCCTCCGGAGATTCTGATTAAATGGGTCTGGATGGAATGCAGACATTGGTATTTTTATTTTTTAAAATATATCTTTATGAATTTCAGAGAGAGGAAGGGAGAGGGAGAGAGAGAGATAGAAACATCAATGATGAGAGAGTCATTGATCAGCTGCCTCTTGCATCCCCCTCCCCCCCCCACTGGGGATCAAGCCTGCAGCCTGGGCCATGTGCCCCGACTAGGTATCAAACCGCTATCTCCTGGATCATAGGTTGATGCTCAACCGCTGAGCCACGCCGGCCAGGTGGCATTAGTATTTTTAAAAGTTCCTTAGGTGTTTCTAAAATGCAACCAGGATTGGGAATGTTGAGAATGAGGGGGTGGGGGAAGGGGGAGAGAGGGGGAGGGAGAGCAGAGAGGCTGATTATCACTTCCATTTTCTAGATCAATGGCCAGTTGTACCCTCCTGACCTGTTTGCGGAGGTGACAGTAGCAATGATGTTGCACTAGGAAGGGTCCAGAGGCACTTTCTTGTCAACTCATTTCTTGATTGACTGGCTCAAATGACACTTTCTCTCTGTGTAAAGGCCCAGCCATGCTTTTTAATGGATTATATGCAAATCCTCAGTGTTGATCTGGCTGTAACTTGGCCAGGGTCTTCCAGCCTAGATCCGTGAGAATTACATGCTTTACAAATTATAGGTTTATCCATATCTTTTAAAGTTAGATCTTCAAGGGATAGCAACTTTATTTATATTTTCCTTAGTGCTCTTTTTTAACAAAAGAAGAGATTGTGTCAAAAAAACATTTACAAAAATAAACCTGACTAAGCGGTAAGTCGATGCTCGGGGATTAGCCCGCAGGGCCCTCTGCACCCCATCCTGCCGAGCCCGCTGGGCCTGCTGCAGCCTGTGGCTTCGCCGCCCGCCGCCGACTCTCGGGCTAAGCCTCAGCCCTGAGACTTACCAATTCCCGCACGCCCCGCTTCCCTTAGGGGGATGGGCAGTGTTCGCTTCATCATTCCTGCAAGTAGCATAAGTGTCAAATGGGTCGATAAAAGCATCCACTTTAGGACAGTGCAAGTCCCGGCAGTCAGTTAGTGCCACATGCTGAGAAGCGAGTGGCGTAACGTTCCATGAGTGTCCCCAAGACATACAGATGAGGCTGCATTGACACGTGTCTCAGATGGAGCAAGCGATAGTTTCTAATCTGCGACATTCCATTGTTGGGCTGCTCAGTCATTTCAGAGACTTCTGGTAACAATTAATATGGCCGTAAAAGAAGGGGAAATAACAGGGGAAAACATGCACACAAATTGAAAGCAGAGAGCTGAACGCTGTTGTCCCACAAATTTAGATCAACCACACGTCAGCCTGGGAGCTTGTAAATAGCATTCATAAGCGATGTTATCATATAAAGCCTGTTGGGGAAATCACAATGGAGCCCATTTGTACATTCTGGAATTAACATCTATGTGCAGATAATTAAGAGAACAATAAAAATGCACCGAGTGTACACAGGGGAAGGTAGGAACTGAACATAATCCAAATTTGTCATATTTTGGAAGTGCAGAGAACATAAAGCTTCATGGGACACTGGCAGACAGCATGGCTGCTGGAACCAGACTTTTGAAGTCTTGCAGCTTGGAAATAATACTTTCGGTTAACAAGGATATGTGGGTGGAATTAAGCTCACCACTCCCACTATTGTAGTCAGATTGATGTGCCTAATCCCCATGCACTGTCCTGGAAATAATTCTTGCAGCCTCTTTTGTGAGAATGCTTTTGGACAAGTAATGGGGGCATCAGATGGTATGGAGTTAAACATCTTACGCGCACATCCTTCTAACATGATAATGGCTTAGATATGCATGGAGCCTCAGGAAAACTCCAGCGTGTTCCAAGGGAATGAACCTGAGCCGGGTGACTCAATTTAAAATTTTGATCCATGAAAATCCTTTTGGAGAGAGTGGAGGCTAGTAAAAGGCAACGACACTAGGTAGAGCAGGCAGTACTTTCTCAATCTAGTGCCTACTGGTTTTAGAAGGTGTGTTGGAGGAATATTTGAAATAATATAGTTACAAGACCAGACATGGTCTCACTGATTTAAATGTATGTTTTTAAAATATATATGTCTCCCAGGACAATGCAGCAGTCTTTGTGAAAAAGCAAGTCTCGTATTTTAGGCACAGTTAAGTGCACATGCAGCTTTCTGTGCATAATTCAGTGAAATTTGATTTATAACATACTAGATTTCAAAATCAATAAGTTTATATTATCAATTATATGTATTCCTGTGTGTGTGTGTGTGTGTGTGTGTTGGAGAAAAGGGAGTTCAGATTTGTTTTAAGACTTTGGTATTTCTTTACAAATAAATTCCAAGAAAATTAAAATATGACGATGATTTTATAGACTATTTTAAAGATAATACAAAAAAATTAAACACAAGGGAATTTCTGGACACAGTTTTCAAATACCCAAGACATGCATTTCCTTTTGAGAGAGATGAGCAGAGTGGATCCAGCTCATTGAATAGGGTAAACACGAAGGTTTCTGTCGCAATTGCTTTAAAACCATGTGTTCAGTTATCTTTGTGAAATTGTTAATGCGTGAATAAGAATAGTCTTACTCTCAGTGGTGAAAAGATATTAAATGAAACCTTAACATACATGGTTTTAGATGTCCTTCAGTGAAATACCTCATCAAAAAGCCAGTAAGTAAACAAACAAACAAACAAACCCCAAATATATTACCCTGTAATCAGTAATCATTCTTTCATAATTTTTGTCTGGTCCCCGCTGATGATCCATAACAACTTGCTTTGTATGTCATTATTAGAAATGCAGCTTTTCCCACAGGCCAACAAGTCTTGCTTGACTTCAAATGGAAATGCTTTTGTATTGGGACTTGGAATAGACTTCTATAGATAAGTATTAATAGGAGATTTATTTGTCATTAAAAGTATCTCATGATGTTGGTAATGAAAGGGCCATAAATAACATTTGCTGTTGGTTCAAGAAAAGGGCAGTTAGTCACCACAGGAGAAAGGACCACACTTTGAAAGGCTTTGTTACTGTAATGCTGTCCATGCTCCCGTGAATTCTCAGGGTGGATAATTCTAGATAGAGGAAAGCCCTCCTGCCAACAGCAAAACTAGGACACAGGTAACGTGTTACTTGATGTCCATAGAGGTACATGGTGTTACCCTTACCTGCCCTTCCCGTCTCTGTGGTGCATGTCCTCAGCCCTGGTCCCTAGCAAAACTGTCTCACTCGGCCAATGTGACTCCGTGCTTAAGCATCGACCCGTGTCTCTGTGGTCACAGTTCGATTCCTGGTCAGGGCACATGCCCTGGTTACAGGCTCGATCCTCAGTAAGGGGCGTGCAGGAGGCAGCCTATGAATGATTCTCTCTAATCATTGATATTTCTGTCTCTCTTCCCCTCTCTTCCTTTCTCTGAAATCAATACAAACGTGTTAAAAAAACACACCACCATCTCTGGGACATAGACTCATTCATATTCCCAGGGACAAAAGGTTATTTCTTCCCTGGGCCTTAGAGATTTTAAGAGATGCATTTAGACTATTTGTCTTAAGCTAAAACTTCAGAGTGATTTTCAGAAATAAAAGGAATGTCCTAATGAGTGTGTGTGTGTATGTGTGTGTATGTCTGTGTGTGTGTAACATGTGTTATTTTGGGGACAGTGGAAAGTTCTCTTCAGGTCACATAGCCTGGGGACTGTACCCTATTCTGTCCATAGAGGGGGACAGTCCGATCTTTGGGAATTTCTCAGAGATCAAAACGCCTTCCCATTCACACTGCTCTTAGCATCCACACCCTCAAAAAACTGAAGCAGAAATAAACTTTTAACTATTTATGAACGTACTTCAAGATTTACCTTTACTAATGAGGGTCTCACAGGTATTTACCAGATTTCTCTTTTCCAGGGCACTGTGCACATAGCAGACACTCAGTACTTATCTGTTTTATTAGATATGCGATATGACTGCAAATTATACTGTTTTGGGTGATATCATCCCAAGATGGGTTCACGAGGGCCACCCTCATGATTGCGTAAGGAAGCCAAAACTCAGTGCTAAAACAGCTGTGATCATGATGTGCATAAAAAATAGATAAATACAAGATTATTTGCTTTTAATAGTTGGTCCAATGTTGGAATCTGATCATGTCATAATAAAAACAAAAGTTAAAAATCAAACTGTAACTGAAACCATTCTTCTCCCCCAAACAAACACAATGCTCTATAAAAGTGGAAACAGACTTAATTCAGAATTCACCGTATGCATCCATGTGCTCGAGGCACCCTTGCCTAAAAATGAATCTAAAAGTACATCTACACATCTAAAATCTAAAAATCTAAAAATGAGTTATCTAACAATGATTAAGAATGACAAATTCTCAATTCTCATCAAAGCGTATTTTGAGATGTGTACATTAAGGTCTCCATTCCGTGTAAGATCGGGGGCTCTCTCCCTCCGTTGCTTCCTTTAATCTTTCAAGCTCTTACTATATACCATTTTAATCACTAGGTAAATGAAATATGCATGTGGTATAATTCCTTCCATTGATAAGTCCTCCATCGAGTGCAAAACATAATGCATAGGTAAATAATTTTATTACAGTGCAATCTTGTCCCCCATAGCAGTAGTAGAAAGGGCTCTGAAAGCATGAAGAGGTTCACAAACTAGCTCATCTGTCAGATGGTTACTGAAGGACCGGTAGAAACTGTTGCAGGCAGAGGTAGATACAGGACAAGCCAGGCACAAGTACAAATCATGTTTCAAAAGCCGTGTGAACTTCACGTGGCTGGAGAATAAAAGCGACTAGGCGGGGACAGAGAAAGCGCCTAAAGGCCAGCATGAGGAGACAGGCTGGGCCTCGACCAGACAAACCACGTCTGTGTCCAAAAGCAATTTTGTGCCTCACCTGATGCGCAGGAGGAGGTTTGAAAACATATCTGTGGCCGTAGAGAAAGTGCGTAGATTATGATGGGGAGAGAATTAGAGGGGTGAGGAGGGATAGAGCCGTCAGTTCTGGCTGAGCGGGACCCTTGCTTCCTGTTTTATCGTGGAAGCTCCAACGTGGGAAGGAACCAGGCAGGGACTGAATTTGCAGGGATCAGATGCGAAAGCTTGCAGGAGCCGTCCCCGTCGGGAGGCCGGCCGACGCTGTGTCTGCCTCGCACATGGGAGGCAGTGTGCAGCCAAAGCCCCGAGCGAGTCTCATCCCTCATGGCTCATTAAGATGAGACGAAAAGGGGCCAGAATCGCATTTTCAGCTCCACATCTCTAATAGAGATCTGTCAATGGGTTGTGGCAAATTGGAATGACAAAACACTACTCTTTCGTGTATTTCCAATGAAGATGCAGGGTATGATGAAAGTGTGTATATAATCTAGTGTCAAAATTCAGAAAAATAACTCCAGACCCAATTCTCTGTGTTAGCCTGACATAGATATTCTTTCCAGCGTGACGGGGGGTGGAGTGTGTCATGAAATACCATAATATGGTATATGATGTATAACATAGAATCATCGAAAAGAAGGGGCAGACAACTTGTCTAGCTGCTTGTTTAAAGGGATGTTGCACAAACAGACCAATTAAGAAAAATGAACAACAATCCAGTGGCTTGGCTAGTTGAATTACTTTCTTTCAGGTTGGAAGTAATTTAGTACTATTGTATGTGGCTGGCCACTAAATTGCACTTGAATTGACGTGAGTTTTTAAGTCCACTGACACCAAAAAGGAAAAGTGGCAGCATATCATTCATTCGCTCATTCACTCATTCATGGTTTGCTTCCCCATAATTACCTTTTAAAATAACTTTACTAAGCAATGTGGATACAAGACTAATAAAAATAATGACTCTGCTCGTGAGGAGTGTTCAGACTAGTAGAGATAAAGGGTAGACATGCAAATAGATAAACCATAACATAATATGGCAGGTGCAATTGGAAGGTAGAGCAACTCTGTCCAGTGTCGTCCATGAAGGATTCGTAGAAGTGATCCCAGAATTTTGTCTTGAGGTAAGAATGGCAGCGAGCTAGGTTTAAAGGGGAAATGATACTAACAATGACATTATAGCTAAAAAATTGTATCTCTAAAGTTTTAAAATCTTGAGATATAATAGAATGATACTTTTGAAAGCAAAGGGTAACAGATACGTTTGAAGTGCAGTAAGCAGCTTGGAGTCGCTTATCTTTTCAGGAAGTTCTGGATATTCAACTGCAGTTGCCAAAACAGTAACAAAGGAAAGGATTTTGTTCCATTCAGTGCTAAAGTTTCTCCTCCTAAGGCCATGCTTTTCTTTCGTCGCACCCCTGTTTATTTATTTATTTATTATCAAAATATTACAGATGTCCCTTTTTCTCCCCAGTGACCCATTCCACCCCGTCCCATCCCCCTCCCCAGTCCCTCCCCCCACCATTGTCCGTGTCCTTGGGTTGTGCATATCTGCATATAAGTTCTTTGGTTGATCTCTCCCCCTCCACCCACCCACCCTCCTGCATCCCTCTGACATTCGTCAGTCTCATCTATGCTTCCATGTCATTGACTCTATTCTGTTCATCAGTTTATTAAGTTCTTTAGATTCCACATGTTAGTGAGATCATGTGATGCTTGCCTTTCTCTGCCTGGCTTATTTTGCCTAGCACCCCCATTTTTAATAGTAGCACCATTAAAACATTATTTTGGATATGAGTACATAGACACATAATATTGAGAGTTTACCAATCATATATTTAAATATTTAGGCTTAGTGGAAAATAATTACTGGAGTTAGAATGTCATGTGTTGTATTAGATTCTTAGTTTTGTTTAGTAATAAATATATGAATTCAAACAACCTACATATTATGTTCTCAGAAACTTAGATTACTATTCTTTCAATTTCCCTGCTTACCTATTATACAAAGTGGAAAAGACAAATAAAAGAATAGAGCCTGCTTTATATTGGAAAACATAAAGTGCTGTAAGCGTGAATGAATGTGACATTATTGTAATCGTGATTATATCTGGTATTGATGCATGTCTATTTTGCATATAATAGTTTTTGAAATTTACAACACACATATAAGTAGCAATTGCATGTTTCTTTAAGCCACAAGTTTAATAGCTAAGGGAGTCAAATGTTGACTCCTCCCTTTTGTTGTTGTATCCTAGACTCCTTCAGTAATATCGGGCAGCTGTCTTCTCTGATTCTAGTTGTGCTTCATTTCTTAAAAGGTTGTGGGGATAATGAAATGAAATAATATATTCATATTGGAATCAAGTTAATACCTATGCATAAGGTACAGTTATTGTTATCATGCTCTAGGAATTAAGGGTGAAAGACATGTAACATATTTGTGTCTTTTAATTCACTTCAAATTATATAAATATGTTCATCCCCCAAATTATAAAATAAGGTAAATGTTCTCCTTGGATTTTTACACTTTGATGATTTTTTTTTTTTTAAATATATCTTTATTGATTTCAGAGAGAGGAAAGGAGAAGGAGAGAGAGAGATAGAAACATCAATGATGAGAGAGTCATTGATCGGCTGCAGCCCACAACCCGGGCATGTGCACTGACAGGGAATCGAACCCTGATCGCCTGGATCCTAGGTCGATGCTCAACCGCTGAGCCACGCCCGGCTGGGCATGATGATTTTCTATGAGTATGGAAGGTTTTAATTTTGTTCCAGATACATAAGATAAGGCATCAGTGTCCAGCTAGTTCGAATATTTTAGGAAAAAAAAGTCCATTCTGATTTGCACACTTAGGGTCTGTTTGCTTAGGTCTTATTTTAAGCTATGGCATCCTCAAGGAATTAGCTGTGGGCCAGGAAGAAATCTTGATTCCCTTAGAATAATCAAGTGAGTCAGTGGGGGATAGGAAAACAGGGGTGAGACAAGGATTTGAGCACTGCTTTCAAGCCCAGTGTTAGAATTGAGGACCCTTGTCTGCCTGCACTAGGGATTTTAAACAAAAAGGTATCCATTTGCCTTAAGGAGTACAAAGTTTATTTAAGAGCCCCTGATTTCTTTAGAATATGATCCGAGGCTTGGCAATGAACAGAAGCATGTGACTTCACAACATGTGTCCACATGTGGTTCACGCACTCCACATGTGCTCTTTCAGTGCGTCCTGTGACCTAGCTGTGGATCACATGTGTTTTACATATGCTTTGCATTGTTCACATCTGTTTTAAACATATTTTCCTGACAGTAGACACTCTTGTTATATTACCATTTGCTATAATAATTAAATTCAAGGAACTTAACTTGAGAGGATTTGTGGGGGAGGGTGTTTGTTAGTTTTGATTTATATTTGGTGCTGTGCTGAGTGATACCCATTATAACTGCTTATCGTATCTCTTTGTTAGCAGTAGTGTTGCTGCCTTTAACCTCACTGAAGCCAGACTAATCCAGAGATGTTCTTAAACTCCTATGACTCATATGAAGTTTATCATTTTAGAAGAGACCTTGAAAACATATTCTGGATTTAGGGTAAGAAAAAAATAAATAAACTGACATTTCCAAAGGTGGAAGATTTATTTTAAATTTTATATTGTAGATGTAGAGATAAAAGCATTTAAACCCCTACAATAAATAACATGATATTAATCATGCAACAAAAATTTAAATTTAAATGAGAACCTTATGTAGTAGGTCACAGTCACAAAAGCAGATACAGAATTGATGTGGACGCCTGCCTGTTTCACTTATATCAGGAGAAAATAAAATTCACTGTAATTTAATGAATTACTTTCTGTTATAGTACACTTAATTATCTCCTTCTTTTACCCCTAGGAAGTATCTTTTTAAACTCACAGCTGTATCTGAATGCATGCTACCTATTAAACAGGGAAGCAATACTTTTTATTAATTACAGTGTATTTGTTTTCATCCATCTTTATGGAACATTCTAAAATTAGAGACTTGCCCCTGAATAAAGCAATGCCGGGCTTAATGAAGTCTGAGAAGCAGGGACCCCAGCCTGCGTCTTCCCTGGCTATGTGGATGGAAAGCTCATTAGCCTTGGTATTGCTCGGGAGTAAATGAAGCATACTGGATTGTGGCTGCGTTGTCCATATACCGAGTAGGAACATGGAGCCCCCACCCCCCAAGCCAACAAGTTACCTAATGCTCACTTGGCCAAATGTTAAAAGAGATTTGGTGCTGTAGGCGATTAAATCCGCAGTGTGCCCCTGCAGACCAGGCAGCTGTAAATAAGCATTTTAAAAGAAGCTCAGTCTTTAATGAAGAACAGGGGAGCTTCGATCAGTAATCAGAAACAGCTTTGGAAACCCAGGGACAGTGGTATGCATATTTTGATTTGGTGCATAGAACATTCATTGTTTTAGAGACATTCCAAAGAATGGATCCAACTGTTAGTAAATGGTTAGTGGTTGTGAACATTTTGAAGAATTTAGAAGCAACATTCTAGAGTAAAAAGAAGCATCCTGGTGAGAAATGATTATACTTAATTAAAAATAAATGGCATAGAATGAAATGAAAGAACAGGCCCCCAAAAAAGGAAATACAATATGACATACAGTCCCAATCCTTGCAGGCACCGCTTATGAATTTGTGTATGTATTTAGAGAGAACTTTTAAATAAAAAAGAAACCATGCTTTTATCCTGTAGTCCGTAACAGCAAGGACATTAATACAATGTATGAAACCGTCCCAACCAATGAGTCATCAGAATCCTCAGGAGTAGATAAAATTTCATTCCCACATAGTTAAATATACATAGACAAGACCAGGAAAACATTAAAAGTAAACGTAGGTTAGAAGAAAAAGTGAGAACTAGTAATGGGAGGAACACACATTTCAACAGATGCGATGAACATGGTTGAAAATGTGCATCTTCCTCTTTGGGGATCACCATTCTGACTAAATTAGTGAGTGAAAAGTAGTCAATTATTTTGTTTTATTTTTTCCCCTTCTGTTTGGAGTCAGCAATAACCCTGTATTCCTTGTTGTGTATGAGACTGAGTGCAACAAGCTGTGGATCCAGAGATACAATGGAAGGCAAATAATGTCTAGAGGTGAAGACGTGGCAAAAAAATGGTACCGAGTATTGGTGAGGCTGCCCCTTCGCCTCGCACCAGGCGCTGCCTGTCATGCTTGCAGAGATGATCTCTTACAGGTATACAAACAGGTTGGATGGGGTGGAAATTAAGACATTTTTATTACTTAATGTCATACTAACTTGCATGAGACAGTTGACTCTTATAATGATGAATCCAGCCCTTCGATCTCGCTTCCAGAGTGACCACATCTTGACAGTGTACTTCACTGTGGCCAAACCCTATTGGTTCTACTCCCAAAGGCTGTGTATACCCAGAGTACGAATTATCTTTCGTCTTCATCACGGCTGCCCATGTCCAAAGTACCATCCTCTTTTGTTTGGATTATTGCAACAGCAGCCTTTTAATCTCATCGTCTCTTGCCCTGTTTCAATCCATTTGCAGCACATCAGTCAAAGGCATTATTTTGTAAACCATGTTTGATGTTGGCCTCATTTTTACTCCAACTGTTCATGGATAGGTTAAGTTTAAAAAGATAGTATTCTCCATAGGAATAACACACACTTAGGTTATAAACCTAAATGTCTTTACTTTATGAATCTATTGTAGAGTAAGATCAGGACAATTTTTGCACATATGACTTTAACCACCTTTGATTTAGGACAGTTGTAGTTTGTTGACTTCCATGAGCTACTTCTTAGACATTTACAAGCCCAATAGTATACCTCATAGAATTAATATGCTTAATATTTATATGAGAAGCTATATATTTTATGCTCATATAATGCTGTTTCGCTAGTTTGTACTCTTACGTGTATGTAGGTGTGGACAAACACCACAGATGCACGTATACACACATGGTTGCGTTTCTCCTTGGAAATATTTGGCAAAACATACAAGGGTAGATACTGCATTTGATATTGAAACTTGGCCTTTTTTTTCTTCAAAGTATATGTATAAGCTATGGGAAGAATTCCCGAGTTCAACTTAAGAAAATAAAAATCTCTTTTGGTCTATACTTCCTGACTCCTAGAGACAGAAGAAGCCTAAGAGTTTATGAAACAATGCATTGGTTTGGCAAATAGCTAAACTGAGGCACAGAGCAGTTTGACGGCTATGCAAACGGTACTGTTATTGAATAGCAAAGGAAGAATTTGATAGCTGGTGTGTCGCTTCCCGGTCTGTTGCTTCCTGAATGTGCACAAAGAGAGCAGAGACACGTATTTATCTTAAATTCCTGAGCTGCAGGCTTCTAACAGATAGATAAAGGCTCTCTATGGCTCCCTGGGGTCCTTTGTGCCATTGTTATTGTGTCACATTGTTTCTGACCCTTCTTTTTCCCTCCTTATAGTTTTGTGTGTCTCCCTCTATAAAACGAAACATTGGCATTTTAAAAAATGAATGCATCATTTTTGTAGTATGTTTTGAATTTAAATGTAAATGTATATGTGTAGATAGCTAAATAGACAGATAATCTCATTAGCCTTTCTGCATTGATGGATGTTTAATATTAAAACTCAGAAAGGACACATTTGGGGAGAGGTGAGTCAGGGGTTTGATAGTTGACCATGAACAGCATTTCTTTTTTCATATCAAAAGTAGAAAAATCCACCCTTTTCTCATTTTTTTTCTTGCTTTTTTATAGCAGTGTATTTCCCATTGGTCCAAGCCTGGCTCTTGTACTAGGTTTTATTTTTTATATTTATAAACTTGGCCTTTATACTTCGACTTCTTCCATAGAAAACACTTCTCTTGGCTTCCTATGTGGATTAACACAGAAATTTAAAAGAAAAGACGAACAAAGTGGTCAGTAGGCCCTTTATATAGCATGTGCCAGTGTATTGGCCAGTATTTGAAGCTCTGAAGAGCTTTTTAAGAAATATAAGCTCTTAATGCCAAGATTGTTATTGTGTTAACAGTGCTTTTATATAAACCAAACGCCACAGTTATATGAAACATCTTTTTACGTATCTTTCTGGTTTAAAATTTTTATTGCAGCCAAGACAGCCATCTTTTATGATCATGCATTTTGCATGCATAGTTGGATTAAATCTTACTACTTTGGTCTAATAAACAAAAAGATGAAAATTGAGCAGCTGAATGAAGCCCTAAAACCTTGACTTTTGTGTCACTTGACTCGGCCACCTGGTTGCCTACAAAGAGATCTTGACCTATGTCACAAAAGCATTACTGCGAAGATTGAGTAACACGTAGCTGCGAGTGATTGTGAAGGGCAACTCTGGATGACTTTTGGGTGTTAGTTTAGCCTGGCTGCCCTGCAAGAGGCCAGACAACAATACAGCACACTTGGACTGTGGTGTTAGACTTGAGTACTGGCAGGTAACCAATAAGTCTTATTTTAATCATAGTAGGAGGCCAGGATTAAAAACAAAATATTCCCTTAAAGATTGAATTATATTCAGTCCAAATAACCAGTGATCTTACAATTCTGGACTGTGCCTGTTCTTTCAAAGTAAAAACAGTGTTGAAGAAAGTAAATATAGCCTCATTATTTTTTTGCCTTTTAATTTCATCAAATACTGAGGTAAAATATTATCTTTTTGGCCCAGCCGGTGTTGCTCAGTGGTTGAATGTCAGCCTATGAACTAGGAAGTCACAATTCGATTCTAGGTCAGGGCACATGCCCGGGTTGTGGGCTTGATCTCAGGTGGGAGGCGTGCAGGAGGCAGTCGATCAATGACTCTCTCTCATCATTGATGTTTCCATCTCTCTCTCCCTCTCCCTTCCTCTCTCTAAAATCAATTAAAAAATATTATCTTTTTGGCCTAAGGTTTTTTTCCGCCCCCTTAAAATGGGAAGAACACGTTTTTGGTTAAATTCTTTGCAGTTGGATGCCCTTTTTCAGTGTAGATTCTATAAGAATTAATCAGCCATCACACGTGAGTTCCTGCATATGCAGACTGCTGTGGGCAGCTGACTAAATGGCAGTAAATATTAATCAGATAACAAAACTGCTTTACAATTTATTAAAATTGAAATAAGTTATTTTACTACCAATGTTTGTTCATCTTCAATTGTAAGAGGTATCGGTTAATGGGGTATTTCCATTTTATTGGGCTATATTTGCCATACTTGTTCTTGAAAGAGGTCTGTCTCCACTATTTATTTCATGAGCAAAGGTGTTTCTTTCTGTTCCCTACTGCCACCGCAGCTCGGCTCTCATTATCTTGATCCTGGGCTATAGTCTCCCTCCCACCACCTCTTTTCCTCCTAAACAGCACGTCCACTCAGCCGTTTTACACCCAACTTATGTGACCTCCCCCATTTTCTAGAGAATGAAATTCAAAACCATAGTCTTATAGTGAAAAAATTATACATGCATCCTTTATTTATCTGCCCAATTTTATCTTTTCCCTCTGATTATTTTATCTTTTATTATTTCTCTACATAACACCTTTTTTGTGTTTTTTATTTTTTTTATTTTTCATGTTTTAAATTAAATTTATGGTGGTGACATTGCTTAATAAGATCATATAGGTTTCAAGTGTACATGTCTATGATACATGATCTGTATATTGCATTGTGTGTCCACAGCCCAAGGTCAGATCATCTCCAGTCACCACGTATTTGGCCCCCTTTACTCTTTATTCCCCCCAACTCCCATTTCTCTGGTAACTACCGTACTGTTGTGTGTGTCTATGAGTTTCAGTTTTATATCCCATATATGAGTGAAATCATATGGTTCTTACCTTTTCCTGACTGACTTATTTCACTTAGTGTAATATTCTTAAGGTCCATCCATGTTGCTGCAAATGGCAGTGTTTCATCTTTTCTTATGGCTGAGTAATAGTCCATTGTATATATGTACCGCATCTTCTTTATCCAGTCCCATATCGAAGGACATTTTGGTTGTTTCCATGTCTTGCTCACCGTGAATAATGCTGCAGTGAACCTAGGGGTGCATATATCTTTGCAAATGTTTTCAATTTTTTTCAGGTTGATACCCAAATGAGGGATTGGTAACTCTATTCTTAATTTTTTGAGGAGCCTCCATACTGTTTTCCATAGTGGCTGTACCAGTCTACATTCCCACCAGCAGTAAAGGAGGGGTCCCTTTTCTCCACACCCTCTCGGACAATTGTTATTCCTACCTTGTTGATAACAGCCGCTCTCACAGGTGTAGGGTGATGTCTCATTGTAGTTTTGATTTGCATTTCCCTAATAGCTTGTGAAGCTGAGAATCTTTTCATATATCTGTTGGCCATTTGTAAGTCTTCTTGGGAGAAGTGTCTACTTTTTAATCAGATTGTTTGTTTGGTGTTGAGTTGCATGAGTTCTTTATATACTTTGGATATTAGCCCCTTGTTGGAGCTGTTGTTTGCAAATATCTCCCGTTTGGTTGGTTGCCTTTTGTTTTATTGATTGTTTCTTTTGCTGTGTAGAAGCTTTTCAGTTTAATACAGTCCCATTTGTTTACTTTTGCCTTTAATTCAACCAAACTATCAGTCAGTCCTCATACCCATTAATTCGACAACTGTCTCTTTATCATCCGCGCTCTGTAAGATCTGGTCTCGTGTCTGTGATGATTCAGAGGAATTCCAGGCTTTGCCCCTCATGCCCCTCAGTGGGGAGCATGCTCTTCTTCCAGCCAGGATGCCAGTCCTTGCTCCTTTCCTAGCTTCACATGAACACTTTCCTGGAAAGTTCTAGTCTTAATGACTAATTACTTTTCGACATATGTAAAGATTATATCACTATCAGTAAATTTGCTGTATCAGTTAATCCATAGGAAGTAGGGACCTTATGCTTATTTGTAGCATGTGTAGGCCCTTCCCAGTATCCATCATAAAATACAACCTCAATTATGATTTATAGGGAGGAAATATAAGAGAGTAAAGGAATATGTTTTAGTCAGACACAGGTTTGAATCCGGTCTGTGCCACTGTCTAGCTGTGTGTCCTTAGGCAATTTATTTAATCCTTTGCAGTGTTTTCCCCCCTCATCTTAAAATGGGCATGGTAATAACTACTCCATAGGGAGCTGTGAGTGCTAAATATTTAATCACCTTTCTTCTTGATGATGAAGAGGTACTGAAATTAGACTGTGTAAATTTATTCTCCGGGTAATCATTTTCTTCCAAAGAAAAGATTACTGAAGAAGGGTAATCCATTCCCACTACAATCAAACATGAGCTTTCTTTCTGTTTTATGTATATGCTTAACATTTACCTCTGTGTGATTGTATTATGGCTGAGATGAGGTTACTGTCTCCTTTAAGAAGGTCTGCTTTTGATATTTGGTGATAAATAGAAGAAACACGTTTTCCATTTGCAAGTACCATTAAACAGTTTTCACAAGGCCTAAGTTTGTCCGTGTCCTCATATTTGCCCGGTGACACACTTCTTAGCAGAACATTATGAGTTCAAACGATCTGTGGATTTTGTAGTGGTCCCCTCTGTGTTGTGACTGCTCAGTTACTCGGGACAAAGTGGTTCTCCCTTCTGGCCTGTGAGCAGCATTTCCTCCCATGTTCCATAGCCCAGTTGGTCACCTTTTAGAAACTATAGGTCCTGACACCTTGGGGCTTTCAGCATGGGAAGCTGTCACCATAGAAAATTAAGGTGCCAACCACTCAACCAGAGAGAGCCCTCATGGTGGCTGGCTCTGCAAGCTACCTGGCTATTTCCTAAGCTTTAATAAGAAATATCTCCAGGCTGGAAACTGCTGTAGACACTGACCGTCTTTTTCTAGGGCCTCAGCATCGCAGTGCCTGAGGTTTCTATAGGCACCTTTGCGACTTATAAATGGTTCTGGTAAAAGCTGAAAATATAGACGCATAGGAGATAGAAAGCACGGGTAAAATTATCTTTTTTCACCTTAGCAGAGGAAGCAGCCTGAACAATTATGAAAAACAAAGGAATAACATTTTTCGATTTGGGTGAGAAGGAAATTTAGCAGTCGATTGTGGTCATGCTTACTCATTGTTTGCTTACTTTTTCTGAGGACTTCTTTATTGTGACAAAATACACGGAACAGAAAATTCACCATGTTAACCAAGTCCAAGTGTACAGTGCGGTGGCATTAAGCATATTCACACTTCTGTACAGCCGTCGCCACTGTGCGTCCGTGATACCGTCCTGTACCCACTGAACAGTCATTCCTCCCTCCTCCCTCCTGCTTCCAGCCCGTGGTGGCCACTGTCCCACTTTCTGTCTCTGTGACGTTAACCACTTGGGCACCTCACACATTTGCTTTCTTGCCTTTACTTTCTACCTCCTAAAAATATAAATTCTTAACTTTGTTATCTTTGGAAACGTGGACTTGATTACAAACAATTAGCTGAGAAGGGGCGCGGCCCAGGGAGAGCCCACGTGCGGGTATCCATCTGGTTTCGGGCCGGCTGCACAGACCTGCCACCCCTCAGCTGAGGGGAGAGTGGGGACCACGCCCCAGGGCTCCTCCTCAGATTTACTTTAAGAGACTGTTAAGTGACCCTGCTGAGGCAACCTTGGGATCACAGATGCCCAAGCAAAACATTTACCATTACACCCTAATGGAAAGCAGATTTTAACATTCAGGGGAAATGTGATTTCAGAAATATTAAAGATTTTTATGTGGAAAAGGCATCTTTTTAACTGAGTCCCTGCAGGAAACAAATTTCCCCTTGGGTGTTAGGTAACATGAGCATGGTTCAGTCTTTGAGATGGGGTTCAGGCAGTTTAATGGGGGACAAGCCACAAACCCAAGACATCCATACTTGGACTTGAAAATAGTACAGATGGAAAAAATATAAAATGATCAAAATTTATACAGCATTGCTCTGATCAGGAAATAAGTTCATCAAAAGAAATGGATGGCAAAGTATTTATAACTCAACAATTTAAAATATTCCTTTCCCCGTAAGTTGCATTTTAATGTCTCATTACATGATAGATGCAAGGTAGAACACTACACATAATAAATTCCTACAAGTGACCTATTCTTTCCTAATTATTCACATGTATAGGGAACGTGCTGCCTTGCAGAGAATACCAGCTTTTAATTCACTTAAGTGACTTTATCAACATATAAATCGGAAAAATATGTATTCATTTGTCCTTGGATCATCTCTTGGTGTTATCATCACTAGCAATAATAATCATAAAATTGTATACACTACTTATAATTAAATCATTTTTAGAAAAATTATTAAACTGCTGAATTTTTTCAACACTTATTTCTAAACATACAGACATCAATGCTAAGGTACTATAAAGGCATTAAGACTGAATGATTATGCATTGATTTAGCAGGAAGCAGTTTCCATTGCTGTCAGTGAAAGAAAATTACTGGTTTATTCTCTGTGACCCTTACCAGTGAAATAAACTGGCATTTGTATGCTATAAACAGCCCAGGAGCATCCTTTAGATAGAAAACTTTACAATCAAATGCCAGTATTTGGATCTGATATGAATTCTCTGATGGGCATTATGGTATACGGAGTAAAATGCCAGGAAAGCAAAGACATAGAGGACGAGAATTTCTCTAGGGAAACCAAGTTCAAAGCCCTTCAATCAAAGCATCAGGCACATTTATATTCTCACATTCAGCCAGTGGTACTGATACTGACTCATATTCTGCGGGAAAAGCATATAAAATTTGAATAACTGAAGGACAGGCAATAGACCTTTGTCGTGCGTGACCTCTGCTTTGCATGGAAACCATGTGTCCGCAGTGGAGAAACCGTCAGCTTGGAGGCAAAGAGAATCTGAAGAAACATCTTGGTCAAGCATTTGCCTACGCCTATTTCCCATAATTCCCCACACATCCTGGACTGTCTCAGAGTTTACAAATATCAGCGGACTCCTGCAGTAATTATTATTATTATTTTCTAATCCCTCACCCTAGGGTATTTTTTCTACAGCTTTTCAGGGAGAGTGGAAGGGGGAGAGAGAGAGAGTGGTTGGCTCCTGCACATGCCCCAACCGGGGCCAGGGATAGAGCCTGCAGCTGAGGTATGTGCCCTTAGCCAGAATCGAACCCAAGACCCTTCAGTTCGAGGGCCGACGCCCTCACCACTGAGCCCAACCGGCTAGGGCTGCAGTACTTATTTTGCATGTGACATCCACGTTAAATTAAAAATGGTCCATTCCTTTTTAATCTGGGTCCTTTCTCTTTGGATTTAATTTTGACTGCAGTGATCATTGCTAAAAATGTCCTCAGCGATGTCTGCGTGAAGCCCGGTGCCTTCCTCACAGAGGGGCCGACATCCCGGTTCCTGCTGGTGAGAAATCCGAGTCCTGTTGGCAGTCACCGCCGAGCAGGGTTTGCAGCCGTCTGTCCCCATCCTTCCAGCCACCCTGGTTTTCTCATTGCTCCAAACATAACAATCTAGTTTGTTTCCTACCCACGCCCTTGCGCTTTGACAGTCCATTCTGCCCCCTGAAATGTCCTTTCTACTCCTCCTTCCAATGACAGTCTAGCAATCTTTCATACCTGAGCTCCTCATGAAGCTTTCTTTAGTCATTTCAGACAAGTTTTATAGCATTTAATAGAGATATTACTACTTTTGCCCTAGTAAGTAGATTGTGTCTGCCTGTGCAAATTCCTAAAATTGTTTTCTTGATCAAATATAGATTGTTTGAGATCCAGGAATGAGTCTTTATTTGCCCTCTGCAGCACCTTTCGCACTAACTTTTATTGTAGGATAGTGAGGAATCTTGTCTCACTAAAATCCATTCTCCTGTTAAATTATAAAGAGTCAATCAGTCTACAAAGATGAGTAATCTGTTCATATTAATTACACTCCCAGGTCCTTAGCAATGAGTGGACCGCCTCTGATCTTACCTCTGCTTTCCTTTCCAGCTTCATTCTCAACCAACCGTTGCTTTTAAGCTCATGTAGTCAGGACTGTGTGTCTCACAGCGTGCACAGTTGCACTTGTGTGTGTGTCCTCCATCTCCTTGTCCTGCCATTCTTCTTCCATTCCTCTACCAATTCTTAATCATCTCTAAGATTCAAGTCAAACATCACCTCCTCCTGGAAGCCCTTGCCTCCAAAGACCCATGCACCTCCCCATAGGTGACTTCTGTCTGGCCTCTGACAGTTCCGAAGGTATTGTCTGTCAGTACAGGCTTCATATTACGTAGAATTCAAGAGTACCAGCGATGTCTCCTTCTCCTGGGGGTGGACTGGAGACTCTTCAAGGAAAGGGACTGTGCTTTATCTGTCCCTGCATTTTTTGCATGAGGCCCAGGACTGTCACATGGTGAACAGGTAACCCGTCTGACCAGAACTGAGGGTACAAGGATTGAGTGCCTGTTTCTGAAGTAAACTGTGGCTTCCTTCCCAGGGCTGAACTTGAGCAACATCTCTAAGTAGGTTAACAGCTATGACCCTGGGAACAGGTGAATGGGTTTTGAAAACTGTAAAGCACTGTCAAGTGGAGAGGAATGTTTATTCTGCAAGAGGCTTTAGCCCTGGGCATTGCTTTTCAAGTTATTATGAGTATGCAAATCATTGGGACAATTACAGAGAGTTTGTTTGTTGTGTGTTTTTTTGCTTAGTCAGACTCTTTCTTTGCCACAGGTGGTCACAGACTTGGGCAAACCAAGACAGCCTTCAGCTCTTGGCTTTCTGTTTCCACGAGTGAGGAGATAAATGCTGTCCCTTTCTTTAGGGGGCTGTATAGGGGACAATTCAGGCTTCAGGTCCCTGCATGACAGCCCCGAGCTGTCAGGGGCTCAGCAGGGTGCCCTAGTCCTTGAAGGAGGGCTGGTGTTGGGGGGAAGGCCCCGGCAGAGGACCAGGGAGCAGGGGCAAAGCAGAGGGGCTTGATGGGAGACGGGTGTGCACACAGGGACCCTTGTCGCTCTCAGTGTGTGCACTGCATTCTGCAGTCTCCCTGAAGCATTTCAGGAGCTACATTTCCTTTTATTAAATTTCTACTCATTTTCACCTCAAGTTCTTCATTCCTATTGAATTACGTATAAACCTACGAACTCTTGCTCCTTTGTTCTTCTACCACTTTATATATTAAATTAAAAAACGCAAGTGTAGGATTCCTAACATCTTTTCAATCTATCGTGTATATGTAGAAAGATCTCAGATATGTGGAGAACTGAGAATGAGAGGGAAGGAGCGGTGGTTAAGGTCCGGACTCTGGAAGTGCTCCAGGCACCACTCTGTTTAACTGATCACAGGAGTCAAACCCATCTGAAGCGGTTGCCAGGGCTCTTCTCTCTCTAGTATTATTTTCATGTTAATTCCTTTGTTGTTGAAATATAATTACATGTTTAAACAATATGTAATTTAAGTAAATAGGTAGTTTAGAGTATTTTTAACTGTCAGTTTCTACTCTGAAACAAGTTTAATAAACATACAGATTTTATTTGTCCTAGCTATTGAAATGCATGAATTAACCTCCCAGCTGGTACAAATGCAAAAATCATTATGCTCTCTAACCATGTAAAACAAATTAGATATAACTATTATTGGAAAAAGGGTGGATCATAAGATTTTTTGGCTGTGAGAATCTAAATTATTAGCCTCAGCATATTTCCTGTCCATCCATGGGATAAAGGCCATCTGTTCCTGTTTGACACACTATTCTGTGAAGTGGGTATCTTATGTTTCCTCAGACTTCCTGCATATCATTTAAAGAAAAAAAGACACAAAAAGAGAATGGAGGCATTAAGTATTTTAACTCTTCTTTAACCCTGTCCTTGATTTGGGGGGTATGGTGTGATGGCTTTTGTATTTTCTCTTTTTTTCTAGTTTTGTTGAGATATGATTGACATATAACATTGTATAAGTTTCAAGTGAACAACATAATGATTTGGTGCCTGTATATATTGCAGAATGGTTACCACAATAATTGTAGTTAACATCTATCACCTCACAGTTATACTTTCTTTCCTCGAGTTGAGAACTTTTAAGATATACTCTCTCAGCAACTTTCAAATATGCAAAACTAGAGTTACTATGCTGTATAGACTTATTTATCTTATAACAGGAAGTTTCTACCTTTTGGCCACCTTCACCCAATTTCTCAACCCCCTGTCTCCTACTTCTGGCAACTACTAATTTGATCTTTTTATGAGTTTCTTTTTTTTCAGGTTTCACCTATAAATCAGATTATACAGTACTGATCTTTCTCTGCCTGATTTATTTCATTTAGTATAAAGCCCTCTCTGCTTCCTTGATGACTTTCTTATTGGCCCTAATTTAACAACAACAAAATGTTTATTGAAGATCAACGTGAATATTAAGACTAAACTTACAAACTGTCTCACATTTACAAAATGTCTGAGAGCCATTTAACTAATCTACCTACTGTTTGCACGTGTTCTAACACCACATTTGACCCCCAATTGATTTCAGTTTTGTTATTGAATTTGCCAGCTACTTCGATCAGATAGTTGTTGACGAAAATAACTTGTAAAACTTAGCAAAACTATTTGTCAGTTTCTCTGTTTCTTGGACCCATGTGATGAACCCTCTATCCCTCAGACCGTAATATTTTTGTACATTTTGGCCGTGGTGGTTAAAGCGCTGGTGTACCTTCCATTAATGTCGAAATGACCATCTTACTACAGGGTTAACCTTAACTTCAGCTCTGCTGGGGTCAGATGTGGGACCGCAGGCCTTTACTCTGTCCAAGGGACAGTGTGTGAGCATTAACCGAGGAGAAACCAACGAAAATCGCTGTGGTGCTAAAATAATTTATTGTGTGGGGAGGCGCATACTTGATTTCTTCCTCTTGGAATCCCATCTGCCTCTCCTTTCTCTTTTATGCGGTATTTGTCAGTATTCAGAGTCAACTCTGTTTTCAACGATGTGAGAGAAATATCAGCTTAAACTCTTGTCACTGATTACAACGGAGAATTGGGACTATAGCATGTGGTTATGAATTGGGGACTACGCCTGACATTAAGTGAGCAGGGGGAGATCTGGAACTTTGCCAAAGGTTTACAGAGGCTGAAAACGTAGCCTAGTTATCAAGGAAAAGAAGACAAAGTATGAGTTAAACCGAAATGAAATCACTGAGGAATAATATACGAGCTAAAAATCCCAAAATATTTTGAGTTTCGTTTCCAAATTACGCTCTCAATATATAAACTTGCTTATTTATCATCTTCTCCTTTTAATACTGTGGAATTCTATCTTATTTTTACTATTGTCCCCCAAAAGTACAATGGATTTTAACAACCTAATATATAGGGTGTCCCAAAAAAATGTAAACACACACTTTGAATAATTATAAAGGCAGTGCTTATTAAAATACATTTCATTTTCAAAATTGTGCTATCAGCTGTTAAAGTGTGTATATGTTTTTGCGGGACACCTTGTCTTTTTGAATTGATAATATGTAAATTAAAATTCATTAGAACTTGGCTTCACTAATTTTAAAGCCTTGTTAATATTTATATGTTTATTTACGTAACGAGGTTCAAGTTTATCAGTAAAATCATACATAATTCTGCACATTTTCTTATAAAATCTCTTCATCTGAACAGTAAAACAAAGTTATGTAATGCACTTATTAGCATTCATAGATATTTTAGAACAACAGGACTAACGAGTCCGATAGAAATAGTCTTCAGTAAAGTAGCCTTTGCTCACTAACTCCTGTTGTTCCTTCTCCCACTTTTTAAAATGTTTATAAGTGATTCACATAAGCTAATTTGTATGTATTAAAAACATTCTTACAGAGTGATTATATTTTAGTACATTGTATTTTCAAAGGCATGATCCTTCTGATTGAAAGTACTGATAAAATCCAGAAGAAAAAATTCCCAGCTACAAGGTTAAGGAATAGGAGTTAAAACAAACACACACAAAATAAACATGCAAACAAAGGAAAAGAAAACAGCCTGCCTCCCAGCACGAGGCTGTCAAAACCAAAGAGGAGCTTTATACAGGGAGCTCGGTCAGCCTCATTCCACAGGACACGGGTTAGAGGTCATCAAGCTGTGCTGCGCTGTCATGATGGGAGAGCCTTGTTAATGGACACTTACCAATAGTCACAAAGAAATTCCAGCTTCATCAGTGGGAAACTTTTCGGAGATGATCAGAGGATGCTTCTAGGTATGAGGGAGGACCTTATCTAGGCCATTCCCCAGTAACTTTTTGTCTTCCTGTGGGAGGGGTCGGCGGGAACTGGACGTTTCAATGTGGTATCTTTGGGATAACCGAGAAATTATCTTTCTGGACTCCTGCCGCGTTGCTCGTGAATGCTCTGCTGCTGTTCCTGGCTCCCACTCTTTTATTCTTTTTTTTATACCAAGTTAAAAAACAAATCACAGCAAAACTTTCTGGCAAGGGGTGCTTACCCTTTCAATAGAAAGTGTGTGGAGGGTTACGGGCCTGATGAAGATGGAAACAGAGTTTTCACATAAAGGCCAGAAACATGAAAACTCGTTATCAAGAGCAGCATCTGAATCTGGCCCAACACTGAGTTTGAGTGACTTGAGCTTATAAGTTTTTGAACAGTTAGGGCTGGAGGGTGGATGCGTTGACCGGTCTGGGCTCTTTGGTCAGATAAAGCATCTTGCACAGAGATCTCACAGGTGCATTCCGGTCTAAACTCGGAGACTGAGTCGGTATTTTATTCATTATTATCACGTACCATTTCTTTAAGTTATATAGAAACAGTTATTTCTTTGTTTAAGGCAATTTTCCCAAGAAGTGTTACATAACTTAAGTGAAGAACTTTAAGAAACTAAATAACATTAAGAGATTTTTAAAAAATATGTTTTTATTGATTTTAGAGAGAGAGGAATGGAGAGGGATAGAAAGATAGAAACATCAATGACTGACACTGATCGGCTGCCTCCTTCCCGAGCCCAAAGCCCTGGCATGTGCTCTGACTGGGTATTGAGCTGAGGACCTTTTGGTTCACAGGTTGACACTCAACCACTGAGCCACGCCGGCCGGGCACATTAAGAGATCTTTATATAGAAAAACCTAAGAGATGTGGCCAAATGATACTTTATGGGAAGTATACAGCTTGAATGTATTTCTTATTTGATAATGTATATCAGTATGGACTCATGAATATGCTGTATTTTAAAGGGTAAAATCCAATACTGTCATATTAATTTTGTTC
The DNA here is from genome assembly GCF_054644295.1 of Miniopterus natalensis. Taxonomy (NCBI): domain Eukaryota; kingdom Metazoa; phylum Chordata; class Mammalia; order Chiroptera; family Miniopteridae; genus Miniopterus; species Miniopterus natalensis. Next base: position 30,930,789 of record NC_142096.1, on the reverse strand, counting down.
TAGCCTCGGTCATTAAGAGTTCCTACTCTAAATTTCAATAAATAGCTTAAAAATAAATAAAGTAACCCATTAAGTAGTAGAAAAAGAACAATAAAAACATGAAAAATATTTAGTTATTAAAAATAATAAATATAAAAACAATAAAACTAAATCGAGTACTTTAATGAGACACAGATACAATCTATGTAAATTATTAAAAAAAAATAAATATTAGGGCCCGGCTGGACGAGGCTCAGCTGTTGGGCATTGACCTAGGATCCAGGCGATCGGGGTTCGATTACCCGGTCAGGGCACATGCCCGGGTTGTGAGCTCAATCCCCGGTTGGGGGTGTGCAGGAGGCAGCCCATCAATGATTCTCTCATCACTGATGTTTCTGTCTCTCTCTCCCTCTCCTTTCCTCTCTCTGAAATCAATAAAGATACACTTAAAAAAAAAAGAGTATTAGGTTTGAGATATGGAAGAGATTGGGAAATCATGTGACTACTAATTATAATCTGACATCAATCATTTTAAATGCAAATTATATGAAAATTTTTTTAGACACACATGAATTGCTAAATTCATTTTAGGTTAAATTGAGAAACTAGAATAGATCAGTAACAATAGAAAATGCATTAGAAATTGTTCTTTATGCCTCTACTAAAATGTTTCCTCTATGCGCTCTGCCCTGACCACAGTAGTTAAGATTTTAGTCTCTTTTCTCACCCTCTGCCTTTCAATACTCTAGACCTCGCCTTTCTTTCAATCTTCGTTCATTGTATTTGCCAACTTCTAAGATGCTTATTTATTATGCTCATTGTTGACTCTCTCTCACCAGAATGAAGTCTCAAAAGTTTAAAGCTCTTTGCATTGTGCACTGACATACTCTAAGAATCTAGGACATTTTCTAATGTATTATAAACATTCAAAAGTTTTTGTTGAATTAAAAAAAGAATGAACATAAAAGCATTTCCATTAAAGTGGAAAAAGGTAAGAGGCATGTTATCACTTACTATTATCACATATTACTCTGCAGGTCCTAGACTATTGAAATAAAACTATATGTGTGTGTGTGTGTGTCTATAGCAATCCGTATATGTGATTAATAACTCATTTTGAAAAACATAATAAAACATGTTTAAAAGAGTAATAACAATAAAGTGCAGATTATACCCAATATGAAGAAAAATGAAAGCTTTGGTGAAATATATAAAAATTTTTTAAAAATTTTATTTTAGTTTTTCAATCACCATGTATCCCCTCTATGCCCTTTTCTACCTCTACCCCCCTCAATCACCACACTGTTGTCCATGTCCATGAGTTCTCTCTTTTTTTATTTTTTGTCCAATCCTGCTCCCCCGGTACCCCCAGAGCTGCCTTCCTGCTCTCTGTCTGTCATTGACAAACCCTACAACGTTGCTGGGAGAAAGGGTGAAACTTAGTTAAACTGTCACCTTTCTCTAAGTTAATCTTCAAATAGTAAATGAAACTGCAATAAGATATTTTATGAGATTTAGCAAAATTGAAAAATCCATCTAGAAAAAAATAAACGATAGACATAAGACTGAATTCCCTACGTGTCCAGATTTTACCACTTTAGGCAAGGACCCTCCTTCTGCAACATTATTTTCCTGTGAATATGTAAGCAATCAGTGGGATGAGTTGGATGTGGAAGGACACAGGCAGAACTGACTCTGTGATTCTCCCACTGACTTCCTTTTCAGATCTTAGTGGGCTAACTCACTCCTGCCTCACAGACGGAATTTCAAGGAGGTTCAGCAGCATTTCAAGGAGGTTGTTTTTACATAATAAACAATTCTTTTATTCCCAGGCATTAAAACATCCAAACTAAACTAATAATGACATGATTGTTATCTAATTCCATTTTTTGTCATATTCTAGTCTAGGCTGCTCTTGAACCTCAAAATACAGATTCTGGAGGAGGGAGAGATGTCCGGGTGCAGTGGGTTATGTCTTACATGATGATTCCATGGTGATAGAGCAGTGGAGCCTTCTAGGTGTTATGTGATCCCAAAAACGACCCTTCCTTTCCTAGGCAACATTTCCTAGGCAACATCTTTAGAGACCTTGACCTGCAGTTTTGAGGTCTGGCGCGTACATGTCCATCTGGCAGCCACTTAAAATTTCTCCCTTCCCCTGATATTTTGGCAGCTTGTCCCTTACTTTGGGATAATTCACTTTCAAGTGTTCTCCTTGGACAGTTCCTCTTTGAGGACAGCTGCAGATTGGTCCCCAGGAAAGCATATCATCTCTAGAAAGTAGCGTTCTCTCAACAGCCTTCCTTTACTTTGCTCTGCCAGCTCTAGCCAATCGTCATATAAACTAGACCATGGACATCAAACACCGGTCCACACTTTCCAAATTCCAGAGTGCACAAATCCAGTCTTTCTGAGTGCTTTGGCGATAGCCTTCGGTGTGCATTGTGTTCTTTCCTCCAAATCTCTGGTTCTCTCACAAGGAACCCTGACCAGCAGCTCTAAGGGAATCTGCTCTAGAGGCTCCTCCACCTCAGTGCCCACTGCAGGAGAGTGATGGGCAACAGAGCACGATGGCACTCACTGTATTTCTTACTATGTCCTTCGTGCAAGTGTTCTTGGATATTGTCCTATTCTCTTCTTTTGGGTCCTTAGTTGAAAGAGACTATTTTTAAATTTTTGTTACATTTGTCAAAAGTTTCAATTTGATCTTGTCTTCTGTATTTCTATCAGGAACCTCAATATTATTTTCTGGTCAGTTAAGAGGTCCTCTTCTTGTTTTTTGTTTTTTTTTGCACAGTTATGTTTTGTAAAGTAGTATCACATCTGTCATTTCTAGAGTTCTAGAGCAGGAGTGGAAGAGTGGGAGCACGGGCTCACTCCATGAAATGGAAACTTTCAAGTAGTTTAATTGCTTGTAGAATATGGTACCTTTCTCACCAGACATCTGCACCTTTTATTCTGACCAACCACGTCTCAAAACATTGAACTCTACAGGTAAATCCCCTCCATGGACCATGCAGTAGTATTTATTGAGTTCCTGTCTTGAGCCAGTCATTCAATGATCCAATGACCAACAAAATGACAAAATGTCATAATACATAGATAGATGCTAGATATACAGACACACATATATTATTGGATATTTCAACAAGCAAGAATTAATAAATAAAGTAGTATGGATTCACAGCCCCAGGAATACCACAGGGCATATGCATGTTTGTGTGTGAGCAGCATGGAGGGGAATGTTAGGCACAGAGCCTTTTCTAGACATTATTTTCACCTCTTGACACTTGGCCTTGGGTCAAGTGCTCATTGAGGCCATTTTATTTCTTGTTGAATCAGAATTTTGGAAGCACTGCCAGGTCTGGAAAGGTGCCATAGCTTGAACTTTTTGGGGTCAGTGATAAAGATTCTCTTTTTGCTGTGGCCATGAAATCTGCTGCCAAGTGGCATTCTCATATTTTCAGATGGTCATTCAGGACGGTAAGCGAAGACCTTGATGTTTAGTTCATCTACTAAAGTACAAGACAGCTTGTGACCATAAGTCACTTAGACTTTCATCTTCCCTGAGCATTCTGCCAAATTCCTAGAACATTTCCCTGTTTCAGCTGATGCTTTGTTGTGTGTTGTCTTGCTGGCATTGTTTCTGTTTTATGTCATGTATGATGTGCGGTCTCATAGACAGTAGTGCTTCCTGCCGTATTGTTAGGTTGTGCACAGAGGGACCGCCCAATTAATACAGTGATTCGTTTTTTTAAATGCCCACTTGCATATGCATTTCAAACTCTTCCTTAGAAACAGTGTGAAAGGTAGAACTAAGGCAACAATTGGACCTCTAGGATCTCTCTATTTTTAGTGCCAAATTTGTTTTCCTAAATGGAAAGCAAACTTTTATAGTGACTCAGCTTCATCTTCATCCTCAGAATTGGGAAATGGTCCTCACCTTTACCAGCCTGGCAGCTGTTTTTGGTTGCCAAGTACCTGAAGGTGTTGGTATGTGGAGACCTATGTGCCAGCGAGGGCCCAAAGAAACCTCTTACCCATTCCTGGAGCAAGGGCCCTCCAGGAAATCAGGTGAGTGTCTATTTCCAATTCGACATCTTTTTTCATATAAAAACAATGATGATAGCACTAAATTAGGTATCTCAAGTCCCCCTGCCATGGTGCTGAATGGCAATGAACCCGGCCTGGTGCCTGTGGAGTGATGGCATTCCCCAGTCTCATTACTGGAAACTCAGCCTTGTCATTTAACATTTAGTGGAGCATGCAGTGTTGCAGGTGGAATTTTCTTTCAGTTTAAATACATGACTACAGCAGCCAGTTGTAGTCCTCTCTCTGTGGGAGGGTGGGCAGGGGCATTCATTCATTTGTGCACACACAGACACCTTTTCTTAAGTACCTGTTGTATGCCCACATGATGAATGTGCTAAGGGAGCCAGAGAAGTACCATTCATGATCTCAAGAGTAGAGATGGTTACATAGAAATCTTCCATTTTATTTGCAGTTCCCCTTCACCTCCCTTCTAACAGCAGCGATGATGACAGGCCCCTCTTTCTGATCACCCATCATGTTCCAGGCATCATGCTAAGCACCTTCTAAAATCAGCCCATTGACTGCATTATTATCTATACAAAAATCACTTTTCCACATTTGGAAACTGAGTCTGAGAGAGGTTAACATCTTGCCCCAAGCAACACAGCCAGCAATAAAGCAATATCACAATAAGTAAAATGATAGAACCGAGACCCCAATTCAGATTTGTTTTACTCCAAAGACATTTATTTCACCTTATATCCTTACTGCCTCCAAAGCGCCACATTGAAAGCCAGGTTTCTGCACCTTCAAAGCAAAGCAGAAGTCAAAGTAGGGGAAAGATTAGTTAGAAGCACCGCGAAGCCCCCCTCTGCCTCAGAAGCCGGGGCCACATGGTGGACTTCTCTCCTCATTTGCCACACACAAATCACTTCCAAGCTGCCTCCTCTTTATTCTGACTAGTGCTGTTCTATTTCAACAGCTTCCTGACTTGTTTCTTGGCCTCAAATTTTGTCCCATTAACCCATCCTCTGCATTACCACATAATGATCAGTCTAATATACAGATCTGACCATGTCACCCTCCTGTGGAGCACTTGTCAGTGGCCTTCCATCATCGGCTCCAGCACCCATATATGGCATGAGACTTAGCCCCAAGCTTTCTTTTCTGCCAAATGGTTGCTTCCCACCAGAGTCACTTCTGGTATGAAAACACATATATTTTTCCGCATATGTTATTCTATTGCATTCATCCTTTCCTTTACACGTGTGGTTCCTGTCTCCTTGGATGCCTAAGGACCTCTCTGTATTTCCAATAGGTCCAGCACACACCTGCATCTTAGCACTTCCCCGTGAGACTGAATATACATGTCTTTGTATTTTTCCTCTCGCAGCAAGCTGGGCTGCTTCAGCCCATGTCTTTTCATGGTTGAACAGAAGCTTCTGTACCCAGACAAGGGCTTAACAATAAATGTTTACTAACCTGAATTAAAACAGACAGCAAAACGAACTGACCAACAAACAAAAACCTGAGATGGAGATAGTTCTAGTTTTTCTACTGAAACATGGGAACCACTTTGGCAAATGAATCTGGTGAGAAATCAGAAGACCTAGGTATTTCTCTCAGGTTGATCGCATCTTTGCATTCATGTGTTATGAGAGCTCAGACCAGACGCTTCAGGATCTGAAGGGAACCTCAATTTCTTAGTTCGCTAAGTGGTTGTGTGGGGTCATCCTTGGGCATTAACCCAGGCATAAGCTCTAACTTACCTTTCTAACTACCCTGCGTAATGGAAATGACATTTCAGGAAATAGAACCCTCCTAGAGGCCACTGTATGGATCAAGACAAGATCTACATACAAAGAAAAAATATAACATAATAAAAGTTCTGTATGGTAGGCAGAAACTGCTCCCCTGACCCAACTATCCACCCTAAAATGGCACGCTACTGGTTAAAAGGATGAAGTAAGAAAACATGGGTAGAAAAATGGACCCCAGGACCCCAAGTGGAAAGCACACCCTAAACTAGAGGCTGTCTCATAGCCTTTAGGTATTTTTAATGTCTTATTCTACATTTAAAGCTACCAGAATGGTCCTGCATTCTGCCTTTATATGTAACTAAGGAGCCTGCTGAGACCTTACAGGGCTGAAGATTCAGGAGCAGCCATCCTTGGCTTCATAAGGCCCTTCCTCAGGGAAAACAACAGTTTAGCTGGGGAAACAGTATCAGCCATGGTCCTGGATTCCACACGAAAAGATCCCTTCTTCGTGTGGCCGGGCTGTCGGTTTTCGGGGGCTGGCACAGCGCTCGTGTCTTCAGCTACAACATGCTCAAGTTACTGGTGTTGGAAAGCTGTCTATCCACAGAGTTGACAAAAATAGCAGCACATCGCCCGCAAGAGTCCTGCACACCGCATTTCAGCCAATTCCCCTATTTAGAAGGCTTAAATTGCAGTTCTAGAATTTGGGTTCTTTATGGGTTGGGTGAACAAATGAAAATAAAAATTCACTGTCAATTTTTACATTGTTAAAGGTTTAAGGGTTTGAGAAAGTGAGATTTGGCCTCAGTCAGCTGGTCCCTGAAACTAGGATCCTCTTGAGTTTACTAAGAATCAATTAAGCGTTGTCTCCTTAGATCCTGCCATGGTCCCTTGGCGATCTGTGCAGGGTTTGTACATTCACAGCCTCTTTGTAGGTGCAGTATAAATAGGTCTGCTTTAGATGAAGTTAGTTTTAAAACTCATTAGTGGATCTCGGGGACAGACTAATAAAAGGCTTTACCAGAAATTTCCTCAACTATCTTCTCTGCATGTGCCCAACTTGAAAGCACTTAGCAGTTCCTACCACCTTCTTCAGAGTAAAGCGACAGAACCAAGGGCCATGTTTATTACAGTCCCAATAAAAATTACGCTGAATTATATAAACATACCTAAAAGTACATAATTCATAGCAGCATCGAGACTTCAGTCTGTTTTCAGAAAAGGAGACGGTTTTACTCTAAGAAATTATGAAAGTCATAATTAAAAAATCATTGTTAAGGGATTTGTTAAAAGCAGATCATGGGTCTCAGCTTTTAGTGAATTTATTCTGAACCCCCTGAAGCAGACACTGCAAATTTTTACATTCTAATGAGTGAACTAAAAACATATATTTCAAAGCAAATAGCGCTCATAAATTACATTTATGACACACGGGGTTGCTGACTGCTGTGCAGGAGCGCCCAGTAATGGTGCTAATATGCACTCTCCCTTGATTTTCTCAGTTCCCAACATGCTCTAATTCCACACTACAAATCTTTAAATGGCAGTTACATTTTAATTAATGTGATTATGTGCTGCCATTAGCAAACCCTCCCCCAGCACGTTTCTCCTGCCAGGCCCACGGATGCCAGTAAACCATTAACATAAAAGGGCTGTTTGCTTATTAAATTCATCGACACAAACAGGCAAGGGTTGCAATTGTTGATTTGCCACCGAAAGATCAGAATGAGAAGGAGTTGTTCCGAGCCTGGCAGATGCAATTATCTGGTGTAATTAAGTCTAATTTATAGAGCCCCCCTCCAATGAGAAAGTAACAATTTTTGTTAATTAACAAGAGCATTTGTAAAGCTCGTTAACTCCATCTTTCACAGCCCGCCTGGAAAAATGGGAGCATATGGCTCTTCCATAGACATGTTGCATATGTGTATTTGGGCATTAATCTGTTTGCGAGGTCTAATGATTGAAACGGGAGCTGGGAATGGATGTTAGATTACCGAGGAAAGAAGATCTACTGTTTTCATTTATCTCTACAGCAATGCGAGTGCTCTGTCATTATCTCGGGCGCACGGTTTCATTATTCCGATACACACTCCGAGCCGCCTCGTACTATGGTGCCCATAAGCCTGCAGGGTACAAGAGCACTTATCTTTCCTGATGACTGTTGAATCATTTAAAACAAGTTATTAGTGAAACAATTAAAATGATATTGGTTCACAATTGTATTTATAGCTGGCAGGCATAATGGAACATCCTGAATAGCAGTCGGGGGGTTCTCAGAATAGATGGAAAATGCTGTTAATCAGAAACAAGAGAAACCTCTAAAGAAAACCAAAATTGCAAGAGCACATTAATTGTACTGGAGCATTTCATTTAATTGAGAACAAAGGAAAGGTAAAAATCATATTATCAATGTTTTATGAACATGGAGAAATAGGAAAATGACTGTCATTTGTCACATATTTTCTATTGGAAGTGAAAATCACAAAGACAGTATTTAACTTTAACCTGAGCAGGCCAAATGTATCATGTTGTTACACATTTTCACTCTCACGGAAAGCTCCAAAATAAAACACAGCGAGTAAATTAATTCACGAATACATACAGAGAAAGACATTGGGCAGAATACATGGGACAATTTCCAGTGAAACTCTGAGACTGTTAAAAGGCTATTAAGGACAATGAAGGTTGTCCCTGCCGAGTTCCACTCATGATTCTTAAGAAATTACTGTGATCTAATTATCTTCCAGGAGAATATAAATATGTGTTTTTTTTGCCTTGGTCGTAGAAGTCCCTGGAATTCATCAGCGATGATGGGCAGCGTATGGGTAGATGAATAGCGAAGTTCTTCTCTCACATAAACCAGTTCATCTGAAACAGGCCCTAACTGGTATTGTGAATGGGAACTGTCAGTCACACCACATGGTGTGTGTGGAGCACGTTTATATCTGCTTGGAGGAGGCAGGGATGAAAGACTGGGGTAGGTGACAGTGAGAACAAGGTTGATTGGAATAAATAAGGCTCAGATTAGTGAACCAGCTCGTTTGGGAACTCAAAGGTTGTAGTGAAAGGCAAGTACATTCAGCCAATGAGCTGGTCTCTATAGTTCAGATCAGTTTATTTTGGGATTTTAGTAAAAATACAAACCTCGATATAGATAGTTTTATTGCTGTTAACAACTTAACATTTTTGATTGGGTTGGACATAAATATAGAAAGTCCAAGTAGCTTAAGTGTGGCACTGGCTATCAGCCCAAGCACCGTGAGTCCAAAATGGCAACTGTGTGGATAAGATCGGGAGTGCACAGATAGGGAACAGAAAACAGGCTTTTATATACAGGAAGAGCTTAGAGCGGAAATTAAAATAGTGAGATGAGATTTCAGATGAGGACATGTTTTATTGGTTGAGAAGGCCTGAACCTGTTGAAATGATTGCGTCAAAAAAATCGTAGACAATTAAAGAGACTAGAGATTCTAATAGTAACAACTAAACTCACTGAATTACTGCATACCAAGCGTTGCTCTAAATTCATGAGCTGAATTAAAAACTATATAGCAATAAATTCAATAAAAAACTGTATAGCATTCTTTAAAACAACTTTATGAACTACCAATATCCTCATTTTATAGATGAGGAGCTTTGGGTACAGAAAGTTTATGTAAGCTACCCAATGACACTTGGCCAGTCACTGGGAGAAATTGTTTGTCAATTGATTAGACTAGTTATAATTCATGAAAATGAAAGTTTCAACTTCTATGTTACTTCTATTTACATACCACTTCCATTGAGAAATAAATATTTAAAAAAATTTTATATGAGTTTCCCCATATTTGTTTTTCCAGGTCCAAAATTACTAGCCAGTCTATTCATCTTGCAAATCTCTTACTTAAATTACTATAACCCGCTGTCTGATGAAAGGAGAAAAATTAGACTTATGCAGAGTTTTTTATCTATGTGTACCATTCCATTCCATTTTACTTAAAATTTTTCTTATATGTACTTAAGTCTCTTCAGAGAAGGCAATCTAAATGTACAAAAAATTATTGCCAAGAATTTAATAAGATGCAGCAAGTATGAAGCTCAGAGCTTGAAGGGAAGGAAGGGATTTTTAAAATTTCTCTTCGTTTTATTAGTCATAATGTCCAGATGGCTACTAGACTTATCAGGGGGTATGGCTTTGTCAGGTACATTATATAAATATCTAATCACTATGTTGTACTCCTGAAATGAATATAATATTGTATGTCAGATGTAATTGAAAAATAAATTTAACAAAAAGAAAAAAATCATAATGTTCATGTGACACAAGCAACAAGATATAGATTTAGTTATACACTGGAATGTGCCATTGTAACAGCTTGCTGGATTTCCTAGGCTGAGAGCTTTAGAAACTGTGGAGAATTATTTATAGAGTCTCATGAATCCCAGAAGAGGAAATTAGATAAAGGAGTCCTCCTCTAGTCTCATGTGTTTAAGAAATGTTTATTAAACTGTACATATTAAAGAGTCATCAGAAAAAAAACCTAACCCAAATGTATAGTTCAGCACCTACTGACACACTAAAAATTGCCTAAATATTTTGCTTGGTTACAGCTTCAAATATATTTTAACTCTTAAAATGCTGTCGCTCTAATTGCTCCATCAATGGACAAAAGTTTCTAGCATTGGAAGGCAAATCACATGTCATTGTTATCCTCATTGTATAAAGGTCAATTTATACAAGTTACAAGTAATAAAATACTAACCACTCATAAACATTTCTCATAGATAATCATATTCAATGTTTTAGTTTAATGGTGAATTGTAGCCACTGCTGGAGAAGGGGTGGCAGTGGTGGCGGGTAATCCCTGCTTTTTGACAATGTCATAAAAATTTGACTAGCAAGATATATGGCAAAACTATCTTCAACTCTCCTGTACTCACAAGTATACCCATACACATGTATAGTTACTCTAAAACCCAATTTCGGAATAAATTAAAGTTTAGCAAAAATTACACTTCTCAAGAGAGTTAATCAAGACAAGTTGAATTTGTGTTGTGGGCTCACAATGCAATCTACAGATGATGTACTATAGAACTGTAGACTTAAAACCTGTATGATTTTATTAACCAGTGTCACCCCAATTAATTTAATAGAATTTTTTAAACAGACAAGTTGAATTAGCGCTTGTGCTACAGCACCCTTCCAGCTGGTGGTGCTGTGTGCTTAGGACTAAATTCTGGCTGGCACAGCGTTGTGAGGGAGAGTCTGTGGGCGGCAGGCCACCTCCCAGCCTGGGCAGGCTCAAGACCCCAGGGAGCCAGGGCCAGGTACTAGACAATAAAAATAATAAAAAGAAAATAAATTAGATATTATCTTTTCTTAAGCATCCCCAAATTTTCATGATTAAATATTTCTTAGAAAAAAATTATTAAAGTTCACTCAAATAGGCTGTTTCTTACATTCTAGGGGGACTTTAAGAGCATGTGCTGATTTTTAGTTCCTTCTAGTTCAAATTTACTGAATAAAGAGAGTGCAGAGAAAACAAAGATTAATTTTCTTAACAATAAGCTTTATTCTGTCTTCACTTTGCCCTCCTTCTTTAGAGAGAGGGGAGCAATGGGTGGGAAGCTGAAATGCGTCTAAGACTGAAGTGGAGTAATCCCCGACTTTTCCCAAATCCCAACATTCTTAAATATTTCTCTGGCTTCTCCATGGCCAAAAAAAGCAGGAAAAAATGAGGAAGTCGGGGAAATGCTTGTTTGGCTCTACTAGTAAAAGGTCTTTCCTGAAGGATAATGGAATTCAGTGCGGTTTCATAATGGATCCAGTTAAATTTAATGCCTGTTTTCTCAGCCGTGTGAGAGCGATGTCAGACTCTGCCCTGTTTGAGGCTAAGTTCTTGGCGTTTGGATGCTACCAGAGCAGTGAGTTACTGGGCGCAACATTCTCTTTGGTAAAACTCCCCCAATCCCTTTGTTTGATCGCCTTCAGACGGTATTTTCTAATCGCAGTTAACCTGATTTCCTCACATCTTCCGTTCCTGTGATCCGTGGTCACACCCAACCAGAGGCCTCGGGGATCTCCCTGTCCTGTGCTTTGTTCTGTTTCTCCCTGTGTCTGCTTCCTGCCTCCCAAGGAATATTCTGGAGCATTGCACAGTGCTGAGCACTCCATACCCATCCTTAGCTAATTGCTTATTACAGCATCCGAAGGTTGCAAAGGCATCTCCACTCCTAACCGCCAGCCTCCGACCACAGGCCTGCCTTCCCTGCACCCCGCCGCCTTCCCTCGCTCCCCTCCTGCTTTCCTGGCACCTGCTCTCCCGTTAAGGGTCCAGGTTGCCAGTCCTGATTCCCAGGCACGCCTGTGACAGCGCTGTCACAGCTTGTCCTTCCAGCAGTCCGCATTCATTGTTCTTAATTTTTGATTTCCTCTGATCACCCTGCCCCTCATCACCCAGGTACCCACAGACACAGCGATTACACACTCAGCTTAGCCACCCATTCCCACGAGCAAGTCAAGGATTTGCCATCATATAAAAAATTGAACTCTAATTCCTTAATCTTTATCCAAAGCTGCATCATTGTTCGTGATTCTTACGTTTTCGCTTACGCGTGGTGCCTTTCATGATCCCCATTTTCCATTCCTCCTACCTGCGCCTTTCTCCACATAACACCCCCCATTCGTCAGCAACAGCTCTGCCAAGCTTAGACGGTAGTGCTCAGGAGTCCAGGAATTATAAACTACCCCCTTCTTGATCTACGCAAAGAATGCTAGAAGGGAGTAAAAAGTGGCAGAGTTCATCTTTGATTACCGACCCTGAATGTATCTGCATGCGGCTTTGCTGTTACTCCCAGCCCAGGTTTGGGTTGTCCCTGGCACAGGTGGGCACGGGACCACACAGCTATCGATGCCCTACACTGCACAATCTCTTCTTCTGCTCTTCACTTTTAAATCACAATTCTAGACCAAGTACCCAGTCACCTTTTCACCTTATATACTTGTGCTACTGAGTGAACTGTTGGAAAAAAAATACCACAGCTTTGAAGAATGCTTTGATAACTTCATGATTTCTAATTTTCTTCCTGATCTTTTAGCCTTGTTACTGGATTATAATAGCTCTTTGAGAAAACAGAGGCCCTCAGGTATTGACTTGAAAGTGTTTCTTTGTGTGTGTGTTTTTTAAGAATATTTTTATTGATTATAGAGAGAGAGAGGGGGAGGGAGAGGGTGAGGAAGAGAGAGAGAGAATATCATCTGTGTGAAAGAAATACTTTGGTTTTTGCCTCTTGTGCATGCCCGACAGGGCCAGGGATCCAGCCTGCAACCCTTCAGTGTGTGGACCGACGCTGTAACTACTGAGCAACACCAGCCAGGGCTCCCTCCGTATGTTCTTATCTCTGCCTCTCAGGACCAGGGGATAGCTGGTCTCACATGCTGTGCAAGGCTAGGCCTTGCGTCCCTACTGTCCCATCTTCACCAAGACCAGGCTTACTTTGCTGTCCTTCCTCCTGTCTTGTCTTTATCTTGTCTATTAAACACATGCAGCTGCCAAAGTGATTTTCCTGAAACGCAAATCTTACCGTGTCATCACTCCTAAGACCCTCTTCAGCAGTTCTCCGTTGCTCTCGGACTGAGGTCTGGACATTTCATTTTAGCTTTCAGGACTCTGAATTACTTGATTCCAGATGTCTCGTCCCCTGCCATACTGTCCCTCACACTCATTTCCTGTTGCTTTAGGACCTTTATGCTGAATCTTTTGTCTAGAGCACTCCCTGCCATCTACCCAGTCTTTCCCTTTATAACCCAGCCGCTCCACCTTTCAGTGAACTAGTCCACGTTCAAGGGGCCACTCCATTTTGACACCTACCTCAGGTTTCATTTGATTTCAAAGTAGACTTCCACTGTCTCTAAGGAGATATCTCTGAACCTCCAGATTTGCATTAGGTGACATGCTCCCATGAAATGCTATATTATCCCTAACATAGCTTTTATCACTGTATGTTTTAATTTTTGTTTACTTGTCTGTGCTACTCACTAGATACTGAGCACTATAAGGTCAAGTACAACTTTTGTCTTTTTCTCTGATTGTTTTTAGAGGCCAAGTGTCAGGATCTGATATAAATATAGGGTGGGGCAAAATGGATTTATAGTTATTTGTAGGGAAAATAATACAATGATTAATAAATAATAATAATATAAGAATACACTGTGTTTCATATGCAGCTGTAAACCTACTTGCCTCACCCTGTGTTTTGTTAATTGAACAGCATGAGAATTGGTCTAAGATCATAGATCCAAGAGCATATGTAGGTCTGCAGCTGAAACCTGAAAGGACCTGCAAGAGCATACGATCTGTTTCACAAATACAACCAGGCATGATAAATATGTGATCTAAAACACTTAAGGTCATTAAGAAATTTCATCCCTCAAAAAACAAAGAAACAAACACACAAAAAAACAAAGACCTTTAAAGAGTGAAGCTAAATGTTGTTACCAAATTTCTTCATTCTTTAGGAATTATCTAATGGCTTACTTGCAGAAAAAATAAGAACTGCTTAGAGTAAGAAAACAGCATAGGCTTCCATAACCTTACCACAGCCTGACATTAAGTTTTAGACGAAGCTGCAGGCTTTCTAAAGAGAATACTTAGTCTCTTTAGATGACCAGATGATGAGAGGACCTGGATTACCTATAGGTTGTGTGAGGATTCAGAAGTGTGCAATAGAGATATTTTACAAGTATGGTTGACCATCATAAATATGTCCCTGTTCATATTGTCTACACTGAGATACAAGAGAGATGTAAATTGTATATTATTACTTTTTGAACTGCTTGATGGTGTTTGTTGAATACACGATTATGTTCACACTGGTTTTAAAAAGGATTTCTTCTGTTTTTGTTCAGTATGTTTATGTTGTTCACATAAAGTGATCTCCTTGTATTCTTTTTAATTATATATGCTATTAATTAAGTGCTAACTGTACAAGGCCAAGGTCAGAGGCAGAGATGATAGGAGTAGGAACTGGTGTTTGTTTGAACTGGGCTCTCAGGGAGACTGAGTCATCCTCAGTCAGAAGGGTCATGACTCTTTTGGCAAAACATTTATCACAGGTAAAGGGAGGGCTATCTCCAGGATGTCTGAGAAGTAAATACCAGTTCAGGTGTACAGGTTAACTAATGGTCACCTAAAGCCATGATTTCACATCAAATACTTAAGTTACTTGGTGCTTTTTAAACTATACCAACATCTAAGAGGCAGAAAAGCTGATCTGGATCCTAAGTTATCAAGTAAATGAAGCATTTCAGCACTGTCTGCCAGGAAACACACTAAGAGGAGCAAATTTACAAGAATGTCCATTTAAATTCTGCAGGAAAAAACCCTGAACATTTCCAGTGTCTAGCAAAAAAAAAAAAAAAAATTAATTATAAATATTTCAAAATGCATAACTTCTCATAGCTATTCTCTTAATTTAATTTACTCTTTATTGTTTTCTTTTAGGTAAAATACTTGTATGTGGTTTTTTATGCATATACCCTTCTGATTCCAAACTTTCTAGTTCTGTTTTTTATAAAATAACAAATATTTTGAGATTTTAATATTACTATCATGCATCTTTTAGTAATGTAATCCTAAAGGTTGGAGAGGTAACCTTTTTAAAAAAAAAAAAAAAAAAAAAAAAAAAAATATATATATATATATATATATATATATATATATATATATATATATATATTACAGTTTTTTAAAGCTCAGGTCAGAATTCAAAATTTTTAAAATTATAATCCCTTTTAATTTTATAGTTAATATTTTAATTGACTATATTATTGGTGAAATTACAAAAAAAAAAGTCATCTTTGCTGGTGTGGGAATAGGTTCTGCAGCATTTAATTCAGTACAAAAGCCCTAGGTCAGGGTAATAATTATATCTATGAAATGATGCCCTGTGGTTGGCAGCCACAGGAAAACAATAACACACACTTATCCTTAGATATCCCAGAATAGAATGTGCCTGCTCTCTGTATTTTAAGTGAAATGAATGGGAAAGTCAGAGGAATAAAAACTGGACTTGAAGCTTCCACCAAGTCCTGTTTCTCCCCTAATTATTAGCTTAAAACAAGAGAGTCAATTATCAGCCCATATAGCTCTCTATCAGTGACAATGAAAACTCACCCATTGTCCTTCCGAGTGGGTTCCCTCGGCACGAACCTTAAATCCACAGGTCTCCAAAATGTTGCTTACAGGAGGCTAGGAGTTTGAATTACTGGCTGAGTCATCAGGTCACAGAGGCCTCAGATGGAAATTTCTGTTGTTTATTTAGGAAAGGAAAGAGATTTGTAGAAATATGGAAATTACAGTCTGTCATTTGCAGGAAAGTCTCTTTGTTTTAGGCATTCTGTAGAAATATGCAAGTGCTATAAACAACCTAACACTAACATTTTTTTCGATGCCACAATTCAGAGAAATAATAAATGTAATTGATAGGCTCAGAGATGGTGAAGGAGCTGTTGTTTGTTGAGGGTTTTCTGCACCACAATGTTCCATGACTGACATAATTTGCTTTTATATCTGGTGCTGATATTGGAATCTGTACATTTCTGCTATAAAATAACTTTAGGCATTTTAAATACATTTTATGTTCAAGTGAAAACCGGAGAAAGCAGCTTCGGTGATCCTAAAGCACTCTGGATGGCTTATGTTCCCTTCTGCTCCAAGAGCGAGCCGCAGTCATTCAATGCACAAGGGAAGAAATCTGCTCGAACACTCTCAGCAGCAGGGAGAACACACAGCCAGCTGAATGGCTTCCCAGAGCGGAGCGGTTGCACTTCCCGGGCTGGCTGCCGACCCGACTGCTCCCTAAATCACCCCCACGCTAACATCGTTAACATCCCGCCCTGCTGAAGGGACAGGGTGGTGCACCCCTCAAGACAGGCCTGCCCCCCTGGATCCCGTTCAGCTGGAAGGCGAGCCTGTAGCAGCCACTGGGAACGGGCCCTGCTTACATGGGAAGCCCTCCCAGCCACTGCTTTAACTCCAGCGACCTTTACTCCAACACTTAAGACTGCAAGGAACTTGGCGATATGGGAGAAGTAAAAAAAGAAAGAAAACAGTTTGCAGAATTTGGGTTGGCAGGGCTGCAAGCTACTGAGGCCACGTGACTTCTGCAGCAAGAGGCCACTGTGAGCACCAGGCTCCCTCCTGTCAGCACCGAGAGCCTGCTCAGTGATACATGGGCCTTTTTCTTTTTTTTAAAAGAATATTTCTGATCGTGGTGGTACACCTGTTCCTGTGCTCCTCCCACCACCTAAATTAAGCCCCTTCAGCCCTTCCCAGCAGTCACCTAGCCTGGAAGCTGCTTTCATCTCGCAGAAGACTGGATGCTGACATGGGGCTAGCTAATTGTTGGTCTGTGGACTTCAGCTTTTCTCATTTGACCCACAGTGAAAGATGAAACCTCCATGGCAAGCCAGCCCATCCTTATAAGAATGCCTGTTTTCTTGCCCGTCAGCACTTTAGGAGGTGGGTGAACCCAAAGCACCACTTTTCGCTGGGCTTGAGTTCTTGCCTGGACTTTACAGATGGAAAAATGGAGACAAACTTGCACCTTGTTCTAGAATAAACCAGGGATATATGGGAGGTTTGCTGTGGGAGATGAGAGTATGCATCGTTCCCTATTGAAACTCTGCAGTGTTCATGATTTTCAACTTTACTAGCTGAATATACACATAAACATCTGTTCAGGACTCCTGTATACTCAGCTCTCTTAATAGTCCCTAGATACCCTTGACTGCCTTTAGAGTATAGATACTTTTATTATTGCTAATACCACAACGAACATTCAGAACACTTAAAAAATTATAAAAGCTGTGGTTGCTGTTTTCTTGGGAGGCAATCCTCTACTTCTCAACTCTCATTTATTACAAAATGAGTTTGGATCAGTAGAGGGAATCAAGCATCATTTTTAATCCCGAGAGAGAATGTTCCTTCAAAGGAATTTGTTCTTTGTCAGTTTGTTACACAAATGGCCTCTAACGCTGCTTGGTGAGGCTTGAAGATCTCTTTGTGTGATGTGGAAGGCAGAGGTGGCTGCTTCCCTGTTACTCCATCCGAGGGCTCTATTCATGTGCATTTAACTTGCATTTGGTAGGTAAAAGTGGACGACACTGTTCTTAATTTATTTCCAGGACAGATTAGTTAACAAGTCTCTAATAGCGGACTTGATACTCCTGGAGGTGATTAGAATAATACACAATGTCTATGAGAGAAGCAAACACCCACTATTTGGTGTCAGCTGAGCCCCGCACCTCTCATCTGTGGTTGCTAATCACTTACAAAGTGAATTGGATCCTCAAATATTGCAGAAATACCTTGCTGCTGAAAGCTTTCCAATCTGTAGGACAGATTGGCCCTCAATATTTCAGAAACATAGCCACCTTACTAACCTGCAATAAACCATAATTTTTACTGACACAGGAGAAAAATAGAATCTTCTTAACATACCAATGAACACATGTAAACAAACAAAGAGGAAATGGGAAAGACCGACTCAGAATACGATAGCCTTACGCTCTGTGGATGAATCCTCTGTTGATGACTTGATTTACTTTCCATATCAAAAGCAATAGCTGTCCTAGGGCAATGTTATGTTCGCTCTTAATGGTAGTGAACTGAGTTATGATAATGACTTTAAAAATAAATTTAATCATTTTTACCTTCTGTTCTGTTATGTGAAAACCTACAGGAGACCAGATGATGTTAGCTAAATATTCTGTGTTAGAGGTTGGTTGGACTTAAAAGTGATAATGTCTACATTGCCAGTATTGCTGTCTTCAGTATAGCAGCAAAAAGTTAGAGAAACTAATATTGCAGGATGAATGCCTTAAATTAAGGACCCACAACTTCTTCCACTCCACCACAATGAATCTTGTTGAAGAGAAGCACAGTTTATATGCAGGGGTACCTCTTACATTTTCTAGGTTTTCTTGGCCTTGTTAATTTAAATCTTACTCTCAATACATGCATGTAGCCAAGATAATTACTAGAAGGCAAGATCAAAGCCAGCATATTACAGTCCTATTCCATTTTCTGCTGATGTGAGGGATCGCCTGTCCTTTGATGTTGTGTGCTTCTACAGGGAAAGTGCAGGGGATAAAAATACTACACCATGTAATCTGGCGTTTATCCCATGAGAGCAGAATTCCAAATTGTGACACATGTCAAGAAGTTTAAAAAAAATAACTTAAAAGAGCTCTATGCTTTATAAAGTGACACACTCTGCATTTAAACACCATCAAACATCATTTTCCATTACAAATTTAGTCCCTGATATAAAATTCAAAGAATTTTTGTAACTTTAGTAGAAGAAAATAGTTACCATATTTACTAGCAATTACATTAAACATGTGTCTGAGCCTTTATCCCTCCTAATGAGAGTAGTTGAGAGGAAGCAGACACAGAGCTTGCACGGACACTCATATTTGTGTTTGTACGTCCACTCAAGGGTCCAGAGTCAGTCTGTGTGTCCTCTACACATATGTCCAGCTGGTTTTAGTTTGCTATGAATCTTCTATCACCTTAAGTCATGAGGTTGAGCAACTGGCAGATTGCTGTACTACTTCTTGTAGATTAGAGAGAGTTCTTGGTCTATAATATTATATTTAACAAATATTTTCCCTTATGATCTATCTCTGGCCATGTTCTTTCGGATACTAAATGTTAGTCTGATCTTACTCTATTTGATAGTATCCTTTCCTGTCCTAGTTTACCTTTTAGAAATATATTCAATATATTAAACGTGTATGTGTGTGTGTGTATGTGGTATGTGTAGTTTGCTTACGTGTACACGAATCTAGAGACTGCAGTATTATTTCTAAATTACCTTTTCTGGTAAATTAAATGTCATGCTTGCTGTTCTGAAGGAAAATCATAGTTCCCAATCCTTCCGAAGTTCCGAGCTGACTCTGGCCCGTTCCTTTTCAGGCTCAGAGCCTCCAATGTGATCAGACATAAATGTTTTGTCAGGAAAATGAAAAATTGTTTAGCCCTCATGGCTGTCACCTTTAAAGCACAAAGCCCAATATTGAGAAAATTGGTTTGATAGAATACGACTTAACCCACACACTTCGCTTCAAATCGAAATAAAAACTATTTTTATTTTGAAAAATAATGGCTTCCCTTTTTCTCATAAACTAAATTTTCAAGGACGTCCAATTCCAGAATGATGACAAGATGTGGTAATGAGCAGGACTACACAGAGATGTCCCAAATCTAACTCCTGATTTCCCCTCCGGAGCTGCTCTGGCCTCAGTTTCCCATCGAGGGCATGGCTCAGCCCTCCTTCCTTGCAACTGCTTTTAATTGGGCCAACTTAGATTTCCTTATTGTTGGCCACGCCACGTGCAAACCATCAGTGAACTCTGTCCAGTATCTGAGCGAGTCTCAAGGCCAACGCCACCCTCTCTCTGAACTATTGCGATACCCTCCTGACCGGTCACCCTGCAGTCCGAGCAGTCTTATTGCCATAAAAGAAAAGTAACCTCTACGGCAGGTGTCACCTTAGGGCTTCCCATCTCTCAGGATATAATGTGACGTCCTCAGCATGGCCCATCCCACGTCTCTGACTCTTCTCCTCCCACTGTCCCGACTCGCTCCCCTCTGTACCCCGTTGTTGGGACCTGAGTTCCAGTGTCATCCTTCACCAAGGCTGCTTTTCCTCCCCTCACTCACCTAGAGCAGCACCTGCCGCATCCCATCGCTCCATGTCCTCTTTTTGTTTTTTGCAATAGCCCTAATTTTCAAGTGATGTACTCTTTAATTTCTGTTTCTATGCCCATTTCCCTATTACAATTTAAGCACCATAGGACAGTGGTTTTTACTTTTTCTATTATTGAATCCTGAATACTTAAACTGTGTTCAATATGAATTAAGTATCAACAAATATTAGGTAGTTAAATGAATGAATGGGTAAAATAGTTTTGACAATTGCCCCAACCTGCTAGCTATTATTTGTATCGAGATGAAGCAAAGTACAGTAAGAACGATACATTTTGGGGAGGGAGGAATCCACCAAATTGGGGAAGCAAGGAACCTGACATATTATGATTGTAGTAACAAAATAATGAATATTTTAACTATCAACAACAGCTACTTAAATGGGTTAAAATTTATCTAAACTACTCAGATAAATTTATGCTTGTTCTCAAGCATATTCTTGCCCTATGTTCCATAGTCACTTCAGTTTTGACACCATTAAGAAAATGATTTTTCCTGTATATTATGCTTTAAACTCAAGCTACAATAGCCTTTGCTTAGTACATTTACTGTGACTGTGTGGTGTGGAAGAGACTGTTTTCTTCTTTCTTATTATTACTAGAATGTGTTGTTGTTTTTTCCTTCACTGGGCTGAAGGCTGCCCACACTAAAGGCTGCATTTCCCAGCCTCGATAGTAAGTAGCTGTGGCCATACAACTGTGTTCCAGTCAATGCAAATATTGCGTGTGTCTGTCACACGTGTCTTTGAAAGGGGTAGGCCATTAGTGGAGCAGACTTCCAAATGTAAACTAAAATTTGTTTTTCCCCCACATAATAAATTTGTAGCTGGGTGGTAGACACATAGCAGACTCTGCACTCTCCAGCCTCCATCACTCCTAACTGTAGCCTTGTCAGGACATCCCTGCCAGTACAGGGTGAGTGGAAGTGACGGGTGTGAGTCATTTCTAGGTCCAGGGTGTAAATCATTGCATCCATCCGTGTTCTACTTTTTCCCTTCCTGTGGGCTGAAAGACGGACATGCCTGTGTTCCAGGCTCCACAGAAGAGGCTAAGACCAGGAATGACAGTGGAAGCAACAGTGGAAGGCGTCTGTCCCTTACGGACCCCTGGAGTGGAGAGCAGAGGCCTACCCCACCTGGAGCATCACATGCAAGGAAAACAAAAGTATTTGCTCTCTAATCGCATATTTGGGATGTGTCAGTGGTTTCGCCTTTGATCCTCAGTAAGGCACATTCCCTTAGCCTTCAGCTTCCTCCTGGTTAGAATGTGAACTTGGGATGCTGGAGCCTGAGCAACTGTCCTGAATGGTGAAGTCGAAGCTACATGGAAATGGCATAAGGGACCCAGAGTGCTTTTAACCTTGAAATACGTAAGAGCCCTGAGCTTCTTATCCCCAGACTTTCTGTGAAAGAATGAATTATGTGGCTTTATTTTATTCACTTTTATTTGGGGTTTCTGCCCCTTGAGCTGAAGCTAATTACAACTAATAAACCACGTTGCATTTCCTACTAACTGTGTTACAGAGGCTCCTTGACTAAGAATGGGGTGACATCCCAATAAACCCATTAGAAGCTGAAAATATCCTAAGTCCAAAATGCATTTAGTGTGCCTAACATCACAGCTAGCCCAGCTGACCTCAAACCCGCTCACAGCATATCCATCAGGCTACAGTCGGGCAGTTATCTTGAGTTTCATCTCAAGACTCATCGCCTTCCTCTTCTCACCAGAAGCTGGAGATGCAGCTGGGTGTTTGTAGACATGACGGGATATGAAAACACAATATCTGAAAAATGCTGGCCACACAGTGCACTGGAGAGTGTCGCTCACCCTGAAGCCACGTGGCTGCTCGCCGCCACTGCCCAGCATCGTGGGAGCGTTGTGCCGCGTCCTAGCTGTGAAAGGTCAACATTCAAAATTCAAAGTGCAGCTTCTGCTGGGTGAGTATCATTATTGCACCATGGTGGAGTCAAAAATCATAAGTCGAAGACTGGCTATATTTACATTCTGTCAATTATTTTAGAGCTAGTTCAGAAGCAATTCTGCTATGGCCAAGAGGGTTGTCCCCAGTCTGGACATCAGCACATTCTTTATTTATTATCCAAGAGAGCACGGTTCTTCCACAGGCAGCCCTTCTTCATGAGTTATGATGTCACATGCACAAGGGAGTGGGTATTGTTGTAAACCTGAGATACAGGAGTTTTCATTACCAAGTTTCCATTTGTCTTGTTGGAAGAGTTGCCTGTTTCTTTCCTGTGATACCCCTACGAGATAAATCTGTTGCAGTGAGATAAAGGAAACTTCCTTGAAAACCACTGCAGACAACTCGGGTCAGTGTTAAAGTGTATTTTCCACACCCCACATTATTAGAGCAAGTTCAGTTAAATTTCAGTGCTCAGAGACAATTCTTGCTATTATTTTTTAAATGGAATCTGGTGTAATATTATATCTGAAACAGAGTTTCAGATTCCAAAATTCCCACCCTTCCCACCCTACTCCACCTTTATGTGGACTCCCTCTGAAGATAGGAATCCAGATTGTCTCTCAACTCACATTCTATAATTCTAGGCCAATATATGGATTTTTTCATATATTTGGGGGATAGCCTTACAATCCGTCTCATTTTAGAACAAACTCCTGTACTCATAACCATGAAAGAATAAAGATTGTAAGCTGATATGCTGATATGTATCTGGAAGAACCCTTCCCTTGTTTTATTTAACTATCAAAAGAAAGATTTTGGCTTGTTTCAAAAATCATAGGCAGTTAATAATTGACTGTATTTTGAAAACATCAGACAGACAATAGTGATGGACTAAAATAATTTAAGTCTAATGTGGATAATTATAAGTAATATTTTGTGCTACAGTACAGTTTCTGAAACATTTTAACAGCAATTATTCCATTTGGTTTTCACTGTATTTCTGTGAAGCACAGTGAGCAAATATTAGCATATTACATATTTTTTAGGTATGTAACCTCAGGCTTCGATAACTTAAGCTACTAGCTAGCTAGCACCTAGCAAAGGTGAATTTCCAGTTCCAGATCCTGCCGTCTTTCTACCGGCATATAAAGTATAAATTAATACCTGAAAATCTCCCTCTGCAAGTTTGCATTCCTGTCTAACTTTGCACATGTGAAAAAATACTACCAGTGACACAAAAATAGCATATATAAGAGTTGAGGCTCAGTAAGACTTCTGCTTGCTTCACGGGAGCTCTGGTCAGCAGAGGGAGCATGCTTCAAACTGAAGACATGCAAGGTATTAATTAAATATCTTAATGGAGTTAGATCTTTCTGATATGGGTTCTTCTAATGCAAAATTTGCTCTTACCGTCGAAGAAAGCTTCAGGAGCCAGAATATAAACCTATATTGGAAAATATTACCCATAATTATCATCACTACAGCAATTACTGCCATTATGAAAATATTATCACCTATTATATTTTAAGTGAGAAAGGTAATGTCTTTTTATGTTTTCTATGGAACTGAAAAGCCAGTATGGGGCACCTTTTGTCTAACAGCGGGCGAGTGGTGGATACCTTTCTGGCCTGAGCGCCTGTGATAATGTTCATGGAGAAGGGTCTGTTTTCTTTTGGAAATGGTGGGAAAGGAACCCTGGGTCCTCAGAATCTGTGTGTGGCCTGCTGCCCGAATGTTTTCATCCAAGTGCCTACTCACTATTATCAAACGAACAATGATTTTGGTGTTGTTGTTTAGTAAAATTTAACTTTCCCCACACGCCTACTCAATTGGAAGTTTTGGCGTCTTCTGTGGACAGTTGCTTTAATGGTTGTTCCCATGCCCAGTAAACCGATTTCCTAAAGGCACTCATTTGATACAAATGCCTTAGATGCGATTCGGCAGTTGAAGGGAAAATCAAGAAGTTTGGAAAGGGGGTGTTGAAGCAGCTCGGAAACACTGCGGGTGTATGGAAACGTGCTCTCGCCTTCCCAGGGAAGCTCGCAGGAGCCTCCACAGACGGCGCAGCAGCTCTCGGGACTCGGGCCCCAGGCTGCACCAGTAAGTGGTCCCCGCTGAATTCACATATAAACAGCGGCTCCGTGCATTAAGCATAGCAATAAGAGCAAAACAACCATAACATTATTAGCATGATTTTATTTGTATTTTTATGGCTCTTCGACTAGTTTGACAACTACCTACTGGCTTTTAGGAAGTGCCTAAAAATGCCAGTTATTCGTACTTTATGTCGGAGAAGATAGACAGCTTTCCTTTTACTCCGGGGAGCATCCGTAGGAAAGCCTCCCAGATGAAAATTTGGGGCTCTTGACTTCCCGTGAACATTCCATATACAGGCTTCCTTGTTATCAATTAATTCAACTGACTTCTTCATCAATTTTTCCCCCCTTCAGTCTTGATGGTTTTATGACCTAGACCCAGGCAATACCCTTAGGCGGTCCATGTGATAATTGACACATTTTCTAACACGGCGTAGTGATGCCCAAGTCCCTGCTTTCAGGCCGTGACTTGAGCTGATTGGAGTCTGCGGCAGGGGCCCTTCATCTTCATACATCAGAATGCTCTGACAGCTCTCCCAGGCAGGGCCCTCTCCCCCAGGAAAATAGATGCAGACGCCTCCAGAACATTGGAATGGTTGCCAGGCATCACAAGGGTGACATCTTTATGATAAACACAGTATGCAGAAGAAGGTCTAATAAAAGAATAACAAATTATTACATCCAGAGGGCAATTTTACAAGATTAACGGGGGTAATAAATTACCGCTAGAGTCAGAATACCAGGTTACCTTTTAAGGTATTTCACAGTGGAGACAAAATGAACTGGCCTATAAAACCCGGAGAATGCAGGAGAGGGTAACAAACTGCTTTTTCATATTGGTGAAAGATAGTCATGGTGCTTGCCTTATAGGATGGAGGGTTTGGCAAGTAATTACTGTAAAATAGGGTTATGCATGCAATTCAAGCTAAGGTGTTTATTATTATTTTTCATACTGTTGTTGGAAGTTCAGTAACATTGCAATCTATATACTACCAACTTAATCAAAAGCCTGTAGCATTTTATTTCTAAAACAATTTCAGTGCATAAAATATTATATAGCAAATGCCAGGACTCGAATATATTTTATAATAATTTTTGTTGTTTCTGTAAAAGGCAGTGAATTTCTTTACTCGATGATTTTGATCAGGTGTTCAAAAAATTAAAAGTAAAATGTTTCTAGATTTCCATATTGAATTTTATTTTTTTAAAAATAATCAATGCTTCCTGACTTCTTCTTGCCTGTACTTATATTACAAAAGTAAGCAAATAAAGAATTCTGTTGCTTAAACGTTGGAAATAGGCCATTTGTGATAAACAAAATTATTATTTTATTTATTTAAAGAACAGTAGCTATTCAGACATTTCCAGTGATGAGTCTAGTCTTTTCCAAGAAACAAAATTAAAAGAAATGATAAAGGGAATGAAGGAAAGGTAAGAGAGACAGAGGAGGAAAAGAGAGAAGGGAGGGAGGGAGGGAGCCTGGGAGAGTGGGAGGCAGGCAGCCAGACAACCGCCGAGGCTCTCCAAGTCTTTTCAGCTCCCCAAATGTCCTGATACCTAGAGTTGAAAAGCTGACTTTCTATTAAAATATTTTTAAATAGATGCTTTAACTTTGGGCTCATTGGATATCAATACTGCAGCCAGCTTTTACTGGCGGTTATTTTGAGCTTTTTGTTGTTGTTATGGATGGGCCATTGGACTCAAGCTTTACCAAAGGAAATGTTGCAGTAAAAAATATGACGTTTACATTCCTTGTATTATTTTTATTGTGGCTCATGAATGCTTGAGATCAGGAGTGTGTTGGATTCATCTCCTCCCCACCACGCTCCAGTCTCAGAGTGCTGTCCACTGTGGCTGTCACATGGTGGTGATTTGTAGGTGGATGAATGGAATGAAAGTGGAGTGTTCGGGACCAACACACTTCACGTGCCTGAAAGGATGGTCCTCACCTGATCAGAATAATAAATATTCCTTTTGACTGATCTTGAAAAGTAATCAAGGTGAGTTTGCTGACAGGACCGTTCTTGTAGGTTGAGGAGGGGCATAGGTGAGTTAGTGTTGCTAATCACGGGGTACAGATGGGAGGAAGGGTTGGCGAGCGGGTAATAAGGAAGGCTTGAAGTTCCTCAGGAAGAACTGATGGTTATCCTCACTGGGACACATACAGAGAGAAACTGCAGACTCAGTGGACTTGAATATCTAATGGGCATTAAATGGATAGCTCTCTGTGAGAGTTATTACTTATGTTTTCTTCTTAATGTGAATTGCTTGTCTAATTATTATATAGAGAATGCTTTATTTCTTTAAAATTTATCTTTATTTTTGAAAGTATTACAGATGTCCCCTTTTTTCACCATCGAACCCCTCCACCCTGTACCTCGCACCCCCCAGGCCTTCCCCACACTATTGTCTGTGTCCATGGGTTATGCATATATGCATATAAGTTCTTTGGTTATTCTTTAATGCTCTTCTTTTCTTTATATAGATCCAAGCTTCTGACCTACGTCAGAATAATCCTGTGTGTTCAGTTTCGTCATGTAAAAATGAGATTAATAATAGTTTATCTCAGAGCTGTTGTAAAGATTAAGAGTGTTGGCACATTTAATGAACTTAGAACAGTGTTGGACACATCTTAAGCCCTAAACAGTGTCTCGAAGAAAGTGTTCTTTATGAGAGCTGTCATCCTGACTTCAAATTTGGCTCTTGTGGCATTTATTTCAAATCTAGGGTCATCTAGGCTTTCCTAGGAATATTTTAGCTAATAAAGGTATTTACGTTTTTTTGTAAGAACTGGAAAAAAGCACGCTTACTCACAATCTCACAATGGATGCACTGATAAGGATATGATTTTCTTTTTTTTTTTTTTAAATATATCTTTATTGATTTCAGAGAGAGGAAGGGAGAGAGAGAGAGAGAAACATCAATGATGAGAGAGTCATTGATCGGCTGCAGCCGGCAACCCGGGCATGTGCCCCGACCGGGAATCTAACCCTGATCGCCTGGATCCTAGGTCGACACTCAACCGCTGAGCCACGCCCGGCTGGGCAGGATATGATTTTCTTTTGTTGGTTTTACTGCAGTTGTTGTTATTGTTTTAGCAATTCCATTTAAGAACAGATTGAATAACTCTGGCTCATTAGGAACCAATTAGCACAAAGTAATAAAAAATGCAATAACTTCATTATGTAATAAATATTCATTTGGTAGATGAAAAATTCAAAGAATATATGTGTAAGGGAAAAAAATAGCAGGAGTTCTTGAAAAAATTCAGGGTGAACCTCAAGGCCATGTTTCTATAAATAAGTACTAGACATTTTTGAAAGAGGAGATTTTAGCTTTCTACAACTCCATTCCCTAGGTTGCATGCCTAATATGTGCTGAATAACCCCCGAAGATTAGCTCATTTTCAGTGTTCCTTATAATGTTTTGTACTTGGCTTGGAAAAAAGAAAATATTCCACTAACACCTGAGCCAAAAAATGTCTTTTCAGCTCTTATTTCAATAAAACATTCTATGCACTTTATAGTAATTAAATATACCCATAATCCATGGATCAGTGGAAAAGATCACCAGTTTTTCAGTTGTATGGTAACTGCACCTTTGCATGCAATGATTTTGATGCTAATATGTCATATTTAAAGAGTCTTTTATCTGAGAAGCTCAAAGTATTTTATGAACATTACACTGATTAATCCTACATGACAAGTGTTACTATTCCCAGTGTACAGATGAAGACCCAACAGTGAGGCTGCTGTGCCAGCAAACGACTTTGTTCTATGTCTTTGGAGTAAGAAATGTGTATCATATCCAAGACGTTTCTATTACGAATGCCTTGGAGACTGATATTTTGTAGGACTGAGGAAAGGCATAGGTCAATGGCAGTTTTTGAAGTTCTTGGAGCTAAGTTAGTCTCAGCTCAAAAAGCTGAAGCAACATCCTTGAATTTGTTACCTAAGCATTCTTGATATTCTGAATTAGCAACAGGCTTGAGACACAAATGGACTGTTCAGAAATCTTGCTTTATTAAATGAGGACATTTTTCTTAGAGATCTTGTTGCCTCAACTTTAGGGAATGGCACAAGTATCTGCCTTTGCTCTTTGGATGGGAATTGACTGCAATGTTGGGACACAGCTTACCTAGTGACCTCTTTGTTTCCATCTGTCTTAGCCTTTCACCTGACCTCTGATCTCCAGTTTAGTTTAGTTCCATCAATTTGGGGGTTTTATAAATTTTGACCTTTTATTGGATTTTTGATCTGTGGTCTTTTCCTTGACCTTTGCTCTTATATAGTTTAGATCTTCTAAATAAAGCTAAGAAGATGGGACTCTTCCTCCAAGAATCATTGAGTAAATAAAAGAAAGAAATGCCAGTTGTAGAGCAAAGAAAAGTCCAGGACAAATTCTAATACCTTACTGACAGCTGAAATAGATCAGCACTTTCAATTTTGTACTAAAGGGTAAAAACTTGAAAGCAACATTTTTTTGTAAAATTAAAATTCTGATGAATACTCCACTTAATATCATATTAGAATTATAAGAATATCGTAATTCTCAATATCAGAATTAACATCAGTAAATAAATGCCAAACCTATGGGAAGAGCATTCTAGATAGACTTTTTTATTTATAATTGGTAAATTTAAGTGCTTCAGTGTTATTTTCACTTGAGAATGACTTTATATATTTTATTTATTAGTTATCTAAAGTCCCTCAATGATTATTTTTAGAATTAATGAATTTAACACCATTAAACAAAATAAATGGTGTTTCTTTTATTGTGGCTAAATGTTGTCAAACTTAAATAAATAGAATAGCTCATGGGCCTTCAATATTACTTCAAAAGATTGTGTATTATTTTTTAATCTCTTCTTAGTGTTTTGATCTGAACTTACTGATAGACTACCTCTACTTCTGGATTTAGCTCTACCTGAATTGTCTTTCATGATGTTCTCTTAGGACTTGCTCTAGCTATGCCCTGTGATTTAAGATTTAGGATTTTTCCCATACACTAGTAGTCACAGAGCTTTTGTTTCATTCCTACTCCATCTTTGTACTCATGGGATACATGGGTGTTGGGGTGTCAATAGAAGAGGTGAGTGGGCACCACAATCTCTTTATCTCTATGAATCTCCAAAAGGTCACTTAGAGATAGAGCCAAAGAAAAAGTTCTTGCCCAAGTTATTACCTAAATTTGGAAGCTACAAGATTTGAATAATTCCAGTCATAAGCAATAAAGAAGACTGAAGCAGAAATATGGCTGGAGATAGGCTAGCTGGAATCAGGCTTGGGAACCTGGGTTGGAATCAGCTAGGAATGTTTCCTGAAAGAGAGAGAAATTATTAGTTCATTAGAATTAATGAATTTATTGAATTAATGAATTAATGAATTCGGAACCCTGTACCTATATTGATTTACATTTTTTCTCTCCTTAGCCTAGGATTTATGTAAGAACAGCATGGCCAGAGGTTGAGAATGTGGAATCAGAATGGGGACACGGACTTGAATAAGACGGACAACATTGTCATCACCAAATGACATCTCCATTATTACAGCCCATAGATAGAGCATGGCTGGGAATGATTAAGAACTTGTAGTCTGTGGTGCCCTTCACAGGCAGGATCACCTCATTTTTCACAAAGTCAGCTCTTTATAAGTGTTACTTAAATTAATTTCAAATGAAAATAGTAAGTACATTCCACAGGGAGTTCTGTGGTCAAAATGTTGTCTTTGCAAAAAGGACATATTAATTATAACAATAGTAATAGTAACCATCTATTGAGTAGCTACTATGTGCCAGAACTAGGTTACCCTATTTGCATATAAAACTAAATTTAACCCTTTTAATGACCTTGTAGGACAGGAGATATTATTATTATCTCATTTTCGTTGATGGAGAAATTAGGAAAGAATACATGACTTTTCATAAGTCACAGAACTTGTAAGTAGTGGCAAAGTTCTTGCTCTCATCTCTAACACAAGCAATGTCCCTTATCTCCTTAAATATGGTCCTAAAAAATAGTTCATTGATTTATTGAATTTATTGAGCACCCACTATATGTCAGATACCATGTTATATTTATGGTGGTAAATCAATAACTAAGGCACTATTCATTAGAACCATTGAGAATCAAGGATTCTAATGGAAGAAAACTGACAAGTAAATGGGAAATTAGAGTGCATTGTGATAAGGGTAGATATGGAAATAAATACTTGGTGTTAGGGGCAAAATCAGAGTGATTTCAAAAAGAGGCCTTGAGTACATGTATACTAAAATATATGTAAATGTATGTACCCTGTAAAATCAAATTTTACAGTGTATTTTTTATTTTTTTAGCTAGGATGTTAATTGGGCATAACAAGTGTAATTAACATATTAGTATGGCTTGAAAAATACCACCCAATTTTCACAACTAATTAGCATATTTCATTGCCTGTTGATCTACCACTTGCTCATAAAGACTGGTTTTAGTTGGGACCTGGGCAATATATGAGAACCTTAGCTACTAATCAATTAAATGCTAGAGAGTTCTCTTCTTTCTTTTCTGTGCTTCAGTTAATAAAAATCTCACCCTCAGTTTTCTATTTCTCACTATCTTCTTTTTTTAAAAAATATTTTTATTGATTTTAGAGAGAAAAAAAAGGAGAGGAAGAGAGAGAAACATCAAGACAATGATGATAGAGAGTCATTGATCAGCTGCCTCCCGCACACCCCCTGCTGGGGATCGAGCCCGAAACCTTGGCATGTGCCCTGACCAGGAATCGAACCGTGATCTCCTGGATCTTGGGTTAGTGCTCAGCCACTGAACCACGCTGGCCGGGCTCTCACTACCATTTTTTTTTATACAGTCTTATTCATATTCCTATTGGTGTTTCCCAAAACCTGTATCTCCAGCACTTTACTTCTTTAGAAATCCATGGGCGTATTTCTAATTGTTGATTGACTTGATATTACATCATACATTTTACTTACCAATGGAATCCACCTACCTTCTCCATACGTTCCTTCTTCTATAGTCATAAAAATAGTTGATGACATCATCATCAGCCAAATCTCTGTTGAGGAACCACTCTCTTACACTACACTGCCATTATCATATTTCACTTTAAGATGCTAGTGATTTCATATTTTTATTTTATATTACACAAAAATATACAATTCAGCAATAAGGCAATGCTTTCTTCTTAGTCAGGATATTATTTTATATTTAAAAAGGCATTGATTTTATCATCAGTTACTTTTGCACATACATTAAAAGCAAAATGTGAGGAAAATAATTTAAAATACTTCCACTTAACTATCAGAGTCACACATTCCTGAGCTACTTTTAGAACTGAAAATTGTTAATGCCTGTGTTTTAACACTCAGTTTAGTCCTAGAGTGTCTGTGATGTAGTTTTAGTATCCATGAAAGAACTAAAAGTCACTGGTGCTCAGCTCTTAAGCCAGCTTTTTGGTTTTGTTTTAAGTAATAAACTTTACTTTTTAGAGAAGCCTTATATTCACAGGCTTCTTATAAGTACAGAGTTCCCTGTCCCTCCACATACAGTCTCCTCCACTATAATATCCCTCAGCACAGTGTTACCTTTATTACCATCAGTGACTGTCCATTGATACATATTGCCTTCCAAAGTTCGTCGTTTATGGTTCACTTCTGGTGGTGTACATTCTGTGGAGTTTGGTGAATACAGTCACGTGCATCCATCATTATATCACACAGCATTTTCTCTGCCCTACAAGTCTGCTGTGCTCTGCCTGCTCATCCCTCCCTCTCCCCTAACCTCTGGCATTCACTGGTCTTTTTATTGTCTCCACAACCCGGGCATGTGCCCTGACCAGGAATTGAACTGAGATCTCCTGGAAGTAGTCTTTCGATGTCAGTTGTATCCAGTTGGCTGATGTGCTGTTGAGTTCTTACACCAGCTTTTCAGATGCCAACTGAAGTTTAGGGATGCTGCTAAACACATCTGATCACCAGCCTCCCAAGCAACCATTTGATTCCTAGGGATTAAATACATGAGTACTCTCTTGTGGTCTCTGAGATTTCATTCCAAGCCTCTGACACCTATTCATGACCAAGTTTCCGTGTTGGTGATTTTTATAGTTGAGCATGATCAGGCAATGACAGCTGTCAAACAACATTGTCCAGACTTGGAAATGTCAAAAAAGATGACAGGGTATCCTGTCTGGTGCATTGCTGGGCATTGTCTAATAGAGTCTCCTTTCTATAGATTATTCAGTTTTGTGGAGGTATGCACATGTTCATCTTTCTGTTACTTAGGCTATTATACAACTCTACTGAGGTAGAAATTAAATAGTTAAAAAGAATATAAAGCAAGTGATTCTTATTTATAGAAATAAAAATGTATTTTGTTTGAAAGAATTAAATTTTTTCTTGAAAAATGGGCCCACTCATTATATGTTATTGCTTCATAAGATATGAACCAATTTTGTATTTGTTAGCAAATTAATTTCAGCCTTCCAGATTGCTTACATATATATGTTTCTTCTTCAAACGCTCCTTTGAACTGGCTTTAGCATCTTAATGGTTCCTTAAGTAATTAATTTAATAAATGTTAGACATCAGTTCATTTTGAACCTTTGTGTTAGTCATGACATTACCCATTTGAAAATTATGCTTTTATATAATTAAATCATGATAGTCACCTGGGTCTTAGTGATTGTAAGACACTGTGGATGCATTGTAAGATTTCAGAAATTTTAAAAATGTAAAATTGTGCATCTTAAAATTGGTGAAATATGGTAATCACTATCATGTTAATTCTCTCTCCAAATATCTCTTGAATATATCTTTCCCCTTTAATTCCCACTATCCTTGTCTAAGTTTCTTTGCTTCTTTTGTGCATATTATTTATAACTTTCTAACTTATCTCCTTTCCTTTAGTTTCCATTCTCTTCAGCCCAACCTTTGCAATGCTGGTTAATAATTCTACACCCAACTGTTTGTTACACTGCAGTTTTTGACCCTGAAATGATTGTACTTCTTGATGTTGAAATTTTGATCTTCACAATTTAAATCCTGCATACCCTACTTCCAACTTCATAATTTCCTTAGCTAGTCTCAGATTTTCTAACTTTCTTAGAGATCAGCCACTTACAGTATTACTTTCTGATTAGAGATTGTTCAAGACTGTACAAGCTTCTCATTGTTTCATAATAGCACATTCCATACCATTTTATAGACCTATTTGACTTGTATTTATAAAAGTAACACTTTCTCATAGAAACTTATGAATGGCTGACTGTCTTGAACATTTCTAATGTGTGTTACCCTTTGGACAAAGAGTTTAACAAATTCCAGATCATTTACCGAGTACATGTTGAACCTTAATTAAATTTCACATTCATATTCAAAGATAGTGATAATATACATATATTCTGAAAGTGATTCCAAAATCAATTAAAGTAATAACTGGCTCTGCTTTTTCTCATTCTGTTTTGTACATCTGTGATACAAATTAGGAGCACTAAGAGGATTTTTAATGAATCACAATGAAAATAAATTGAATTCATCCTTAGCATTTTAATTCAAACTATTCCTAAGCTTAAGCTTGCATATATGTAGAGAGGTATAGATACAGACATAGATATAAGGTTGTGTGTGTTTAAAGTTTAGTGTGCACACAAAACATTTTTTGGCACTTATTTTGTAGTGATGGCAAAGAATGTTTTTCTTCACATCAAAAGGAATCTAATTAAGGAAGAAATAGATTTGCTAATGAAATATATACTTTTTTATGTAAAAACTATTTTTATTGTTTTATAGGAGAGAAACAAATTACAGAGAAACTTTATTATTTGTATCCTGTAAAACATACATATTTTACATCAGGATTTCACCTTACAAATTTAGCTTTTTTATGAGCAATCTATATGGACAAAGTACCAGTTTCCATACCTTTACTCACCCAAACTCTCGTTCTAGTTAAGCCACTCCATGTCAGGAGGTTAGCCAGGGGACTAGCTGCCGCTGCTCGCTGCTCCCCTGGTTGCTGGCCTGGTGGGGTCCGTTGGCATTTAGGAGATAAGTGCCTGTAGGGGAAGGAGAGGGGGAAGGGAATGGCACTGGCGTGCTCCCTGGAGGGAGACCGGGCTGGAATCTTTGTTTTCAGGGGTTTTAAAGACTGGGCGATTAGGGAGGTCTTAGGGGAGGGTCAATAGAATATTCATCAGCTTTTACTGCTGTACCAAAATGAGATTTATTCTCTTTATTTGTCTGTCCTTGGCTGTGGTTGGCAACTGACACTAATTTGATTTCTGTTCTCTGTCTCCAGTGAAATAATACATTTCTGGGCATGAAAGGGACATGGTATTGGGAAAATTGTGAAATCTTTAAACTAGGTATAAAGATTACAGGCTATTTTTTTCAATGGAATACTCAGTGTTGACAAGTAGGCCCTTGGAGCTATCTCATTCTATAGGGTTCTTTTTCTGTCATTATTTTTACCTTGTCTATTTTGCAATTTTTAGAGGTAGATGTTAACTTGCATAGGGCTTATGTTTATACAAATTATTCCTGTTCTAAAGTTACTAGTGGCTCAGTCAGTGTGGCTCAGTGGTTGAGCATTGACCCATGAACCAGGAGATCACAGTTCGATTCCTGGTCGGGTCACATGCCCGGGTTGTAGGTTCAATCACTAGTAGGGGATGTGCAGGAGGCAGCGGATCAATGACTCTCTCTCATCATTGATGTTTCTATTGCTCTCTCTCCTTCTCCCTTCCTCTCTCGGAAATCAGTAAAACATATTTAAAATATATATATACTAGTGAATTTTTACCTGGTAGCAATGCAGAATCCATTCTCCCTGCCTTAAGAGATGATTTCAAACATCCAAACACTACAATATATTGCCCTTTGGATATTAAGCAGTTGTGCATCTATTTATAAATTAATTTCAGTTTTCCTGGTTGTGTGTGTGTCTGTGTGTCTTTGGATTCGTTTTGCACTTGCTTTAATATCTTGCTGATTCCTTCACTTATTAATGAGTTAAATTTTTGACATATGTTTGTTTTATATTTTTGTGAATCATACATTCGCCTTTTTAACACAACTCTTTAATAATAGTAAATTAACAAAAATTATCTCTGAAACATTATGACAGTCCATCCTACTAAATCCTAAATAGAAATTTATTTTCTATTTGCCAATTTTCTAGTTTATAAAAATCTAAAAAAGCTGAACTTGTACTTTCACTAGATAATAAACAATAAGAGATAATCGGCTATTGTAATAAGATTGGCCTTCCTCCCTTCCTTCCTTCCTTCCTTCCTTCCTTCCTTCCTTCCTTCCTTCCTTCCTTCCTTCCTTCCTTCCTCCCTCCCTCCCTCCCTCCCTCCCTCCCTCCCTCCCTCCCTTTCTTTCATTTATCTTTCTGTTTTTTGAATTATGTTAAGTTTATTTGAAAGAGACATGTGTATTATCTGGCCATCACAAGACCATTAGCGCTTTCTTTGTTTACTTTTATTCTTTATAGTTTTCTTTATATATCAATTAAGTCATTTGAGTGAGGCACTTTCTTTAATTCATTATTTCTATCCTGTTGTTAGTGTACTATTATCCTGAAATCTGCTCTTTTGAGGGTATTTTAATATACTTTTATTATATTTTGATTAGAATACATTTGGCCTAATTAGAAATGTGAAATCAGAATGGGTGATGGAAATGCTCAACCTTCACTTCAAACGATCTTACAGTCATTTCAAGAAAAGGTCAAAGACATAAAACATAACTCGTTAGCCTGGGGCTCTGAGTGATCTCTTGGCCATCCTGGAAATTGGCAGCTCTTCTGTCTTTTGTTCTGAATGAGTTTGAGTACTAAACTAATTGTTAAATATACCAAGAGGACTGACAATAAAATAACAGGCTCTTCTGACATGTATAGGATAGAAAAGGCTATTAATTTCACAGAAGATCCCTTTTTGGTTAATATTTACAAGCAATTTTTATTTCATGCTCAATAATTTATATCAGCATTAACCTAATGGAATATAAATATTTTTTCTCTAATGAAAGAATTCATTTCTAGGCATGAAAGGGACATAGTGTTGTGTACAGATGGTCTAAATCTTTTTTGTTTTCTGTTATACAGAAATGGCTTTATTGATATCCCAAGCAATTATATAAAAAGATCCTTTTGGGGAGAGCATAAAAACACTCCACATGTTTTGTTTATGGGGAGTTATATGCCTGTTATTTGGGGCATATAATTAGCTCTATTAATAAGCAACATATCTATATATTATTATTTGATGAACCAATATTTCTTGAAAAAAGTAATGGTTTTGCCCTGGCCAGTTTGGCTCAGTGGTTGGAGCATCAGCCCAAGGATCAAAGGATCTTGGGTTTATTTCCCAGTCAAGGGCATGTTCCTTGGTTGCAGGTTCGATCCTCGACCTAGTCTGGGCTCGAGTGGGAAGCAACCAATCTATGTGCCTCTCTCACATCGATGTCTCTCTCTCTCTCTCTCTCTCTCTCTCTCCTCCCTCCCTTCCACTTTCTCTAAAAATAAAGTCAATGGGAAAATTATCCTCTGGTGAGAATTACAACACACACAAAATGTAATGTTTTGTTAAATGTTTTATATATATGGATAGATAGATAGATAGATAGATAGATAGATAGATAGATAGATAGATAGACAGATGATAGATAGATAGATGATGATAGATAGATGATAGATGATAGATAGATAGATAGATAGATAGATAGATAGATAGATAGATAGATAGATAGATAATTATTATTCTCAGTGCTTAAATGTTGGAGCCTTGTCATCTTGGTTTCATGGGCAAATATCTCTGATTTGATTCAACATTCTGTTCTCAGAATTTATTGAGTACTTTCCTTAATTCAGTTGAAAATACCTGTGTCAGGCACTCCATAAAAGAAAAAGACACATTAACTCTCCTCTGGAATGCAAATATTTCGAGTCGATTATTCCGATACAGATTAAATGATTGAAAATGGAAGTCAGTATGTTATATAACTTAACTTTGGATGATTATAAGGGGTATAATCATCATAAAATGTATAATCAAAAAGACATTATATGTATAAAATGTATAATCAAGGAGGTAAAAGAAAATCGACGTTTTTAGTAACATATGCCAGGTAATAAAAATGAAGTATTTCAATAATTTTAAGAAGTATTTCAATAAATAATTTCAGAATCATCTCTTCAGAACATCCCCAGCCATTAAAAAATATATCCTTCTTAGTGCTATCTCCCTATCTTGGGGTATTTCACATCTTACTGTTATCTCTCTGTGTATGTGAGTGATTTAAGGTCAAAATATCAGTTAAGTTATTCTCTGTCATTTGCCTGCATCGTGATTTTAACAGGCTGCATCACTCTGAATCTTGGTTTTCACACTGTGTTGTTGCGAAGACTAAATGAGTAAACACGTCAAAACGTTTTCGGACATCTAACTAAGGTGAAATCATGTTGGTCTTGCCTTTCTCAGTGAAAGCACCTTCCCACAAACTCCTCCCTGCCTCTTCCCTTCTCCCTTTATCATCACCACCACTGAAACCATCCTGAGGTCTACCCCGGCCTCCTCTGCCCATTTATGCCAATTAGTTACTCAACGGTTGTGTCTAGTGGCCATCCCTGCAGTGAACCAAATGCTGCTTTAGACTCTGCACCCATAACAGTTATTCCTCCAGTTAATCTTCCATATTGATATAATATTGTTGTAAAACTCAGAATCAGTTTTGTTGCATATGAATTTAACACCTCCTATGTCTTCATAGTGTCCACAAGTTCAGACCTGACTTCCTTGACCTGGCACAGGAAGACTTTCGAATCTGCCCTTGTCTTCCTGAAGGACCTTGTCTACAGCTCCTTGTCAGATCTCCAGGTTTCCTTCCCAGACCTCCAAGCACTCTGCCCTTTAGCCTCACAGGTCACCTCACGTACCTCACCTTCTGGAGATACTGCTTTTTCTGCTGAGCATGTTTGTTATTTTTTGGTGTTTCTTATATTGAAAATATCTGAGATTTCATTCTTGTACTGGAAAATATCTATTTGGTCTTCAGATTTTACTGGTTCTTTTTAGTGTTCTCTGACTTCTGCTTTTTACTGGATGTGATTATTTATTTTAGATATGTGTTCCCAGATCACTTTAGGCCAAACTCTCCTGGTATATTGCCTGCCCTTGTAAAAGTTAACAGCATGGAGCAGCGGCTCTGAACCCACGCTCCATGCTGACAGCCAGCTTCCAGAGAGAAATAGGAGCTGAAGGCACACAATTTACCTGAAAAAAAATCACCAAGCCCGGTTGGGCGTGGCTCAGCGGTTGAGCATTGACCTAGGATCCAGGAGATTCAGGTTTAGTTCCCGGTCAGGCACATGCCTGGGTTTCAGGCTCGATCCCCGGTGGGGGGCGTGCAGGAGGCAGCTGATCAGTGACTCTCTCATCATTGATGTGTCTCTCTCTCTCTCTCCCTCCCCCTTCCTCTCTTTGAAATCAACATATTTTTAAAAAAATCACCAATAATTAAGGTATTTCTACTCTCCAGGGAATGTGTAAGGGATGTGTGTGTAGTGGATGTTTACTTGGAAATTGGAATGGTGGGCGCATAAATGTTTGCCCCTTTCCCTAAAACTTGTTCGGTTGTTCGATATCTATAGAAAAAATGGTGATGTTTACTAGGCACTCAGAAATGTTTTCCTGGACCTCAGAAGAGGCAGGGTTTGCAACAATCTATTGGGGATTGATTTATAAGTCTACTGTCATTTGGTAGTCAAGTAGTGACCTTACTTGAAAAGATCTAGAGATAACATTTATAGGTCAAATACAAATAGTCAATAATAAAAAAATAACAAATAAAGGGACTTCAAAGTAAAAGGAGCTGGTGAAAGGAAGAGGAGAAGAGCATTGAAGAGCCCCAGGAGGCTGCAGCGCCTTAGAAGCTGAGGGACATTGCAGAGGGACACCTGCGGTGGGACGAAAGGCCTCCTAAGTGACAGGATTTGGAGGACCCGGGAGGCCTGGGCTTGATAACAGTAGGGATCCCTGGAGGAAGTGGCATCGTCAGAGAAGGAAGGGAAGACGCGTGGGTCAGACAGAAGGAGCCCGCAGAGGTGTGGCGGTGGGGCAGAGCCCAGATACGCAGCAGGGATTTGGGGAAGGAGTAGAAGGACCAGAAGGATTAAGACCAGTGAGGAGATGAGAGAGTTGAGGGAACTTGGGAAGCTCATGTGGTAGCTGCATTTATTATTGATGTGGCAGGAAATGGGTCATCTGCTAAGTGTAGTGGCTTCAGGATGAGAGGGGAACTGGGGGAAGTCCTGCGACGGCTGCATGGAAAAGGGAAGGGACAGTGGGTTGGACCTAAGTTTGGGGGTGATGATTGTTGGGGAGACATCAGGGCTTAAATGCTTTTCTATCTCATTTAAAAGATGATCTAATTTATAGAAGTGCCATTCTCACTGATGACTGCGTGTGTACTGTGGTGTGTTTTCCCTTTCTCCCTTTTAACCTAATCTTTATCTCTCAATAAAGAACAAAACAACAAAGCCTTTATTTCTGAATTGCCACAGCCTTTGCCCCTGAAAATCTCTAGGCTCTGCAGAACTATGTAAGGCTTTAGTCAAACATCTGCTTTTTATTTACCCTTGTTTATCTAACTCCCTCTTTATTATTTTATAAACAGTAGCACAGATAACGAAGTTACGGATGGTTATTTTTGTTGGAGGAGAGTATTAAACAGTGCTCAGCAACAATAAAAAATTTTCACTCTCAGGAAAAGCTTCAAAGTCTCCTCTTTTAAGAAAAGGCTGGCTAATTTTCATGTACTTGTGCAGAAAACACGCTTTCTTCCATTTTTAAATATAAGTGGTGGCAGTGGAAGGTCTCTGTGGGCTCCCTAAGCATTTGGCAGCGCAGATTTGGCGGGAGCACAGTGAGGAGAACACTTCTGTGCTGAAATCAAGAAGGACTCAGACTATGATGGGACTGTGCTTATATCTCCCTGGTGATGTTTGGAGGAGATTTGACTTTGGGCGAAAAACACACAATGCAATGTACAGGTGATAGTATAGAATTGAACCCTATATAGTTTTATTAATTAATGTCAGCTCAACAAATTTAATAAAAATAATTATAAAAAATAAAATAATAAAAACCGACAGGGATAGACTGGAGTCTCAAGATGAAAAGTAATTACACTACTCTTAGGATATTCAACATGTACACTTGGTGTCCTTAAAAAAAATCAACTGAGTACATTTCGAAGATCTTATTGGCTTAACTCCATGATTCGTGAATCGAGCACCCAATCTAGCCGATAGAAAGGAGCTCTGAGTTGCTGTGTGAAATGAAAAACACATACAGGCATAAGGGAGTGGGAACAAGGATTTATCCTGGACAAAATCAGATTGGATGTGGCAAGGTCACCTTCCTTTGGGGGGTGTCAGGGGTCTGTCAGGCAGATGACCTACCTAGTGCTGATCAGGTGATTCCTGGTGGACTGGTTTAAGTTCCATTTCTGGGCGAGCCAGAACTGTGGGTAAGTCTCAGCTTGGTGATGTGGGGTTTAGCATAAATGAGTCCATTTAGGGCCCGTTGCGAGGAAGGCTGTTTTGTAATATTCCCTGTTCCTTTCAAGGGCTGGAATCAAAGGCTGGAATAAATTATCTAATGGATGAGACCAGGAGAGGAATTAGAATGTGTGGCTCAGCTCTCTGCTCCCACTTTTCCCCAGGAGCTCATCCACACCATACATTTTTACAGGTGAGGCCACCGCGTAATCCGGCAACTATTCTCTGACAGGGGCTAGGTGAGCACATCAGTCTAATCAGGATGAAAAGAACCATTGTTGCTGCACATGTAATATATACCCCCAAATTTGGCATTTTTCAGTAATAAAGGTGAAATTTTGCTGCTGTCTTTGATACATTTGTGTCTCTGAGTGAACACACAACTTAATGGGGGAGATTTCTTTTCAATTGAGGATTGAAGAGATCAATTACCATCCTTCACCAGAGAACATCCCAAAAGTAAAGTAGACAGAACTACAATGACCCCTGCACTGCCATTTCACATATTTGCTCATATCACTACTATATAATTTATCTCATTGTTAAAATGGTTTATTAATTTATTTATGATTTACCTCTATGCCTAGTTCCTAGTTCAGTGAGTAGCATATCATTGATACTTCCTAATTATTTGTGGAATGAATAAATTAATGAAACTCAAAATATCCTCAAGGAATTTCAAGTCTTTTCCCTTTCCCATACCTTTAATTGAAAAATAACAAAATATGAAGCCAGACATTTGACAAAAAACTATAGCCCTAAGCATTTGGGAGTCCATCTAAAACATTTACTGTATTATGGTAGACAGAATATCCCATATTTTAAGACTCATTTATCATTTTACAAGTAGTAGGTATGAATCTTAATTTTAAAAAGCTCATTTTAATTAGATACAGCGATTATGGAGTAGCAGAGGTAGAAAATCATGCTATTAATCCCAAAGGGGGAAAAATGATGTGGAAATGAGAGGCAGTATAATGTAGACCATAGTAAAACTATTACCATTATTATTAGTATTAGTATTATTGCAAATAAATGCTGTCACCAAATGTAATGAGATATTTGACAGTTTAGGAGTTTTGACTTTATCTAAAGATTAATCGTGGAAATTATGGATTAAGTGAAATCAGAAATAAAACTACAAAAACCTGTAATGATTTAAAAGACAAATTGACACAAAGCATGGTGTCTCTAAGTTTGAAACCATGTAGCTTCAAAGCTTCATGGAACTAGCTGGCTTTCTAATGAGAGCTGCATACTAGTGTGTACACAGGGGTTTGAGTGATTGGAACCTGCATTTTTACAAAGGAACCTGGTTCCACATACTTAGGATGAGAAAACTCAATTGAAAATGATTAGAGTAATGAAACTGAACAGGATTTTTTACATTATTTCAATATGATGTCATAAGTTTATATAAGTCACCTTGAGGCTAATGTGTATGTTAGTTTCTCAATTAATTCGAATTACATTTCAGAGTACACAATATACTAAAACACACCTTTTCCTAAAATCAGTATAGGAAATCAGAGGGTTATCATTAATATGACCAAGAATAATTGAAGCCAGTTAGTCTTTTTATAAATATATTTTTCAGTGCAAGAATGTACTATTTAATGTATTCACCCACAATTCACATGACTAGTATTTGCTCTTGATGAGTTGGTGTCATATATTAATAAGCCTAATGTTGAAAAAACAAATTGAAAAACAAATTTATATGCCAGTCCCATGACAATAGAGGCTTTGCTGAAGTTGGGCATTGTTTGGGTGGACTTGACTTAATCAACATCATGACAAGGTGATTGACTCTGCGTGTGCAATTTAGAACATTTTCATATAATGCATACAATATTTTTATATGATAATAAAACACAAAGTGGTTCAACTGTACTTCTGGGTTCTCCCAAATAGATTTTTTTCCATCTTGGGAAAAAAGAGCGTGAATATAATCAAGCATCCTTATACAGAAGAATGTCAAATAATATTCTCGTAGACAGTTGACATAGTGCTTATTTTCCCCCAAACACTTCAAGCAGCTATTACAACTTTACAACTCATATTGTCATATTCCAGTGAAAGACTGGACATTTCAAAACCAATGTGAAAGATGAATAATTGAGTGAATTACTTTGTAAAACATAAAATTCTCATACAAACAAATGAGCAAAAGTGACAGGCATTAAGAGCTGTTGGCAGAGGGTCTATATTTACTTCCTTCACCCATGGCAAATCCATGCATTTTTTTTTTTTTTTTTTTTACATTACATGCTTATTTCAGACAAGGTAGGAGCATATTAATAAAATAACTCTTGCTAGCTGCTTTGGGCAACTGGATTTGAGGACAGTTTTAAGGCTTTGAAAAGTGCTATCACCCGGTCCTAACAAGTATACATTAGATCATTTATTTTTGGCAAGACAGACATTTCCATAGTCCACTTTGTTTCCTATAATGAAAGCTTTCAATATCCCTTTCTGTTTCTTAGAAATTTAATTTTTTTCTGGAATTAGTTCGAGATTTTTTAAAAAATATGTCAAAATTTCAAACTATTAATTATTTTTCAAAGTTATAATTGTATAAAACATAGTAGAAATCTGGCACCAGTGTAT
Source organism: Miniopterus natalensis (assembly GCF_054644295.1). NCBI lineage: Eukaryota > Metazoa > Chordata > Mammalia > Chiroptera > Miniopteridae > Miniopterus > Miniopterus natalensis. The sequence goes on along the minus strand of NC_142096.1, from coordinate 30,887,078 downwards.
CCTTAAATAAATGTAGCTTCACAGAAGTCAAATTTCTTTCTTTACAGAATTGTCTGTGGGGTTCATGTTAAGTCATAGGAAAATAATTTATATTAATATGTAATCCTAGTGAAAAGCACAACAAATTTTCTGCACCAACATAAGTTAAATAACAAATATACCTCACTTGCTTGGAAGTGTTTTCCTTCTAGAAATCTGCCTTTTCCAAGTACAGAAGTTTGTAAAAATGCATCATATAATTTGTTAAGGTCTAGTGCCTCTGGTGTTTTCTACCACTGTTAGAGGTCTAAATCTTCTAGAACCCGGGAGCGTCTTCCTCTAGGTCCTGGGAACTATCCTTGTGAAATGTAATCATCAGGAAAGATAAGGCCCCTGTCTCCAGTCCTAGCCTCTTTGGGGGGATAGGAGCCTGACTTCCATGGGGACAACTAGCAGACGTTGACAGACTTACCTGCATGCTACATTCATCAGCCCTTTCCCATGATCTCTTCCTGTGTTTAAATATCCTCCTACCTTTTGTTTTAGGGAAGAGAAATATGAACTACTCAGACTTGAAGAAACATTACCCCCCTGGTGCCCAAGACAGTCTAAAGCCTGAATTCAAGGTGAGAATAAAGCTTGCTATTTTACATGTCTTGGGAAATAATGGGCGTGATGTATTTATGAATGATGCTATATTTTAACTTTGTGGCCTATGGGAGGAGTTAAGTTTAATTGTGATGATATGGGAATGGAAAAAACAAAAGTATTCTTGCGTTGTTTTACTTAAGCTAGTATTATTTCTTCTTGTTCTTTTACTCAAACTGACTCAATGGATCCCAAAGTTTATATGGGCAATTAGTGTAGTATGAATTTGGAATATTAAAAAACCTATAGAAAGTAAAAACCTGTCATATATCCTTATATTTCTGATCCATCATTTCAACTTTAAAAATCAATTTGTAGAAATTTAGATTATAGATATATTTTCCTGTGAGCATAAAGATACATGTACCAATGGCCATGGAAGAATTTTTTGTGTTGCAAATGTGAGAGATTTGTTACAGGAGCATTTACTTAAAATATGGTAAGTTCATATAATAGAATACTAAGCAGACATCCAAAATAATGGTGCATATTGTATAGATTGCATGGTTGTATGTCCTGATACATTATTAACTGAAAAAGACAAAATGTGGGCAAGTGTGTGTATGTCTGTATGTGCGTGTGTGTGTGGTGTGCACACATGCAAGTGGGTGTCTGGGACATGCACAAGGAAATGCTCCCAGTACACTCCCAGGAAGTGGCCCTCAGAGTCAAAGTACAATTTCTTCGTGCACTGTTTGATTTTTAAAATGAGCTTATCTATGTTGATCACACTCATCAAATGAAATGGTTTATAAAAAGTAAATGCTCTTGTCCATAAAGTATTAAATGCAGAGATGATAATTTCATGAGGAAGATATACTTCACAATTATGGCATCTAGTGAGATAGGGTGGAATATATTTCCCACTACAATTTTGATCAATAAACAGCATCCTCTTTGCTTGATAGAGGCTTAAAAAGGACAGGGATCCTTTGGTGTGCATGGCAAATGCATCCCTAGCAGGAAGAACATCTTGCATAATTGAAGCTGGGGCCCTGGACTGACGTCTGTATCACAGGACACTAGTTCCTATCTGGGCCTTCAATACGTGCTTAGTGATACAACTGACAACTGGGTCTTGAATCTCAGAATTGAATAGCTAATATAGATAGTCTATTGCCCGACTCTGCAGAGTATTGTGCTATTTACATAGAGATACCAGAAATTAATCATTTAGATAAAACTAGTTAAATATTCACACCTCTGATCACTGAATTTAAACATTCAATAGGGTTTAAGGCAATTAACTGCACATTTAGGGACAATGGGAAGTGTCGCGTCTCGGGAAGGGCAGTGTGAGCTTGTTAAAGAATCCATGACATATGAAGAGAGTTAACCTAAGTCGTATGCACTGAGCGTGAAATAGGAAATGCAGCGCTCAGAGCCACCCGTTAAGATCCTCTTATCTCCCTGCAGAAGGAACTGAACTTTACGTGTTGCCGGTGCTAGTGAGGTAGCCTTCTATGTTTATCACAAATGGGGGCTGGGAGGCCAGTTAAAAGGATTTTATACTCCTTTGGCTTCAGCACAAAACCAGCTGCAGAAATAGCCAGCCCTCCCCTCCCCAAACAAAATCTATTAAGCACCCACATCCACATGGATCCTATCAGAGGCAGGCTAATGGAAATCAACTCCAAATCCAGCCAGCGCAGAGGTAAATGAACACTTTTTATCCCATATCCCTATTTTTCATAGGATGTCCCAATTTTTCAGGGTTATAGGATATTGTTTGTCCTTATATTTCATTTCAGCAACGGCAGCAGCATTCAGGCTGAGGAATTAGACAGATGTTAAGCCACATGCAAAAACTCATTATTTATAGTTATTGGAATTTCAAAGTCATGAGACAGTTCACAATTCCGAGATCCTTTTCAGGTTGGTTCCCTTGAAATTAAATTCAGTAAAAGACACGGGATGATCAAAATTGTCATCTCCTTTGCCCTTACCCTTCACAAAGTCTTAACAGAAACATTTTATTCCTGATGCCATTCTCTTCTCTTTGACAATAAGTTTGGCTCAAACTAATATTTATCTATCCTTAAAGTTTATAATTCTCCTTTTCCAATGCATCTTGACTGGGAGCACACCCTTCAGAGTGATAGAATCAAAGTTTAAATGTCTACTGCCCCTCTGAAATATGCTACAAATGGGTTGGCACTGAAAATAACATGAGTCCAAGTAGATGTCTGCAAATGAAGATCTGTTTATACAGAGCTCTCTGGACAGCTGATGACATCATATGAACCATTGCCCCTGAATCAAGGACTCCAGCTATGATTCCAGATGCAACTCTGACTTACTCAGGAAATTCTGGAGTATAGGGCACAAACCACCCTTGCATATTTTAAAAGCAAAGACAAAAATGGCACAGAAGAAAGCCTTCTTTTGATGTACTTGACGATCCCTGGGAAATATAAACCAGCTCTAAGACTTCTCAGGTAGAAGTGAGCAACCCTGAATATCCCAAAGCAGTGGTTTGCACATTAAATGGCTGTATTCAGAATGCATTTTTGAAAACTAAGGCTGTAATGGCATTAAGCAAAGAAGAGAAAGTAGATAATTCACAGTCATTGTAATAAGGATGCCCTATTAGATGGGAAAATTAAATCAAGTTAAATGAGTCCTGTTTCTTTAATGCACACAGATGTTCACAGATTAAAATTAATCAAAACTCAAGGGAAATCAGAGTTTGATGATCTTGGCACATTAAGATGGGTTGTTGGTTTTCAAAAAAGTCTTATTTTTTTAAAATGAAAGCCAGAAATATGACTAGAGATCCTAACAATTTCAGTAATCAACAAGGATTTTGATAAACTACAGAAAGCACTCTGAATTATATTATTTACATCTAGGACTGTGTATAATCCTGATAAAATAGTCATTGAACCCCATGAGGTAACTGGATAGAACTGAGATTAAGAACGGGAAAGATAGCACCAAAATGCCAGTAATCTCCGTAAAGGAGAAATTACTGCGATTCCATCTTCGATCTTTACTCCTGGCTTTCAGCAGCTTCACTTGCGGTTCTTCCTAAAATTAACCTAATTGCTAAAATCAGTGTTTCACATAGAGGGAGGCTTGGTGAAAACTTTGAACGTATCTACAGACATCCATGAATGTGGCTCTTGAAATAGCACTGGCCCCGACCTAACCCTATATCTACATGTCACTATTGGAACAAATAACAGTGTGGGTGCTAGGAATGTTATTTACAGACGAAAAAGAGAGTCAAAGGGGGAAGGTCTTTTGATCTCACTCTTTCCTTCTGTTAGGACCCAAGTTTGAGGACAGCTGCTTATGTACTGTGACTACGAGGCAAGACAGGGGAAGATAAAATGCCATTTATGGAGATCTCCAGTGCTAGGCCTCTAACTGCATCATTTCCCACCACTCTTCTTTATCTCCAGAGAAGCGCTGCTTCTTTTCTGTCTCTTCCTGTTCTAAATGTTACCTCAATGCACGTCGTAATGACCCTTCCCCAGCTCTCGCCAAATTCATTGCACCATTGTCTTCTTAGCCTTCCAACCGGGCAGGTCTCAGTTTAAAGGACCCTCCTCAGTGACACTTTATCTGATCATCACAGCCAACGGAGTTTTGCCCCACAGCTTTTCTCTGTAACAGGAACTTATAACAAAACATTTTATGGCACTTTTTATAATTTTTGTTATATATTTCTGGTTCCTTTAGTCACGTCGCCCTGCATTGTAATCCTGATGAGGGCAGGGGTGTAATATGTTTTAATTACCTCTGAAGCCTGGTTCCAAGCCAGGGCATCTCTAGCACATGGTAGGTGCTTGATGACTGCTTGTGGATGCATAGAGCTATTGGTTGGTACTTCAAAGTAGCACATGGGCAACACCCATTTAAATATTTTAGCCCCTTGGAAAGTCAGACATCAGGGTAATGAGGAGAGAGCCTGATGCTTAAATGAAGAAATGTAGTTCTTATTCTGTAGTGTTACCTTCCTGCAAATTACCGCTGTTGTTGAATCGGTGAGGTCCCACGACGTTGGTGTTATGTATTTTGATTGTTTCGAGCATTTTAATATGTATACATTACTTCCACTACCAAGGAGTCACTATGCTTATTTCACTTTTCATTTGATTTTTTGCTAAACCAATGAGGACATTTTTTTTTTCAGTAATGTGGTTATGAAATTCCTTTTATTAATTTATATCTTTCTTATGAAACAGTATGACATCTTTTCATTACCTCTTAAAAATAAAGTTGCTACATTATAATAATGAGAAAAGAAATCTAACATCAGAATTTTTAATATGTGATATATGGGAAAATTATTCAAGAAATGCCAGGAAAAAGAACAACTTATAATGAAAGGGCAGAAATAATGACATTTACCAGTTAGATTTCATTATTAGGTATATTTGTTAGAAATTACAGATAGCTGCAGGTAAAGGACACCCTTATATAGAAGCCTAATGAAATTGGGATTTAATTTTCCCCACATAACAAAAAATTATTTGCCTGTTGCTATGGGTTCAGGGGCTCTTGACTGTTAGGGATGAGCTCTGGGATTCCCTCAGCCTTTTTATTGGGGGGATTTTGTGGTCACAAGATGAATGTTGAAGGTCTGGACTTCACTTCCTCAGTCCAGTCAGGAATAAGGGTAAGTGAATCACATTTGTTGCAAAATTCTCAAGTGGCTTCCACTTCTATCATATTGGCCAGAACTATGCCTAGCTACAGGGCAGGTTAAGAATATCTATGTTTATGCTAAGTGAAATAAGCAAGCCAGAGAAAGACAGATACCATATGATTTCACTTATATGTGGAATCTAATGAACAAAATAAACCAACAAACAAAATAAAAACATATTCATAGATGCAGAAAAGAGACTGACATCTGTCAGAGGGAAGGGGGTTATGGGGCTGGGTGAAAAAGGTGAAGGGATTAAGCAAAAAAACAGAGAAAAGACACCTTATAGACACAGACCTCAATATGGTGATTATAAGAGGGAAGGGAGGTGGGGGGAGGTAGAACAGGGTAAAGGGGGGTAAATGGTGATGGAAGGAAACTTGACTTGGGGTGGTGAACACACAATACAGTATGCACATGGTGTGTTATAGAATTGTACACCTGAAACCTATATAATTGTATTAACCAATGTCACCCCAATAAATTATATACATATTTGCCAGATGCCTGGGAAATCAGGGTTATGTGAATTATGAAGAAGGAAGAAGGGCTGCTTGGTGAACAGGTAAACATTTTACCAGAGCAGCCAGTTCTGTCTAGGAGAGAAATACATATTCAGGATGACTCTTTGTGCCCCATGGCCACACTCCTAATACCATCCTGAAACTTTGTGATATGAGAGAGCATACATTTTGCAATGTACACTACAGATCTCCTTCCTCCCCGGGACCATTGTGCATTGGAGAGGGTGGAAAGGTCTCCACTTCTGTTAATTGCCAAAGAGTGTCCTCTTCATGACAGGAAGGTTGATAATACTTTCTTATGGAAGAAACACCAGGTCAGAATTTGCCACTGGTATACAAACTACAGTGCAAGAGCAAGAAAGGGCTCTCAGGCAAAGCTAAGAAACAACACTCCACAGTTTCTTATCCTTTTGCAGGTGGATATTCCATGGCCCTGGCATTATTTGTTGAAAATGCTGTTCATGCCTGGCCGGAGTGGCTCAGTTAGGTGAGCATTGTCCTGTGCACCGAAGGGACAGGGCGCCTACCTGGGTTACGGGTTTGATCCCCAGTTGGGGACATACAGAAGGCAACCAACCAATAGATATTTTTTTCTCTCTCTCTAAGCATATTCTTGAGTGAAGATTAAAAAATAAAATAAAATACTGTTCTTTATGCATTATGTTACCTTGGCATTCTTGTAGAGATCAAGTGTCCTTAGGTGTGTGAGTTTCTACATAGACCCTCTGTTCCATTCCATTGGTGACTGATGTTCCTATCCTTGTACCAGTATTACCCACTACTGGTTATTGTAGCTTTTTAGTAAGAATTGAAAACGGACTGTAAGAGTCCTTCAACTTTCTTCTCCGTTTGCAAGGTTATTTAACTATTCTGGGTCTCTTTAATTCCCGTAAGAAGTTTAGGACCAGCTTCTTAGAGTCTACAGAAAAGGCAACTGAAATTTCAATTAGGATTGTGTTGAATCTGTATATTTGGGGAGTTTTGTCACCTTAACAATATTGTCTTCCAACCTATGAATGCCTCTTCATTTATTTAAGTCTTCTTAATTTCTTTTGAAAATGTTTTTTCCTTTTTGGTGTGCAAGTCTTATATTTCTTTTGATACATTTATTTGTAAGGATATTATTTTTTTGATGCCATTGTAAATAAAATTTTAAAATTTCATTTATAGATTGTTCATTGCTAGTGCATATAGAAATATGACTGTTTTTTCTGTATCAATCTTATATCCTACAAACTTGCTGAACTCTGCTAGCATTTTGGGGGGTGTTACTCAGGATTTCCTATATTATTAAATCATGCCATTTTCTTCTTCATTTTCAATCTGGGCACCTTTTATTGTTTTTTTTCTTACCTAGTTGCCTTGGCTGGAACATCAACTACAGTGTTGAATGGAAATGATGAAAGGGAACATCTTTGTCTTGTTCGTAACCTTAGGGGAGGTGTTTTAACTCTTTCTCCATTAAGTGTAGTGTAGTTACAGGGTTTGCTTTGTAGGTGCCCTTTATCAAGTTGAAGACATTCACATCTATTCCTAGTTTGTTGAAAACATTTTTTTAATCATGAAAGGTTGCTGGATTCTGTTTAATGTTTTTTCTGCATCTATTGTGATGATCCAATGATTTGGGTTTTGTCTTTTTTTCTCTTAACATGGTATATGGATTGATTTTCCTACACTGATTAAACCTTGCATTCCTAGAATAAGTCTGACTTGGTCATGGTGTATAATTTTTTATATGTTGCTAGATTTAGTTTGGTAGTGTTTTGTTGAGTATTTCTGCAAGTATATTCCTAAGGAATATTAGTATCTAGTTTTCTTGTGATAAATTTGTCGAAATTACCAAAGTAATATTGTCTTCGTAGAATGAATTGAGAAATGTTCCCAGCTCTTTATTGTTTGGGAAGAATGTGTGGAGATACGTGTTACTTGTCTTTAACCATATTGTGGAATTCACCAGTGAAGCCATTTGATCTTGGACTTTCCATTACTGGAATTTTATTTTTCATCTATATTGTTTTATTACTGTTTTATCTCTTTACTTGGTATAGATCTATTCAGATTTTTAAAATTCCTTTTTCAGCTAGTTTCTGTATTTGTATCTTTCTTAGAATTTGTCATTTTATCTAAATTATCTAATATGTTGCATTACAATTGCTCACAGTATTCCTTATAATCGGTATTTCTGTAAGATCAGTAGTAATGTCTCCATTTTCAGTTTTCTAATTTGGATCTTCTTTTTCCGTGATCAGTCCTATAAAAATTTTAATCAGTGGAAGCAGGGTAAAGTTTAAAAGCCCTTCCTCAACACAGAGGAGAGCAAAAGAAACTCATGAGATGGTTAAGGTGAGTGATATGGAAGAATAGGGAAATATGTAAAATAGTTATTTGGTTTTCTAAAAATAAAATTACATAAATAAAGCACTGATCTTAAACATGAAATACTTATCTGAGATAAAGAATAAAATGAAATTACAGATTTAAAATGATGACCTGTACCAGGCAGAATCGATGAAAAACAGCACCCAAATATACCAATAAATATTTATTGTATTTCTGCCACGTGACAAGTATTTACCTTATATGTCAAACATAAATCGACTTACATCTCACTTATTCTTTATACTCATACTATGAAGTAAAACCTTATTTTGGTTCCTATTTGACTGAAGAAAAAGTAGATTGTATGTGAAACCTAAAAATAGTCAACTGATACTGGCAACAGAATTGTGGTTTCCATGGACCAGGGAATGAGGGGGATGGGGAGGTGTTGGTCAAAGTGTACAAACAAACTTCCAGTTGTAAGATTAGTAAGTTCTGGAACTCCAACAAATAGCATGATACTATAGTTTTTTATAAAAGGGGAAAATAAAGGTGCAGAGAGATTAAAGAAACTTTACTCTCTTTGGAGAGCTGGTATGAAGCAGGGCCATGGATGTCTTTTCTCGTTGCTCTAGCTTTACAAATGCAGCCTCCCACTCATGGTTTACCCCTAACCTGTCATGTTCATATGCACACCATGTTAAGGGCACACCTGTTAAGGGTGATATTGCAGGTTCCATTCCAGACCAATAATGAAGCGAATTATCACAAACACGAGCCACAATAAATCTTTTAGCTGGTGAAGGGTCCTGCCTTCAGTTTGTAAAAAAATACACCTGAGAAAGTGCAATAAAGCGAAGTGAAATGAAACAAGGTATGTCTGCACTGATTTGGTTGTTGATTAAAAAATAAGATTTTATATATATATATGCTGAATTATTCAGCAAGCTGACAGAGTTTACTAGAAGTATTTGGAATTGATTTCTGATTAGTTATAATCATAAATTTATGTTAATTAACCCAATAAGAATTAATTGACTGATTTCTTTTCTGGAACTTAAAGGCAGGATGCTCAGCTGAATGTATATAATTTGTGGTTGTTCCATGTGCAAAATGAGAACCCTGCATTTGCTAAGGATATGCACTGCTTTCTGCCTCCTGGTTTGTGCGGTTTACCTCGTGATTCAGCCCATGTACGTGACAGTTGAGACCTGAACTAGAACTTAGGTGAATGAGACAAAGATCGCACGTGCAGAAATCCCAGGCTCAGCAGCTGATGTCTTTTTCATGCTTGGCCAGCAACTTTCCAAACATGTGTTTGCATCTTAATGAGATTAGATGCATAACTTCTCGGGAACCAGGAGGCTGCGACGAGGTGAGGTAGGATCAAATCTGCTGGAGAAACCTCTGGTGACAGGAATAGACAGTGACTGTTGGATATCATGTGACACAGTGTGAGCGCTATTAGGAGGTGTTGCAGCCCAGCCCCGGGCCTTCACGGAGGTTACGGAGAGCAGTGTGGCTTTGGAACGTCGCCTTCCCTTCAGATGGCATCGCTCTTCCACTTAATCGTTGGTTTGAGTTTAATTGCGGAGTTTAGTTGTGTCATTGAGAGTGTTACATGGGGGCCAGAATGTGTAGGTGTGATTTATGGTTCAGTCCTTGGCAGCTGTGTGTCTTACCCTCTCTGTGCTTTGGTTTTCTCATTGACAAAGGGCTGCTTTGGTGCTAAATAAGAGCAACCAGGAAAGGAGTCCGAGCAGGGACTGGTACCCAGCGGGGTTGCAATAATGTTAATGACATTACTACAATTATCCCAAAGCTAGATTTTTTTTTTTCAAGTCACTTGCCAACTAATCTCCAACAAGGTATTAGCTGTTTCAGTTAAGGTGTTTATTCTTAAGGGTATTAAAATTTAATTAGGTGACTTCCTAAGGTTAGAAAACCTTCCAAGTTCTTAAAAATGGGCATCTAATTGTGGAATTTCAGACACTCCGTGTCAGGCCTCGGAGAGGAAGGGAGGCTCTCCCAGTGGTGTGTGTGCCTGGCACCCCTCGAATTATTGTGTGTGGACAAATGCTGGCTCCATCAGGCTGTAGCGGAGGCCAGAACAAGGAGTCAAGAGGGCAAAGAAGCCCTAAGCTTCTGGGGGCCATGGGCACATGCTGGAGAAAGAGCAGAGGGACAGTCTCAGGAGTGTGGCTGTCTTTTGTATACTCAAGCTGCTTAAGGGAATGAAGTTGTGACATTCTTCGGATGCTGTTGAAATGACCTCGGTCTGTGGTTTCACTTGGCTTCGGCAAGATTCTACCTGCAAGTGTGGGAATGAGGGATGGTCCGGCTTAGCCTGTTTCCAGTGCAGACCCTTGATGAAATTATCTGAATGAGGGAAGTGTGCATGTAGAAGACAGACCTTGGTGATCTTTGACCATCCCCCAGTAATTTTATATTTACAAGAAAGCTACACTAACTCCTGTCAATAGCCAACCAAGTAAACCATGAAACAATTTATGAAAACGGTAGAGCTTTGATTCCTCTCATAGATCTAGGATTACACATTTGTGTCTGAGTTGAATGCTGGCAAGTAGAATGATTTTTTTTTTTTAAATGAAAGAACGACACAGTGAGAGAGAGAGAGGAGAGGAAAAGAAGGGAGGGAGGGGGGCTTAAGGGAGAGAATATTGGTGGAGACACAGAAGTTCTTGAAATAAAATAGTAAAATTAAAACATCAGCAACGCGGGCGTTTTACTTCGCTCTCGAGCTCTGTACCGGTCGGTAGTTGTCACTTAGCCTGATGAAATGACTGTGGTTGGGAGCATCAGAGAGGTGAAGTCTTGACTGCTGGTCTTTGGCCCATGGATGGCAAAGGTTGTGCTCTCTTCCTCTGAGTTATTTCCTGACATTTTCTCGTGATATATGAGCCATTCTGTTCAAGGCACTTTTGGTGGGTTCCCTCCGGAAAGGATTCTTAGAGACCCGAACTGGCTTTCTGTTTCTTCCCTGCCTGCCCTTGATGAAACCCTTTCTCGAAATCCAAAAAGATGCAAGTTGGGGCGCAAGCCTCCAACAGCAGTGACTGCCAGGCCATTCAGTCTAGCGTTCAAGAGGCTGGCTTAAGCCTGTCAGTGTTGTAAAGACTACCTGTTAAAAAGCGCCCCTAATTAGCTTGCTAACTATTTGGAGAAAGTCCACCTGGTCTTTCTGTGCCTGGTGCTTATCGAGTGAGCTATTGTTGAATGAGACGAATGCGTTCTTTATAATGATGAGGTCAGTTTTATGCCCATTGGTCTTTCAAGCAAGCTATTTCTTAAAGACTAAAGCATTTGAGAGAGCGCGCAAAGATAATGACTTATAGAAAGGAACAAAGGAAGCTTTTTTGTGTATATGTCCGCGCATTTTATTAAAAGTTTTAGTGGCTGCTCCAAGAGCAAGGTGCCTGTGCCTTTAATCATTTTCATTTTAAAAATAGAGCCTTATATTTCCCCGTCTTCAGCTGTCCCAGAGGGCAGCCAGGCCAACTTGAACAACATCAATTTCTCTTTATGACAAGACTAGTGCTTCCCCAGGTCTTCAGAACTGCCTAAAATGTCTGGGAAAGTAGATTATGAAGAGGATATTAGAATTGTAAACAAGAACAATTTTGTAATAAAAACCATATATTTTCTCCATTGGACTTTGGGCTTAATACTGCGGCAGCAAAAGTGTCACGAGTCATAATTTGTTGATGGCTACTGAGCATTAGTTACAGTCAGCGTGTGCGCGGAAAGGGCAAGTCCTCCTGGCATCCCATTAAAGCAGATCTCGGATGGGTAATTGCGATTTCATTCCTCTAATGCGCCTCTTCCATTCGAGTTTTCGTTGTGATGAAAAGAACTTGTGTGTTATAACTTCCCAGGCTGCTCGCAGGGACGTGGGCCCAGATGCAGAGGTATTTTGCACACGTTTAAGGGATTGATTAATAGTGAATGTGAAAGGATCGCCCTACTAAAAGTCAAAGGAGCCCCGTGCCCAACCCTGGAGTACCTTCAAAAGGCTTAGAAAGGATCTTGATTGGATCTTTGAAAAAAATGAATATTTCCCTCAATGCTCTGTGTCTCTTCAGCGGCACATCCCCGCCCCCGTCTATCTATTCGTCCTTCCTGCTGACAGGGTTTATGAGTCTGATACAATGAGCTAAGAAACAGTAGATTTTCCCCAAGAAACAGAGTGTTCTTCTTTGTCTGCAGGGAGAGTGGAAGCCGAGTGTGAAATGCAAGTATTATCATCTGTTAATACCATAAAAAGGACCATCGTCCTGTCTCCAGGAGCACGTCAGCTGCGAGAGCTCATACTGTGCTTAACCTTTTGTCTTTCCCGCATCCTTTGCTGTCCCGATTCACACGCAAGGCCCCTGAGCACATCAGCCTAAAAACAGAGCAATTTCCAATGACACGGCTTTTGTTTGCATTTCATATCTGCTTTCATTACCCTGGGTGGCCCCCGTTCCATAATCCATTCCCTGAATTTAGTTTTACTAGTGAAACGAAGATGCACAAAGCACCCTCCGTTTCTATTGAGATCTTTTCCTATCGAAGGTAATAAAAGCCATATTTATGTTTTCAATTAGCCAAAACTTCTTTGCGCATCGGCGTGATTTTCAAGATTGGCACCCAGCATAATAGCATACGTTTGGGGGGGAAAAAAGACAATGGTCGTTCTGACGAAGGCTAGAGTGAGATCCCAAATACTTTAAATTCGAAGTGAAAGGAAGAAGGCACCTGGTGTTTTAAGAAATCTTTTTAAATATTGTGATTTTTCAAAATAAGGGCAGAAACCTCTCATGGGCATCTATTAGCATCTAATTGCCTTTCTCGCAGCCAGGATGCGCAGGTCGTCAGGCTCACCCCTGTAGGGGCTCAGGTCAGGGTGGGGGCCTTTGGGAGGGGCTGGGGCAGGGGATCCAGCCCTGAGAAAGGCAGGAATGCGCACCTTCCCGTATTCAGGTGCTTGTGCAGAGGGGAGACGCACACAGATGTCCTCGTGGAGATGGAGCCTAAGAGCAGAGACAACCACCTCGCCTTCTGTGTCTAATCAGATGTGAAAGGGGGCAGAAGTAACGAGCAGTGCATTGTATTTTTTCATGTAAAAGCCCAAGAAACAAAACGTCCTGGACACTGGCAGCGATTCCAGTCATTTTCAAATGAAAAGGGCTATTTGTTTCCAAATTGCAGCAGCCACTGGAATGCATACGGTTATGGCTCAGAAGTCCTCCTTCGGTGCAGTCAAATTACCTTTCAGTAATTTAGTCGCTGGGGCTCGGTCCTGCTGGCTGGTCAGAGCTATCAGATAGCTTGCAGCTGCGGGCTGAAGCCCGGCCATTTTTTTCCCCAGGACAGGCAGTTAGCTAGTAGAGCCATCAGGGCGGCATCTGTCATCCCGCTAGGCCCAAATTGTTTTCTATGATGGATGTCACAGTCTGTATGATCAAAATAGAAGCCCTGCTGCTTTTAATTGCAGAATCGGACTACTTGCACATTTGTTATTATGCCGGGGTTATTACCTCACACAAAATGAATTAACAGGTGAAAATAATTGATGAGAGGAGCCCAGGGATTTTTAGCCTCTTCAAAGAGACTTGGTAATTGCGGCCTAATGAATGTCCTGAGACGCATCTGCGGGGGGCAGCATGCGACCACCAAAGATCTCTCCGGGCGGATGATGAATTCTACGGAATTCGGCGGCGATACTGCTTAAATCTACTTAGCAATTAGTTTAATAGGCCTACATGATTCATGATGAGAGAGTGAGAATTTTTAAATAAGTTTGTCCCATCCACCTATAAATTAAGCTACTTACCTCTGCTTTCTTCCCAAGGTGATGGAGAATGTGAACGGATCATACTTTCTCGAACAAAGATGACAGAGGGTTTCAGAAACACTTGACTGACTGCTCTTGGCACCCTAGATAATTTCTCTGCCCCTCTCCCAATAGCTGGTGAAAGGAGCCTCCCCAAATTTTGTCCAAATATAGTTTTCAGAGCTCTGAGGCCAGGGAGACTCCGCATTTTCCTGCGAAGTAAATCAGTTAAACATTTTGCAAGCTGAGGTAATTGCTCTTGGCTTTCTGAGCGCTCTTCCATTCAGACTTGGTCATATTTCTGATTCATTCAGCCCCTGAAAGCATCCAGGGTGATGGAGTCCAGCCATCCCACCCTTCCTGGTGACGTCCTGAGACGGCGCAGCGGGAGCCCCTGTCACCCAGAGCACGGAAGGCACTTCCCTGACTCGCCTGGGACAGGGACAGCCAGCAGGCTGGGACTCTGCTTCTGAAGTGCACCTAAGTAGATACAGACTGTAGTTGTAAGATGGACCACCAAAAAGTTGCAAGGACAGCAAAATATTATTAATACAAGAGGGGACCCTTTAAGAAAAAGAAAAAAACCCAAAACTATAACTGAACAAATCATGAACAAATTTCCTTACATAACTATATATTATTCACATACTATGTGATTCCAATTCTTGAGGTAATTCTTCAATTAGCAAGAAGCAAAACTGCATTCATTGTGAGTACAATTATGAGAAATATGCAGAAAGGAAACTTCGAGATGCAGATAATCTTTAGCTACAAGTAAAGGAGAGAAAAATAAATGGGAAACAGAACTGTAAGTTTTGAGAAATTTTAAACTCAACAAAAGGGTCACATGTTTAAAAACATCTGCATTCACTTTTTTAAGTGACAGGGAGCTTTATCACAGATTCAAACTAGATTGATTCATCGATATTTCTAGAAGACATGCATTATTTACATTGTTCTTGTGCCTTTTGTCACACACACACACACACACACACACACACACACACACACACACACACACAGTTTCCTGTCCCAAAAGTCAGTAGCATCTTTGTAAAGCGTGTCTTCCATTTGAAGTAGTTTTTAACGACTATTTGTTGTTATTCTTGTCTTAAGTTCAAATGAAATGCATATTTGAGGTATGGGATTGATATTGAGGTGACTCTTTTTACATTATGTACATAGCATTATATGTAATATAAAAATGTAATGATATATATTATTCTTTTCAGACTTACTGTTAGCATTTCAGATTTAAGAGTATATAATATCAAAGAGTTTCAATAACAGGAAGGAAAATACATGGCACGAAAATATAATGAATGCAAGGCAGGCAGGCTGTGGGTGCCCACATGTGAAACAGACTGTGCTAACTCATGTCAGACTGCCTGTCACTTGCGGACGCATTTTTCATAAACCTTCACACACCTGCATTCATCTTCAGTATGAACCCCAAGATGAATTCTCCAAAGACATTAACAATAGATAAATGCTTTTCAAACAAAATAGTGCATTTAAAAATCTGATAGAAAGGTAGGAGGGTGCTAAACACTCAGACTGCGACTGTATCAGAAGCTATAGTACTGGTCTGTAATATTATTTATTGTGATTGTCACTGTAATCCAGAAGTTAATGCTGAAAAACTCTGATGCCTGTTTCATTTAAATTATATTGGATCATTGTTACAAAGCACCATGGAAAACACTCCTGGGATTCCAACTTGAACAGCAACAACAAAAAAGCAGGTGAAAAAGTGAATTTCTAAAAAACAATATTTTAAAGTAGCTTAGATACGATGTTTGAAATATAAATAGTAAAGACAATTCAAAATGATGTTCCTAACACCAACCAAAGAGCAGTAGAGTCCACAATTTAAATCTCATGGTGAGCTACACACACAAATAGACGAGTCTTATCTGGAAAAGAAGAACAGAGGGATTGGGCGTGCTTATGATAGCTCGTGACAAATGACACATACACAGGGCACAGCATAGCCGACTCTCCAGCAGGCTCAGCGGCTTTTGTCCTGTCTCTTCTTTCTTCTGCGTATAATATGTACAGAGGCCCAAATGTTTAGACCATGTCTCGTGACTACCAGCAAAGAGCTTTCAACGCACTGTGTATGTTTACCAAAGAAATTGTGCTTTAGATGAGAATACCTCATGTCCTTTTGAACGACTATGGACTGTGAAGTAGTGAGGAGTTACTGTTTTCTTCATGGGCCACTGCAAAATAATTCCCATGTGTCGGAGGGGATGGTGAGCTCATGGGTCTGAATCACTGACTTACCACACAGATCCCTTTCCAGGAAAAGAAAGGATTCTGTTGAAAATCGAATGACAATGCAAATAATTCCTTGATAAGGCTAGAATTTGGGGAATAGCCATCTGCCCCTAGCACGCGATGAGCTCTGGGTAATTAAATGGAATTGGATGTTGGACCTGGTTTCATGTAGACGGCCCTGGTTTCTGAGTAATACCCCATTCGCACACCTCACTCTGATGTATTGCATTAATAGATCATCAGAAGCAGTTGTCATTCCAGTGATGAATTAGTGTAATACGTGAGAATGAGCCTCGCTGATGATGTATTCACTGCTCAAAGATGGCAGTGTCCAGGGAAGAAATGGGCCCAGTAAGGAAGCCATTAGAGTTGCAGGATGAAGTCAGCCAGCTCGGAGCTCTTTTCCAAGCTTGTTCAGGGGGCCAAGTTCATGTATTGGTGCCAAAGCCACTTTTAGGAACCTCTTCCTGGGGCAACGATAAGAGTGCTGTTTTTCTACTTCAAAATAATTTCCACTGGTGAACTGCAAGCTACTATGCACACGTGCCCAGTTACCATGCAGCATTTTAGTGCATGGCAATGTCTGTATCAGCAGAAAGCACTGTGTGCTCTTAGTGCTAGCTTGTGTGAAGAAAAAATAGTCTTAAGCAGGATTGGGGGGGGGGAAGATACTCAAATATATTATCGTAACAGCAGTTTCGCAATGGATAGTTTCTGCCAGAGGGGAAGCTTTTGCTAGAAGTGTCTCCATGCCACCAATCATGGGCACAGCTTCTGGTATTAGCTAGAGAGGCAGATATTTTAAGTACAACATTAAACTTGGGTCTGTCTGACTGTCATACATTTTCTGCTAATAGAGCTTGCAACACCCACTATAAATGTAGATGAATTAGAGACTCCCAGTGACCTCCATCTACCTCCTGCTGGGCTTTTTCTAAAAGGGTAAAAGAGAGACTTGTAAATGTTTATAACATGGGGCTAAAAAGGCTTTTTTATGCAATGGAATAGCAGTTACTGTTCACCTTCTTACAGCAGCTGATTGCATCATAAATAAAACAGTAGGGCCCAGGCTAGTCATCCCAGCTGTGGGAGGGATGCATCCAGATTACGGCCAACGGCAGGGGAAGGGGCAGGGTTTCCTCCCAGGGTCTGGGCGGGTGGTGTGCATGCACGTGTGCACACATGCAGGTGTGCAGTTTACAGAGGAGAGGTGGGGGAAACAGGAAAGGGAGAGATGCTGAAGCCAGGCTTGTTCCCATTTCCTTAGGCTGGTCCTAGCTTTCTTAGACATTAAACAACCAAGTTTAGAGCAGGAGACTACATTTGGAAGGAAAACAGGGCATGTTCTTTTCATTAATTGGCATTTCGAAGTTCTGATATCTTATCATTTCTTAAATTTGAGGCAGAGAAATCGCTTTATGAGTTACGAATGATAAATAGGAAATCTTTCAGAGGACTTCTTTAACTGCCTCGGTTTTGTCTAAAGGCTTAGAAAATGTTAAGGAAAATGCACTGCCTACTTCACACTGACAAGAAAAACGATTTTGAAAATCTTAATGCACCTAATCCTTTTTAAGAGTGATTATTTTATGTAACACCCATTAAAGTATGTGTTTTCCAAAATGCCCACTGGTTTTCCAAACTATTAACCCCTAATACTCAGCTGTATTTTAGATTTGTTAGTAACACTGCTAAAGACTGAATGATTATTATAATGATGTAAGTTATCTTAACTAGGAGCTGAGGCTTGGGATATAGGCCTGAACCTGAGTGTGAGAGGATGTCAGGTAAATTGTTAAAATATATTTTTGTAGCTCCTTAAAACACCAAAAGAAATAAATCAAGAACATAAACTCTAAATTGTTACACTAGAGCTAGCCACCAATTATTTTTAGGTGACATAAAAATGGTTTTTCATATTAAATGGGCATAGTTTTGCTACATATTTAAAGACACACATGCATCCTTAGTTCTGGCCTCAAACATATTTGCATAAAACAGGTATAATTATTTGTCTAGAGACTTTAAAAAGTCTTTACATTGAAAATGTCCCTGATTAATTCAGTAAATATTTGCTAAAGACTTCCACGTTATTAAGGGATGTATATTATCATGTTTGCACACAGCTAAGCAACACTGCTAACAATATCTAAAAGAAAACCCCTGGAGATTTTCTTTACTTTAGGTGGTAGAAACAACTTAGACACTGCCCCGGACCTCCTCTCCCTCGGTTAAGTAGACAGTGGTAGAGGAGGGACGTTAGAGAGACAGGACGGTAGTGTCACCTTCAGTTTGTGATAACCATGAAATAATTATTTACCTAAAAAGGTGTAATATTTATAAGATGCAAAGGTGTTATTGCTGTTTCCCTAAGGTCACATGCATTTTTCCGTATACAGGCATGATTATTGTGAAGGAGCAAAAGAACATGACTAACCGTAGAATCGATGATAGAGAAATTATTCGCTGGAAAACCCTGGTGCTCCGAGGAACGCCTTTAAGAGTAGACCAAAACAAGTGAGAGTATGGGGGTTTGAAAAACGTCTAAGCTAGCCAGTCATGTTGAAAAGTTTGGGGTTTTGAAGGTTTTATTCGAATAGTGCAAACGCTCATTTTAATTATGGTCCCAATGTTTTAAATAGTATGAAAGAGAGCTACAAAAATTTCGCGTGCTTTAAATCGCCGTAAGTTAAAACAAGAAATGGAATCCTAACAGAAAAACGGCCTAGAGCACAAGAGAAAAAACACACTGTGCTCTCTTCACCGACATCTGAGGCAGCGTGAGGTCGCAGCTTGCAGCTGGTAGATGTCGCGCTGTCGAAGAAATAGCCGCCACCATGAGACCCGGAGTTCTCCCGCGTCGCAGGAGGTAAACACCCATCAAAGTCGTTCCGAACGGTGCGCGATTCTTTAAAAATTTATTTTAAGCTTAAACAAGTGAAATGCACCATGGGTCGCTAGGGTTCCCGCCAGAGCCCCGGGCTGCGTGGGAGCGGCGTCCCCGGGCTTGAACAGTGGGGCACCCCAAGTGTCCCCGTGGGCTTTTACTTGTAAGCCCACGCCCTGCGCCACACCAGCCCGTCAGCTGTCCCGTTTCCCACGGAACGCGGGGGCCTGTGATGCCCTGGCCTGGGCCTTCATTCACGCCTCCTTCCCACACCTTGTCTCCCAGCCAGTCTGTGTATTTTTAACTCTCCCCCCAACTCTCCTCCCCTTTCCTCTCCCCTCCCTTTCACTCTTTTCCCATCCACTCCCCCCCCTTCTCTCTCTGTCTCCCCCCCCTCTGGGAAATAGTGTAGGTTCCCCTCTTTTAGCTCCATCAGTGTTGCCTTTTCACGCGATGGAGATTTCCCTCCTCACTTTTCTCCATCTTTTCAGGCTGTCTGGTCATCTCACTCTGGAAATGCCTGTTTCTTTTACCTTGGACCTGAGGAGCTATCTTTCCCATTACTAGCCTTCACCTCCACAGACATAAAAACCTGGTTGTGCGCTGTGGTATAAATAAAAGCTGAAATCATCCAGTGCAAAATTAGCATTAAAGAATCATAAGACAACAAACAATAGGGCTTTTATGTGATTTTTATAATTGCACGAAACCAGTTACTTGGGCAATAATTGTTTGTGCTTCATTAACATACAAAATGGTTTCACAGACTAACTCGCACACAAAAGAAACCATTTTTTTATGAGAAGCCTGCTTTGTTTAATGTTAGACACTCTTGCATGTACTTTCCTAATATAACGGTTCTAATTAGTACCTAGCACTCATCGTGGAGTTTCCGGCTTGAACAGTCTGACGGCGACAGTGGAGTCACAATTCCATAGCACTTTGTCAGAACCTGTCAAAATATAGCTAAGCCTTTAGGAGTTGTGATCTAAACACGGAAGGGAAAAAAAGTTAATAGTCCAGAAACAATGTATCTCAAGATAATTTTTAAAAAAGTGCACATGAGCCCTTGCTTAAAAACAAAATAGTATCAATGCCACCCCATTAAATGCAGCCTTTACAGAACTAGATTTGCCTAATAATTCCTTAGCATTGTTTTTATACTCTGACCTGTGTATAGTTGCCCGATTCATTTGATCAGGTACCTTTTTGTTGAGGTAGCCCAGGTAGATAAATAGCAGTATTTCAAAAGAATTCATCTGCACGTGCACTGAGAACCTGACTGTCAGGATGAGTCCAGTTTCACTCCACGTGGAAGGAGCGCAGGTCCTGGTTTGAGGCCTGTCTCTGCTTAGGAGAGAATGTAGGTTCAAAGATGCCCCACTTGTCCTTGAATCCCATGTCCTCCCCCTCACAGGACTGACTCTAAAAGGCCACAGGACTGGGGAGGACTAAGCTTACCATGAAATGCTACCACTCATGGGCCCTGACCCCCCAAACATATCAAACTTAAGACCTGTTAGTTTTGGGAAAATGACACAGAAGGTAGACTGGTTTAAATCCCCATCCCTGACTGGGCTCATAGGTATTATGTGGTCAGTTTTTTTTTGGTACCAGATTGATGCCATTTTCTCCCCCCACAAATTTCTAAAATAGTTTATAGCCTGTGTAACTTAAGTTTTGTCTTAAAAAGTTGATAAGTTTACTTATTTTCCCAAGCTGATTCATTAAATTAGTACCAATTTTCAATTTGTTTTCTTTTGCAGTTACAGTTGCCATACAACATTACATTAGTCTCAGGTATGCAACAAAGTTATTAGATATTTATATAACTTACATAGTGATCATTTGGATAAGTCTGTTCCCATCTGATACCATACATAGTTATTAAAATATTATTGACCACATGCCTTATGCTGTACTTTACATCCCCGTGACTGCTTTTATAACTGGCAGTTTGTTCATCTTAATCACTTTCCCTTCTTTACCCACCCACCAACCTTCCTCCCATCTGGCAACTCTCAAAATTTTCTCTGTATCTATGAGTTTGTTTCTCTTTTCTTTGTTTATTTTGTTTATTAGCTGCTACATATAATTAAAATCATATAGTATTTGCCTTTGTCTGACTTATTTCACTTAGCATAATTTCCTCTGGGTCCATCCACACTGTTGCAAATGGCTAGATTTTATTTTTTCATGACTAATATTCCATTGTGTATATGTACCACATCTTCTTTATCCATTCATCTGTCAATGAACACAGGTTTCTTCTATATCTTGGCTATTATAAATAATGCTGCAATGAACATAGTGGTGTATTTGTCTTTTCGAATTGGTGATTTGAGTTTCTGGGAAAATGCTTAGAAGAAGAATTGCTGGGTCATATTGTAGTTCCATGTTTAAGTTTTTGAGGAAGCTCCATATTGCTTTCTTTCATCTGTTCACCTGTCTATCTGCATATCTATCTATCTATCTATCTATCTATCTATCTATCTATCTATCTATCTATCTATCTATCATCTATCTATCATCTATCTATCTATCATCTATCTATCTATCTAGTCTGTCTATCTATCATCTATCTATCTATCTATCATCTATCAATCTATCTATCTATCTATCTATCTATCTATCTATCTATCTATCTATCTATCTATCTATCATCTATCTATCTATCATCTATCTATCTATCTACCATCTATCTATCATCTATCTATCTATCTATCTATCTATCTATCTATCTATCTATCTATCTATCTATCTATCTATCATCTATCTATCTATCATCTATCTATCATCTATCTATCTAATCTATCATCATCTATCTATCTATCTATCTATCTATCTATCTATCTATCTATCTATCTATCATCTATCTATCTATCTATCTATCTATCTATCTATCTATCTATCTATCATCTTCTATCTATCATCTTCTATCTATCATCTATCTATCTATCTATCTATCTATCTATCTATCTATCTATCTATCTATCTATCATCTTCTATCTATCTATCATCTATCTATCTATCTATCTATCTATCTATCTATCTATCTATCTATCTATCTATCTATCTATCATCTATCATCTATCTATCTACCATCTATCTATCATCTATCTATCTATCTATCTATCTATCTATCTATCTATCTATCTATCTATCATCTATCTATCATCTATCTATCTAATCTATCATCTATCTATCTATCTATCTATCTATCTATCTATCTATCTATCTATCTATCTATCTATCTATCATCTATCATCTTCTATCTATCTATCATCTATCTATCTATCTATCTATCTATCTATCTATCTATCTATCTATCTATCTATCTATCTATCATCTTCTATCTATCTATCATCTATCTATCTATCTATCTATCTATCTATCTATCTATCTATCTATCTATCTATCTATCTATCATCTTCTATCTATCTATCTATCTATCTATCTATCTATCTATCTATCTATCTATCTATCTATCATCTATCATCTATCTATCTACCATCTATCTATCATCTATCTATCTATCTATCTATCTATCTATCTATCTATCTATCTATCTATCTATCTATCATCTATCTATCATCTATCTATCTAATCTATCATCTATCTATCTATCTATCTATCATCTATCTATCTATCTATCATCTATCATCTTCTATCTATCTATCTATCTATCATCTATCTATCTATCTATCTATCTATCTATCTATCTATCTATCATCTATCTATCATCATCTTCTATCTATCATCTATCTATCTATCTATCTATCTATCTATCTATCTATCTATCTATCTATCTATCTTCTATCATCTATCATCTTCTATCTATCTATCTATCTATCTATCTATCTATCTATCATCATCTATCATCTATCTATCATCATCTATCTATCTATCTATCTATCTATCTATCTATCTATCTATCTATCATCTATCTATCTATCTATCTATCTATCTATCTATCTATCTATCTATCATCTATCTATCTATCATCTTTCTGTCATCATCTATCTATCTCTATCTATCATCTAATCATCTGTCCTCATCTAGTTTTAATATGCTTACCATGCTCACTGGGTAAAGTGTTGGATTCAGAGTGCTGCATTAATTCATAATCCTAACCCTAAAGTTACTCAGATGTTACTAATGGAAAAGATAAGTAATGAACTATGTTGTCTAATTATAATTTTGAACAATAGTCTGTTGAATAAATTTTTAACAATTAAAGCAGAGACTTGATTTAATGAGAGTGGAAAGGAAAGTCAGGGGAATTTTGCCTGAAGGAAAAAAAAAGATTATTTTTGACGACTAAATAATGTAACGACTGAATAAAACTAAGACTTTTAGTAGGTAGAAGACTATGCATTGAGGCTCTGATATTATAGCAAAGGAAGGCTAATTTTTGCCCGCTAACTGTTGTATATATTAGGTAATCAATCACTATCAAGCAAGGGTTTATGTTGCCTCTACTTACATTTTTAAAGTGACTAAATTTTGAGTCTTGACAGAATAGACCTAGATCCAGTCCACAGAAGCCCCAGGGGATTTACTTTTAATTTGAGCATGTATCTTAGGTGTTTTGAACAGCTCATTAAATGTAATTGCAGAGTCCTCTGTTAACTATGAGAGATTCACTTCAAACTTCCATTGTCTAGGATTAACTCTCTTTGGAATTTGAGCCTTCTTTGCACCCTTCCTCATCGTATGGCTCTTCCCTAGGTCTAGCTCGTCCCGCATTAGATTCTGTACATTGTTCAGAACCCTTCAATGCAAAGAATAACTACTGTGTCTAAGCATTTGAAATTGTAGCTGCTTTTTTAGAGAGTACATTATACTTCAATCACTAATAACATTTTCTTTTCTAATTTTATGTCCCAATTACCCCACATGGTGACATAGTCAGAGTAGCTTTTGATGATAAGGCGGAGGAATTGTAGTGAACCGAGTCTTCCTCAACGGCCCACCGACAAATATAATGGCATTCAAACACCCTCCTCGCCTCGTTCCGGGAATGCTCAGGCCTCAGCATCAGCTCCATCTGAGCAGCGTGTGTGTTTGGGGAGGGGAGGTGGTTTTGCAACTGGGAAAATTATCAAAGCAGAGGAATGAATACCACCATCTGTATGGAAATTGGTAAACTGCAAATTGGTCCCCTAACTGGGATTAGGGAGAATACATGTTTTCCCAGGCTCTGCTGCTTTCCCAGAATTTCACATACATCAGTAACAATGGCTTTTACTTCCTTCAGCAGAAGATGGAGAGAGAGATGCTTTAAAATTGTCAATGTCAGGGAGGGTTTGTCCTGCATAGTTATAAGCCCATTATTTAAAAGAATAAAATGAAGGCTCGTTTCCTACAGCGAATTTAATACTTTTCCTGCTTGGTATTACGATGACAGTACTGAAAAGTGGAGTCAGAAAAAAAATGAAAAGGGAAAACATAGGAATGAATTTTTTAAACTCAAAACTAGTGTAACCCTTTCTGGTATGAGAACTGTGCTGGGATATTTACCTACTAATATAACCTTTTAAAGCACAGTCAGAGCCAAAACAATTGATAATCTTTTCTTTCATATTACTGTTTATTGCTATTTATACAAAAATCATCCTTGGCGTTTCTTAGGAGCCTAGCATAATGCAATAGTGTATGGTGCAAGCACTGACATTAGTGTACTCCCAACATACCTTGTTAAAAATGTGTATACCATGCAAAGAAGACCGAAAGAGAAGCGAATAAAAGTAGATGATCGAACCTGAATGATCAGTCCTAAAGTTTATTACTTACATAAACCTGAAACATTGGATTTGTTTAGAGTTTGTAAAGCTCTACAACCTTTCAACTGTCTATAATTGGGGAAGAGCAAGAACAAAATGACTAACTTAATTTTGAAAATGAACTGAATGTTAATAAACGCTGAAATGTGTACATTTTGGGGACACCCTACATATATAAGATGCCATATGAATAATTAGGACATTTTTGTCTATTTAAAATATCTCATGTACATAAATATGTTTTAGTTGTTTCTGATTATAACATGTGGGCTCTTTCTATTTAAAAGAAAGCAATGCATGCCAGGAAGAAAAAAATATTCTTAAAAATGTTTTCCTCCCTAAGTATGGACATCAGAGGAAGAAGCTGACTGGAGGGAGTAAGATTTTGGCATTATATTGTAAGACAGCCTATTAACACTAATTGTAGTGGGTTGACTAGTGACGTCTCAAAAAAGATATGCCCAAGTCCCAACACCTGGTATCTGTGAATGTGGCCTTATGTAGAAAAAAAGGATCTTCTTAGATGTAGTTAAATGAAGGATCCCAAGATGAGATCATCCAGGATCAACCAGGTAGCCCCCAAATCCAAAGACAAGTTTCAATATTGGAAGGGAAGAGAAGGCAGAGGCTGGAGCCAGAGATTGCTGGCAACACCCGAGGTAGGAGAGAGGACAATCAGTTCTCCTTCAGCACCTCTACGTGGAACCGGCCCTGCCTGCACCTTGATTCTGACTTCTGGCCTCAGAACTGTGAGAGAATAAACTCCTGTTGTTTTCAGTTATCAGGTTAGCCGTAATTTGTTGTGGCAGCCCGAGGAAACTAATACACTAATTTTCATAATACAGCACTCAGGTGTCACACACAGCTTTCCATGTGCAAATTAGAAGCAGTCATTTTTCATCACCAAAGTGTCACAAAAAGCAACAGACCAAATCCATAAATGAAAACAAAGCCAACAAAGGAAATAATAACTCCTAACGTACAGTACCTTGTTTAGCATAGGGGAACGCATCGCAAACTGGACTTCAGGAAATCTTCTTCGGGGCACCTAACTGCTGATTACCCTAATTTCTGAGGACGTGTTAGAGAAGTTTTAGGTTCGTAAGGAAACTGAGCAGCAGGTACAGGGAGTTCCCATATATGCCCTTCCTCCATGCACAGCCTCTCTATCAACATGCACACCAGAGAAGGAGATTTCTTATAATACATTATCCTACTTTGATACCTCATTGGGGTCCAAAGTCCATAGTTTGCATTAGGGTTCACACTTGGTGTCCTGTATTTCATAATGACATATATCCACCACTAAAGCATTATACAGAATAGTTTCACTGGCCTGGTGATCTTCTGTGCTCCACCTGTTCACTCCACCCCCTCCCAGCCCCTGGCAATCACTGATCCTTTTACTGTCTCCAAAGTTTTGCATTTTCCAGAATGTCGTATAATTGGAATCATGTAGTATGCAGCCTTTTCAAATTGGCTTCTTTCATTTAGCAACACTCATGTAAGTTTCCTCTCTGTCTCTTCATGGCCCAATAGCTCATCTCTTTTCAGCATTGAATAATATTCCATTGTCTGGATGTACCATAGTTTATTTATCCGTTTACCTACTGAAGGACACCTTAGTTGTTTCCAAGATTTGGTAATCATGAATAGATCCCCTGTAAACATCTGTGTGCAAGTGTTTGTGTAGACATGTTTTCAACTCATTTGTGTAAATATCAAGGGGGCAAAATTGCTGGACTGTATGGTAAGAAACTGTGAAACTGACTTCCAAATTGACTGTACCGTTTTGTATCTCCCCCAGCAAAGAATGAGAGTTCTTATTGCTCCACATCCTTGCCAGCAATTGGTGTTAATGTTTTGTATTTTGGTCATTTCTTATCTTCTAGAGGTTTTATATTTTTCCATTTAACAGTTAGGCCTGTGGTCCATTTTGAGTTAATTTGTGTGGAGGGTGTAAGGTCTGTGTCTAAATTTGTTTTTTCACATGTGAATGTCCAGGTGTCCCAGCATTATTTGTTGAAAATACCATCTTCAATCCATTGTATTGCCTTTGCTCTGTGTCAAATAATAGTTGACTATATATATATATATAATGAGACTATTTCTGGGCTTTTGTCTTCCATTGATCCATCTGTCTCTTCTTTTGCCAATACCACATTAATCTTGATTATTGTAGCTTTATAGTAATTGTCAAATTTGGGTGATGTCAGTCTTTCAGCTTTGGTCTTACTCAGTATTGGTCTGGCTATTCTGGGCCCTTTGACTCTTCATATAAACTTTAGAATCAGTTTGTCAATATCCAAAAAATAAGTTGCTGGAATTTTAACTGAGATTGTATTGGATCTATAGGTAAAGTTGGGAAGAACTGACGTCTTGGCAATATTGAGCTTTCCTACCCATAGACATGGAATATTTCTCCCTTTATTTAGCTCTTCTTTAATGTCATTCATCAAAGGATGCAGTTTTTCTCAGATAGATCTTGTACAAATTTTGTTCAATTTCTACCTAAGTATTTCCCTTTGGGGAAGGAGGGAGCTAATGGAAGTGGTATTGTGTTTTTAATTTCAAATTCCATGTGTTCATTTGTTCATTGCTGGCATATAAGACAGTGATTGACTTCGATATATTACCTTTGTATCCTGCAACCTTGTTATAATTGCTTATTGGTTCCAGGAATTTTTTATTGTTGTTGATTTGTTGACGTTTTCTACATAGATGATCCTGACATCTGTGAACAAAGATAGTTTTATTCTTTCCTTCTCAATTTGTGTTAGTTTCACTTTTTTTTTTTTTTTTTTAAAC